>NC_058130.1:319114555-319136529 GCF_016433145.1 Gracilinanus agilis | reverse complement strand
CATTAAATACTTTAAAAAGCTTCTTTATGTCTTGAACTATCCAAAAACGAGTAGATTGTCTCCAAAGAACAGGCTGCACCAAATAGAGGTCCACTAACAGAGACTGGATGAACATTTGTTTAGGGCCGGGTCGTGCTAGTTTCTGAGGTCCCTTCCAACTCTGAGATTCTGTGATTTAACAGTAATTCAAATAGAATCAACTTAATCTGTGATTGCATTAGTAGAGGGAATTCCTGAGGGAAGAAACTCCAACCATTGGAGGCTGACATCCTACTCTCAAGTTGTCTAGGGCGCTGAGGTTAAGTGATTTTCCCAGTGTTACCCTGCCTATGTCAGAGGTAGGAACTGAATCTCAGCCTGCTATCTGTCTATACCACACACCGAGTAATGAGGAGAATATACACTTAAATCTTGTTCCTGGATGGATAAGATATATAAACCCACAAATATTTTTGTCATTGTTGTTCCAAGATTCTCTATAGTAAAATATTATTTAATACCTAGAAAATTGTTATGTATAGTTTAAAAAATTAATTAAAAATTAAAAAATTACTGAAGCCCTGCAGATAACTATTTGCCTTTGGGTTGGATCACTTTCCCAATTCTGTTTCCTCCTGCCTTGACTCTGCAGGTTGATTAAGTTAACCTTATGATCAAGGAATCACTCAGGAATGACCTTAATATATTGCTCTTCTGCCTTTTCCCTTTGAAAAAATAAATTTTTTAAGTCTGGACTTTAAATTTATTTCTATATGGACCCTTTGTAATAATGCAGATCAGTAGCCATCTGGCAATTGATGGTATGTAATGAGAGATGAAATGTGAAGCCTGGTCTTCCAGATTCTTGAGGTTGGCTCTACCAACTCTTCCATGCTGCCACTTTTCTTATTAATTCTGCAAGTAGGCTACTAACATAAGAAAAGGAGACAGCAAAACATTTTCAGTTTTGTGGGTGCTTTATTTTTATAAGCTCTTGGCTTTCTAGTTTGAATAAAATATTTTATTTTGGAAAATATGAAGTCAATTCTGATTGAAAGAATGTGGTCAGTTTATTTGAAAAAAACTTTTAAAATTAGCTATGCAGGAAGCTAAAGCAAAACTTTAATTTCCTATTGTATAATGCTCATTTATATGAATTAAAGAAATTCTTGTAATTTTTTTTGTCTAAAAGTTAAATTTTTTTAAAAGCAAAATGACCAAATACTTTATCCACACTAAAATGCTTAATGTATTTTTTGGGAGGAAAAAAATAAATATACATTTAATGTAATAGAGTGGTTCTTGTGGATTTATATCTTTATAGAAGAGGACCATTACATATTAATGTTCCCATTTATATAGTGCTTTAAGGTTTGTAAATCACTTTACATATTTCTCATTTGATCCTCACAATAACCCTATGAGGTAGGTGCTAGTATTTCCTTTTTACATATGAAGAAAGATTAAATGGTCAGAAAGATTAAATGATATGCTCAAGGTCATATGACTAATATAAATGTCCGAGGCAGGATTTGACACCCCCCTCCCATCTTCCAATTCTGTATCTGTTCCACCAAGTTCCATATTTTTTTCATATGGTGTTTTACAATGTTGAAAGGACTTTTACATACAGTGACTCATTTGATCTTCCATATATGTGTGTGTTATGCAGGGCAGGGATTACTCTCATTTTACTGAAGAGAAAGCTAAAACTCAGAGACTTTAAATAATTTCCCCAAGGCCACAGGGCTAGTAACTGGTGGAACAGTTTCTCAACTCATCCTGTGCGTTTTCTTGTTTCTTTTGGTCATTTTCTAGTTCTCTCATCAAAGCCAATTTTGAATAGGACTTTTGCTACTATACTAATATATTATAATACATTGTAAAAATATGCAAAAATTGAACTTTAAAAAGGATGGGTTAAAGGTGAAATAAACTATTTAAAAATAACTTGTAAAACTTTTTATTTAAAGTCAAATCAACATGCATTTATTTAGTACCTATGATGTACAAGGAATACAAAAAAAGATAAAGTCCCTGTTCTCTAGAAGTTCAGAAGCTAATGGGGGAGATGATAGGCAAACAACTATGTATACATAAACTATATACAGGATAAATAGAGATAATCTAAGAGGGAAGGCACTTGAAATAAGGGTGATAGGAAAGGCTTACAGAGGCTGCAATTTCATCTGAGACATGAAGAAAGTAGGGAGGTAGGTGAGAAGGGAGAGAATTTCAGACCTTGGGGACAGCTGTTCATGTAGTATCATTGGCAGGGAGACCAGTGCCACTGGAATATAGAGTACAGTGGGCTGAGTAAGGTGTAAGGAGACTGGAAAAATTGGAAGGTGACAGGTTATGAAAGGCTTTAAAAGTCAGAGAATTAATATAATTTTTAATGAAGGCAATATAATTCATTATTTTTTAAAATCTTGTTTAATCTTTTTTCAAGACTTAAGTTTTAATGGCTTCGTAAATTCAGAAGGTAACTCACAGGGAAGTATAGATCCAAATGAAAGGAGTCCACTTATCAAATCATGATATCCATTTTTCAATACCATTCATTCAATACCATCATGATGACAAGATTCCAGGTTAGGTCTTAACTTACTAATGATGAATGGCCTTTATTTGCTTCTAATTTGACTGATAGGTTAGGGATAGGGTGGGGATCAGGAGTAGGATTTTAGGTTTGAGAGAGTTATGTGATTAGCTAAGCCCACTGGCAACCTCCATGGCCACCTTTTGCATTCTGCTAGCTGCTGCTCTTTGCCTTAAGTCCCAGGACAGGAGCCCTATCTTATTTTCATAGGGGCCTGGAGAAGGGGGTTGGGAAAGAGACAAATAATTTGTGTTTCTGAAGCTGGAGGAATGGGATAGGGAGAGGACCAGGGATGTACAATTTAGTGGGAACACAACCCTATCCTGGAAAAAACAGAGGAAAAAATACTAGTGGAGGCAGGCAGCAGCTACAACTCTATGTTGCTCTCTTAAGAGCTAATATTTTCTTTCTACACACTAGTGGATTATCATGTGCATCCCAGTTTGAAGACCATTGATATAGGGGATACTGTAGTGAAGGGTTTGTCTGGGAGGCACTGTATATATGTCCATTCAAAAGGGAGATTTAATCATGCCTTTTAGGTATTCATTAATGAATGTATATTATGTTGTATATGATGGTTTATTAAAATATAATAAATATACTTCAAGATATAAAATATATAAAGATAATACATTTATATCACTCTAATTTTATAGCTCTATATTTTATAATTTAACATTATTATATATTTATAATCTGATAAATTTATATGATATATATTAAATATGAATATTACCAGGGCCAATTCTGGTCTTTAGACTCAATTATCAGTTTCACACTAATTCTCATTGGAAAGGCAGAAGAAAAAACTGAGAAAGGTGATGTTCTTGCCAGGGAGAAGTGAAGAAATCTAATGTGCTTTGAATGATTGCTATTCAAAAATTTCAAATAAAATTTTTAACCATTTTTATAGGTGTGTGTGTTTTTTAAGGCTGTCCTTTTCCTCTCATTTCTCTGCACTGAACCACCCACCCCACCATTTTCACATAGTATCTAGCAGTGTTGAAGCCCATAGTGTTAGAGGACCTGGGGACAAATGAGACTAGAAACATTATTTTGTACCAGTCATCAAGCTAAGTGCTGGAGATACAAAGAAAGCCAAAAGATGGCCCTCTAATCTCATGGAGCTCACATTCTTATGAGGGAAGACCACACATAAAAGAAGTGTAAAAGAGGGCTGAATGAAATCCTGCAGCTAGGTGGGAAATGAAGAGATGACTGCCCTGGCCATCCTCCCTAAATGGAGCATCTAGGAGGAGCTCTCCCAGGTCCATCTTTCATTTAGCAAGCATTCAGAACAGAATCCACATTCTTTTTGTTGTTGTTCAGTTGTTTCAATCATGTTCAACTTTTCATGACCCCTTGTTTTTTGTTTTTCTTTTTCCCTTTTGGGATTTTCACAAAGATACTGTAGTGGTTTGCCATTTCCAAACTCTAGACTACACTATAACCATATTGTCCACCAAAATAATGCGGATTTAAGAGAATGGTTTACACCGATCTTTCTTTTATCAAAACTATTTTTAAAATAACATTTCTTTTTAAAATTATTCACTCAATTAGTTGCTTATGCTTTTCTGATTGGTCAGAGATTTTCTGAAATTAAATTAGCTCCCCAAACAATAACAATTGTCTTTCTGATACCTGTGTTGTTGTTTATATATAGGAAGCAACTATCTCAAGTTTGGGGAACAACTGAGAAGTATCTATCTTTTTGGTAGAGCAATGATTTCTAACCTTTGCTATTCCAGGCATTCTCAAGTTAACTCAAAGGATATCACTAAAATTCTGAAAAATATTTTAATCTAGCTACTCCCTCCACCTCCAAAAGCACTGTTTACAAATATGTCCCAACTGACATTTTTAGTAGGAAAGTGTCATAAAATCAATTTTTAAATAGGTTATAACAATTTTCAAAAAGTTGGGAACCCACTGGGAGTGTCTCTTACTTACTCTGTACAGTGCTACATACAAGCAGAATCTTAATACTTTTTTAGATACAAAGCATCCAAAGGGGAAGAAAAATCAACAAAAATTCCTGACATCATTACCCCTTCCGTTCTGCTATAAAATAAAGGGATGGGGGTCCTAAGAAGTAAGTAGCTGCCAACCCATATATCTACTTTCTGATCTTTATAAAAAATTTTACAAGAATTTATAAATGTATCTAAGCTTTCCTTTAGATAAGGACATCAGAACAGAACAAGATTTGCCAGCAATATCATACAATAGACCACATCTTTTCTATTACACAATTGAAAGTTGTAGTTAATACAAGAAAGTGTCTTTCAAGGAAGCATTCTGTAAGATCCATTGAAAGTTATGATGAAACCTTGGAGTCATTAATATTACAAGGTACAAAATTGAGAAGTTATATTCACCACTAGGCTCTTCACTGTTGTTATAGAGGAGAATCAGCTCATTGTCCAAGATAAACAGGCATTCCCTAGTGGTGGTAAGGTCCTCTAGACAACTGCAGAAGAAATTGTGTTGATTGCAATCAGGTTAAAGTCCTACAGTGGCTCCTAAATAAGATTCATAATCACTTTAGAGTTTGGCATAAACTATCCACTGAAGAAAAACTGAGTAGATGAAGAATGTTTATGGACAAAGAAGCCATTGAATAAATAATGTACTTTATCCATATCCATCAGAAACAAAAGCATCCAGTATGTTTCAGGGGTCATGTATCTATGTCATGGGACATTACAGTCTTTATAGAATTAAAATTGAAGACTGATAAAAGATCAACTGGGGAGTTTTATAGTGTGAGTCGACTACAATATATTACAAAAATAGGGATTGCAATAAGGGATTATTATGTTCCTACTGTATGCCAAAACACTGTTAAGTGCTGGAGATATAAGTACAAAAGAGACTTTCCCTGTCCTCAAGCTTTCTATTGGAGAGTGCCATGAAAAAGAAACCTTCAAAGAAACGTATAATCAAAAATATTTCTGATTGTGGGTTGAAAGCTAAGACTTTGTGCTCCACCAGAATCCTTATAGGGTCGAAAGAAATCAAGGAAGCCTCCTGGGATGATAGGTTCCCTAGAGGGGTCTGGGCAAAAATCATAGGATGGGCAGGTATGGATTGTGCTGTTCTGTTGAAAGGAATATTAATATGATCAAATCATTTGTGCATTTGAGTAGGAAAAAAAAAAGACGCAAAGGGCATTTTCTTTTGCTTGTTAGAATTATTTTGGCATTGACTATGACTGGGACTTGAATATACAAGTTTTTAATGCATATATTTCAGATCAAAAACTGAATTTCTATGTTTTAATGTGATGAAACATGTAGACATTAGACAATTTTGTCGTGTACCAGAATTGGTATCTCAGTGGGATTTAAGAGGCTATGTGAAAAGTTTTTAATCAGAGGAGTTCAAATTGTGGCTTTTGCTACTTAATGCTGGCACATTTCTTTGGTCTTCTATAAAATGAGGGAGTTAGTCAAAATGACTGTTAACATCCTTTCCAGGTGAAAATCTGAATTAGGGCTCTTGGTGTACTATGCTGTCATTTAATTAGCTGTCAGTTGTCTCACTGAAGTAGTTCATCCACAGAAATTATAGCCACCCAGATTCTGTATGCCCATTTCTGGTTCAAAGTATTTCCTACAAATGATATAGTTTTTGGTTTAATAACACCCTTTAAATGAAGTAAATCTGAACTGGTCTGCTCCTCAAACTCTTAGCTTGAATCTAACAAAAATGGTACATCAATTCAAACTATTGTTTGAATATGGAGAGTGGAAAGTAGAGTTTGGCTTTCTTCATTAAATTCACCAGCTTCCATTTTAGGTTGGATAATAAAATAGAAACTTTATTATGTTTTACACTTAGACATCTGAAGATATGAAAAGTTTAAGTGGCAAAGATCTTAAAGCCACCATTTAAAAAACTTACATGCTAACACATAGTTCTACAATTATTACATTTTGCATTTGTATAAAATATATTTTATAAGATTTACAGCATTATTGTGCATAAAATACTTAAATAAAGCATTCAGGTATTTCTATTTATGAACTAACAGTGCAATATGCACATACTTGGAAGAAAAATACTGATTCCTGAGCAAGTGTTCAAAACATAAAACATGATTCTCAGCATGGTGCACCATTTAAATACATTTTGTTTAACTCTGGTTCAACCTTTAACATTTCTTTGTACTGTATTCTTTTTTCATTATATTTGCAAACTTCTCACTATTTTTACTTCATATTATTCCCTAGTTAAATAATTTTCATAAGTATCAGGAAAAGGACTAAATCATTGTTTAGTAAGTCATTTAAATAATTCCACAATCTGACTCAAGCAGATTTTTAAAACAAATTGCCTAGAGAAATTAGTTTAGTATTCAAAACTAATTTACCTTATTCATATAGAAGGCAGAGATTTTATAATTTACTAACACATTATCTATGAAAATACATGTTTTTAAAAGAATGAGGCCCATGTTTTACCTTGGAGTGGTTAAAATTGCAATTATATCTTTAAACACAAGTACAAAATATTTTTATTTATAACCAAACATTTCCAAGGGAACCAAGTATATTTTTCCAATTGTACCTTTGTCAATTACATGCTAATATAAAGTATGCCAATTAAATCTGAAAACTTATCAGAATAAGAGTTCAATATACATTTAACCTTAAAGCCCATTTCCAAAACCTACATTTAGAAAACAAAAAGGATGTCCCCATTGAGAAAATTAGATAAAGCAGCTTTCACATACCATTATCATGATGCTCCTAAGCACATCAACAAACTGAAAATTTATTTGATATTTGATTATTAACTACTAAAATTGTATTTCTTTGCTAAGTTTAACCATATTCTCTCTCAGCTATTGTATTTAAAGATTCAAATTTGTATTCCAGAGCTATATGGTGATAGGTAAATGAGGGAGAACTACTTAGCAATCAAGAGGATATATTTTATGTTCACATTTACCACCAAAAATAACATTCTATAGAGCAGAAGTGGTTCTTATATCTAGGCAGGTTCCATGTTTAAAATAAAAGTAACATACTTTTATTACACCCCTATTATAATTTCAAAGTAGCACCAGTAAAAGGCAATTATTGATACTTTTCAGCTTACCCATCTAATTAACAGTATAAATTCTTCACATAATTTGAGTTTTACTATTTGTAAATTTCATTCCCCTCAAAATTTACACTTTTTCAGTAGGCTTACTAAAAAGCATTGTACACACAACCTAAAGTTAACACTGACTAAGGATTAGAAAGACTGCATTCCTCTCTTCAAAAATTAAGATTTTTTTTTAGGATGGATGTTCACATAATTTAGGTGGCTTCATGAATGTTGCTCATTTCTCAGGCTGTTTTTATAGGGATGAGTAGATGTATTTACTAGTAAAACATTCTGGCAAATGTGTAATATATGAAAGGGCTCAGTGTTGTTTTCCTTCTATCTTTATGATGCTTTGCTTCTAAGAGAAAAAGACACTCTTATCTTGGGTGTAGGTTACTCATTTGCCATATTATTCACTAAATAGTCTTAAGATACAAAATGATTGCTCCTCAAGTTCAAACATCAGACACTAGGAAATAATGCCCAGAAAATGAGGCAATATCATATACCTAAAATACACAAAAAATTTAAATTACACATTTAAGAAAGGCAAGTCAGACTTCATCAACCTATCTTCTATGGCAGCACCACTTTTGTGTTTTATAAATATAGTCAATCAGTAGGCAAGTGCTTGTTTAGCCAGATTACTATGAAGTTAAGGCATGACAGGTAACGTGGTCATCTACCTCGGAAGACAAATATATATCCATCTAGCCCTAGCAAAAAATCCCTAGCCAATTCCTCCTCTCTAGTCCTCATGATATACTGTGGTTTAGAAAGAAAACAACTCTTTTTCACTCACTTTCTACTTCAATCATTCCCTTGGAAGATAGAGGGTGAGGGATCAATAAAAGAAATAAGAACTATATCTTTTTTACCTACCAAAGCAAATGACCCTGTTTACAATTTTTTCTTAGTGAACCATTTTTTGGCAATTCACATTAGACAAAAAAGACAACAGATAACATAGGTGTTACCCATTATATTGTGCTTGGTTAACTGAAAGTTAAAATCAGTTTATGCTACACATACAATAGAAGCATCAATTCTATTGAAAGGGAAGTCTAGGACACTGAAGTATAAGTTTGATTCTAAAAAGTACATAACTCTCATAGTAATACTAACATTTAATTAAGGCAATCAATTTAATTAAGGCATGTTGCTGCATGTATGGAACTGCAACAATTCATCAGAGGGCATTAAGAATTTTTCCCCAAATAATGCATTTGTACTTGTGTAGCACATTTCTTCAAAGAACTACAAATGTTCAGAAGTCTTAAGTATATTTTGCTATAAAACAAAACATAGACATAGCAATTAAGATATGTCCAAAAAATTAAGCAAATTAAGCATCTCAGATCCTCTGATTTACTCCAATATTCTAATTAGTCAATGATACCACTTATCAACTTGAAAGTCCTATCTCCTCTTGCCAAAATTATACCTTCCTTTCTGATTTTGTTACTTTTGTATTCATGCTGAATTATAAGTGATAAAAAACTGTGTAGCATCATATTCATAATGTGCCATCACAAATACTTTTAGAATCAAACAGGTGTTTTCTCGACTAAACATTTTGAGCTACGAGATAATATTCTTATCTCGCAGTAGTAAAATAATTTTTTTCAGTGGCATACATCCAGTGCTACTATACACATTGCTGAATAACTTTAACATTAATACCTTAAACAAAAAAAAAAAAGATTTTTTCTTAAAAAAATACACTTCAAGGCTATGTTTAAATAAGAGGGTGCAAAATTTTCTAGAGAAATTTCTATGTATTAATATTCACTTCTGCAGTGCCACAATAGAAACTTTGACTTAAACCGTTCAAAATATAAAGAAGGTAGGTAAGCCTAATTTTCATATAGAATTGACTTGCAAATGGCTCAAAACAAAAAGTCTCTGGAAAAAAAACATTTTCAATAAACCAAAATACTGCCCGGGAGTGGTAAATAATGGATATAACTGATTTTCTGCATTCCAGATACATTTGTAGTTATAAACATTATAATTCAGAACTGAATGCTATGTTATATGCCATGTTTTAGAAGGAGACTGAGAATTCTGTTTTTGAAGTTTGTAATCATCTTGTTGTCCAACATTTGTTCCTTTTGTTGGAATTACTCCATTCTCTATTTCTCTCTGCTGTGATGGAGCTGTGACTCCTGAGTGCAAATGGGAGGAATCCACTGTGGAATGGTGACTAACATCTACTTTAACTAAAACTTCATAATACAGCAAGTAAAATACTGGAGTTATTATGCCTACTATCAACATTATCACAACAGCTGTCCACCAGCCTATTCCCCAATCTGCTCCGTAATAGGGATCCTTATGTCTAATGTTTTTACTATCAGGTTCAAAACACAGCTCTTGTTTTGCTAAAGCAGAAACCACTTCATCGAGGTTCTCTCTTTTTGTGTCTGTACATTTTACTATTTGTTCTATGTCTTTGTCCACTTCTTTTAAGAAACTCCCAGCAGTCTCATTTGAAACTGGAAGATCCAAGTTGGGGGATATCTCTTGTAGTTCTGGAGTACACTGGACAGCTGAAGGACGTGAAGTCTGTCGTCCTTTGGGAGAGTAATGTGTTTCAGTCAGTACGCTAAACCTTTTCACTGGAATTTTAATAGACCTAAGTGCAAAAAAGTCTTGATCGCTGATGAGATTATTAACCCTCTTGATATCTGCTACCTGTTAAAAAAAATTGTTAAAACAAGGGTCAATGGAATTCAAAATCAGAAGAGAGGAAAAAGTTTCAGTGACCTTCACTAGTCTCCAACTTTTTACTGAAAACAAGTCAAAGTTGTTCCTCCAGTTTCTCACAGAATTTTGCCTCAACTTCTCTCAGTGCCTTGTCCACATGTCCTTTTGTGAGCTCCTTGAGAATAGTGTTTGTCCTGTTTTGTCCTTATATTCCCATCACCAAGGTACAATTTAGTAAGAGTTTGTTAAATGAACCAAATGCCGGTCTTATATGAAATATCTTCATCCAGGGGATCAGGCTGTGTGAGACATGAAAAGTGTACTGACTTTGGTGTGCCAAGAGGCCTGAACTGAGCTAAAGCTGCTAGCTATGAGACATAGGGAAGTCACTGAACTTGTCTGAAACAGTTTCCTCATTTGTAAAAAAGAAATAATGCTACTATTATCTACCCTACATGACTGATGTGGAAGAAACATTTTATAAGTCCCACAACACAAGTTTGGTCATAAGGGCCTTCTGAAAACAAACTATCTTGTGATGTTCTCCTTCGATAAGCTCCCCTTCATTGGATCAGTAATTCTTTTTTTTTTTAATTTAAGAGTATTTTTCCATGGTTACATGATTCATGTTCTTTCCCTCTCTCCCTCCCCTCCTGGAGCCAACGAGTGATTCCACTGGGTTTTACATGTATCATTGTTCAAAATCTATTTCCATATTATTCATATTTGCAATAGTGATCATTTAGAGTCTACATCCCCAATCACATCCCCATCAAACCATGTGATAGATCATGTTTTTCTTCCGCTTTTCTACTCCCACAGTTCTTTCTCTGGATGTGGATAGGGTTCTTTCTCAGAAGTCCCTCAGAATGAATCAATAATTCTTGCACATTTTGATTCCCCACTAGACTCAGTTACTTCCTAGCTCCATCTCAGTAGCTCTGGGGTCATTTCAGCTTGAACCTGAAACTCTCTGTGGACTCTGGACTCCTTGCCTTCTTCTCCAACTTTGGATCATCTACAGAATCCACTATCTCTGTTGTTATACTCTAAGCTAATGATAAACTATGGACTAGTTTACCACTAACATGACCTTTAAAACGCCACTACTAAATCATTCTAATCTTTTCAACCAACCATTAAACCCAATAGGAATTTTGTGTTACTCGAAAAAAATAGTTACTGACTACACTTTTGATTGTGCGCCCCTGTCAATAAACAATTTTTTCCCTTGACATTCACTCCCCATATGTATAAATTTACCCATATTACTATACTAACAATTATAGACATTTTATATTAAAATTAAAATGTAAAAAGGATGAGATAAAGTTGAAATAATATTCAATCTTAGAGTCACTGAGTTTAATGAGTAGGGGAATGATGGTTTTAAGAAAATCATTTGGCAGCTATGAAAAGGGTGGATTAGACGGAAGAGATTTGAGGCAACAAGGCAAATTAGCAGGCCACTATGATAGTTCAGGAAAGAAGTGATAAAAGTACTGAATTAGGGTGATGGCTATAAGAGAAGGGAGAAAGGAGCAGGTGCAAAATAAGTTGTGGAGGAAGTGATAAGATTTCATGGTAGGGCTGGGAATGTGAGAAGCTGAAGGCAAAGTCAAGGTTGTAAACCAGGATGACTAGAAGGATGATGATGCCCTCAATAGCAAAAGAAAGTTTGATGAGGGGTGTGTTTCCAAGGAAAAATTATGTAAAGTGGCTTGCAGATTGAAACTCATCCAAAGAATGAGCATGCTTGTACCTTCTGGGTGACTACACTGTCCCACCCAAAAAGGAGGGTTCTGATGTGCCTAAACTACAGAGTGCTAGGGTAAGTACTCCAGGGAAGGGAGAGTTCACAAAGACCTGCAGAGCTGCTGGTGTTGCTAGCTAGACTATAATTAAGGTATAATTACCCTGATGTGCCAACACCCATCATAGCAGCACTGAGATTGGGAGCTTGCAAAATGGGAAGAGGAAGGCAGAGTGGGTAAGTATTGGGGGGGAGGAGGATAAGGCTAGATGTGATTGTGCTAGAGAAAATCCCCACAACAGATGAGCTATGGAGGGGAGGGTGATGTGCTACCCATCTTCCCATTTCCCTAATAGTTATTCACACATTCCTAAGGGTCAGGCCATGATTACCACATTAAAGACCACTGATCTTTTCAATGGTAGGACAAAAATCAACTTTCCTGCCCTAAGATTATCCTCTGCTGAATCTGAGAGTCAATCAATCAACCAAAAACAGTTAGCAAGTATATCCTTTGTGCATGGCACAGTGCTAGAGGCTCGTGGGGATGTGTGGAGAGGACAATACAAAGGATAAAATAATAATTCCTACTTAAAAGGAACTTACATCCAAATAGGAGATAAGTATACCCATAAAGTGCATATAGCAAAAAGTAAAAAAACACAAGTAAATTAAAAGTATTTAAAATATAAGTTAGTTTGAGAGGGAGGACAGTAAGAAGATCAAGACAGCTTTCACACAGAAGATGGTGATGAGCTTGTCTTAAAGAAAGAAGAGATTCTATAAGATGGCAATAAGGAGTATATACCAGCTACATGGAATGGCCAGTACAAAGACAGGGAGAGAAAGTGTTGTGCATGAGGAAGAGAGAAAAGGTTTTAGAGCAAGGTTGTGAATACAGAGTTTTATTTAGAGGCAATAAAAACCAACTAGAGTTGGAATGACTAGGAGAGTTGCATGGTCAGATTTATGCTTCCAGAAGAATCATTTTGGACAGTGTATAGAATGGGCTGGAGAAAGGAAAAAATTTCAGGCAGTGACCAACTGGGAAGCCACTGAAATCATCTAGGGATGAGATGATGGGAACCTAAACTAAAGTAGTAGCTATATGAATCACAAGAAAGGTTCAGATATGAGAAACTTAGGGCAGAAATGGCTTGAGTAGACAAATGATGGGATATGTGGGGTGAAGGAGTCATCAGGATGATAAAACTGGAAGGATGATGGTGCCTTTGAAAGGAACAAGAAGATCAAAAGATGAGAGGGAATAGGGCAGTGATAGGGAACCTTTAACAGATGGAGTGCTAGACCCTACTCCCCCCACCCCAGACCAAGTCTCATATCCCCTCCCCCCACCAGAGAGAAGGGTGCTCCCTGCCCCACCTTACTCCACCCAGGGGAGGGAGGAAGCCTTCCCATTGGACTGCTGGTTTTAGTCAGGCTTGGGGAGAGGGAGAGATGAGGGACACGAGCATTCTACTCTGCTCCCCTCTAGTTAAGTGAGCTATAATATCCTCAAACCTAGGGGAAAAAAAGCAAAAAACAAAAACGAAAACCCCAGCTTACTGGAAAACCCTTTATTTATAGGAAAATACAAGCCTTTGGTTAAATGACATCATCCTGACACATTTATCCCATCCTGTTCCAGCCTTCCTGAAGCTGGTATCCTCCAAATTAATGTTTTTAGGTCAAGGGTTGAAGTCAGGTTTTAATCTGGATGCAGGGCTGATTGCTACCTCTGACAAGCAGGTTGTCCAGAGCTTCTAGCCCACCTTTACTCCCTCAGGCACCCCTTTGAATGCAAATTGAACAGGCTAGTAAGAAGTGAGGGGAAGAAGAATGCAAATTAATCCCAAATTTGCTGGTAAAAGAAATTAGGGAAGGGAACTGTAGAACTCGGAAGAGGCTATTAGCCTAACCTCAGGTTCATAAAACATATTCCTATATCACTAGACTGTAGTTTTGAAAATTTTAAATGCACAAACTCAAAAGACACATCCCCAAAATACTATGTACAGTAAAGACACTGGTTGCTTCTGATAGTAAAGACATCAGTTGTTTCTGTCTCACTCAGGCCAAAGGTAATTAAGAGGCCACTGCATTCTGAATGAGGTGGGCAATCTTGTCCTGAAAGGGATGCTGTCTTGAAGAGACCTGCTTACTAACTCCTTCTGAGGAGTGGGGAGGGGAGCAGCCCAGCTCCACAGGTATGGGTATACTGAGTCTTTGGCATATGTGCCCACCATAGGTTTGCTATCATGGGTATAAGGGGGAAACAATCAATTCTGTCTGAACACACTGAGTTTGAGATGTCTTTGAGGTATTAAGTTTAAAATTTCCAAAAGGCAATTTGGTGTTCCCTGGGTTATTAATCAAGTTAAGGAGAGAAAATGGGATATGAGATCCATTTGCATAAGAATAAGTTAGCCAAATGGAGTTGATATGGTTTTGAGAAAAAGTATAGAGACAGGTTGAGGACATGAGGTGGATAAAGATCCAGCAAAGTAGAATGAAAACAAGCAATCAGACGTTTAGGGGAACTAGGAAAAAATAATGTCCCAAAAGCCCCAAGGGGAGAAAATATTTAGAAGAGGGTGGCTCAATAATGCTAAAGGCAGCTGATGGATCAAAAAAGAAGAGGTCAAAGAAGCCATCAGATTTGACAATTAAGAGACCACTGGTAACATTTTAGAGAGCAATTTTGACTCAGTGATGAGGTCAAAAGCTGGACTGCAAAAGATTAAGGAGTGAAAGATAGGAAAGTGGAGGAATGGACTAGAGAAAGTTGTTCAAAGAGTTTGGCTGAGAAAGGGTGGTGAGAGATAAGAAGATGGTTTAAGGAGAAGGTATGATACAAGGAAGTTTTTAAAAGAAGGGGGAAGGCTTGAGCATGTCTGAAGTTAGTAGTAAAAGAAACAGTAGACAGGGAGAGGTTGAAGATTTTAGTGAGAAAGGGGATAATTAAGGATGCTATCCGCTGGAAAAGATGCCAGGGGATGGGATCAAGTGCATATTCAGGGGGACTGGACTTGGAAAGGAAAAGGGCCACACTGTGTGGGAAAGGAGGAGATGATGAGAGATCAGATTAAGGAGATTTGAAAAGGAAGAACACTCGAAAAAAGGAAACTCATAAAGTGGCCTTTATGAGTACTGACATACAAAACTCTCAGGCTAGACAACTCACTTAGGCTACAAGTGACAAAGTTAGAGGCTCAACTTCTCTAAATGACTGTCTCATGTCACATTATATCAGACCAATGAATAATAGCACCTTTTCTCTGATATCTACTAAGAAGAACCAGAGTGATACTGTAACTCTATCATATATGAATACTTAATCATTTCATACACTACCAATTTATTTCCCACATTTGTCCTTAATTCTATACTACTAATACTTTCAGTTCTAATTACTTCTCATCTGAAATATTTCAAATGTCTATTTGGACACTCTAACTTCAATAAAACTTCTCACCTGTATATATCTGCTATCACGTTTTCTTTATTCTACATCTCTGGTTAAAACCCTGTTTTCGTGATGAATTGAATTTTTCTCCTTTTCCAAAAAGCCCTTCATCAAGATAAATCTTTCCCTCTTTATAACTGAAATTTTTTATTGAATTCATCCATGAATACTAACTTGTCTGCTTATCACATTCCCAGCTGGAAACTTTCTCCAAACCAATTCCATATGCCTAAAATACTCATACTTTCTTAGACCACCATATTGTCTAAGTAATTCAAAACCTAACTGAAGTATCTCCTTCTCCATGAAACTGTCCTGAGGTACCAAAGAAGAGCCAATAGTTTTCTCAAACAAAGCTATTACATTTGATGGCCTGATTTCCATCCCAATTAATGAATCACATTTGCTCCTTGTTCCTAGAAATCATTTTGTTCTTGGCTTGTCCAGGAAGCAAATGTAAAAAAAAAAAAAAAAAAAAAAAAAGCCAAATCTGCTAATTTTTGTAGTAAGGAAGAATAATTAGTATATATAAAAATTATCTTTATACTTCCATTTCAAAAGTTAAATTTAAGCCAGACTTTGATGTCTTCTGGTATTAAATGCAGAAAGAGTTAAACCTCAAATTTCCTTGTACAAATACAAAATAGCTTCATTCATTAATGGTCATTAATGGCCAGCAATCAAATTACAACCAATTAGCTTTTAAAAGCAAAAATAAGAAAAAATGTTTACAATTTGAACAGATTACTTCAATAACTTCTAATTTCATATTACTGTAAATTTTTATACTGTTTAAATGTTTTGACTGTCATGCTATTTCCACATACTTATTAATATTATTTAATTATTTACATTATACACTTGTAATAATAGATGCATATAATTCTTCCTAAAATTATTTAATAAATTGTTTTTGATAATGATAGATCATATTTCACCTTCCTAATATGATTATTATCTTGAAACAGTCTAATGTTAGGTTTACAGGCTTATAAAATCATAAATCTAGAGTTAGAAGGAACCTCAGAAATCATCTAGTCCAATGCCTAAAAATATCAGTTTGGAAGGACTGTTACTCATTCAAAAAAAAAAAGATTTATCAAGTTCCTATTCCATGTACAATCATGTTAATTGCTGGAGGAAACAGCTAAATTACTTAAAGCCTGAGTCTAACTTCATCAAACTGGGATATTTTCCTTGTGATAAAGTATGTTCAGATCACTAATTTTCATATCTTAGATATACTTGTTTTATGTTTATAGCTGAACTTTGCAAAATCTTTGTAATGGTACTTTGTTTAGGATTTATAGAATAAATTTGGAATGTAGTATCATAATGGACTTTATCTACATCAGTACCATCAAAAAGGCAATATAAATTATACACACTGTGTGCTAAGTACTTGGGGGAGAGGGAGGGTGAGAAAGAGAGAGAGAGAGATTTTCTCTATTTGCTATCCAAGATGAACACTTTTATAAGCTTAAAAAGGGTTTAAATATTCTAACAGGTACATATTTAGCCATCAATACTGAAACTTTAAATAAAGTCTACAATCTTTACAAGTCTATATGTAGAAGCTTTCTGAGAATTTTATATACTTAATTCTTTTTTTCTTACAGAGAGAAAATAAGAAATAGAGGGAAAAGGAGAAATAAGGTAAAAGGAATTTCAGTTTGGCTGTTATAAATCTTTTTTTTTTGGACAACTAAAGAAAAAAGACTTACCGAACAACAGTACTGAAGGGCTATTGCATTTAAAGTATCACCTTCTTGTATATCTTTTGTTAATAATACAATATCATCTAATCTCTCTCTTGATGTACTTCTTCTGACTTTCTCTCTTCCTCTTGGTCGAAGTTCATATACTTCAGCATCATCTTCAAAGATATCAGTGTCTGTATTACTTCCAAATGAATATATTTGGTTGCTCACCACAGATTGAGTTATTGGAAACTGAAAATTTCGAGTCTGATTCCTCCCTGCCATAACCTTGAACTCTATAGAAGAAAAATGAGAAAACTTGTGAAAAATGGTTTGAGTCAAAGCTTAAAGCAAAAACCAGTCAGTTTTTTCTACCAGCAGCTTATTTTCAAAGCTATTAAAATCATTTTTATTATGTATATGTATATATAATCCATATATAAACTTAAATTTTCTAAGTAATAAAATACATTTTAGCAATTTGGAGGATAAGAATAATAATCTACCAACTGTATGTAGTGTGTTTGGGGGTGGGGTAGAAAATGTTTAAACAAAGACAAGTCTCTAAGGAATAATTTGAAAGTCAAAGAACTAATCTTCTCCTTAGAGGTTATGAGAAGCTTGTCCTGGGTACCAGATAATTAGGTGTCTTTGTTGGCACTATATTAAAGAAATGGAATGTTGACAGTGATAGAACAGTTCTGTATTGTGAAGAATTTTAAGTATATATATATGCTGTGCCTGTGACCTAAACTTCTGGCTGGGACTACTATATCCAAGTTCCTTGGTGTGTGAAAAGCAACTTGCGCAAATTTCTATATTCAATAAGAGAATAATCTTCTTACAATAGATCTTAGTGTACAATAGCTGCCTTTTTTCTGAATCAGAATATTATTTTGTTCATCACTGTATTTTTTAAGGGCTCTTAACTGCACCTCTCCATTTGTAGGATAAAGTCTAAGCAACCAATGTTGTAATGTAGGCCAAATAGTGTGTTTCTACTATAAGAGTACTCTAGTGGCCTAAAATCAATATTTATTAACAAATGTAAAAATGCCAACAAATATTATCGACTGATAGGTGACCTAAGACAAAAACAAATTAATGTAAAATTGACCTTTGGTTCCAGAAAGTAAGTCACTAATAATAAAACAAATCTTTCTAAAGTTGAGTCATGGAAAAGAATGAAGTCTTGACCGAGTATTAACATTCTGCATTGCAATTTCTTTATGAAATATTTCACATGAGGAACATTGTTCTTTAAATACTCTTTTACTCACTTCAAAAGAATATCAATGCAATTTTATATTTGAATTAAAAGAAATCTTAAAATAAAGCTTTGTTTTGTTTGTTTTGGTCACTGTTATCATTTACTAAAAACTAAGCATAAGTCATATGAGTCATATAGCATGAGATACTACTAAAATTAAAGCAGTAGATTAAATGCTCAAAGTTCAGTTAAACAAACAGCAGAAACCCATCTCTATGCTGTTGTTGGTTTTTGTTTTTTTTTTCCATTTTTCATGAGATTTCAACTGCCAGGACGATGCATATGGTTGATTCCTGAATGTATTTTGAGAATGAAGATTTACTTTTTAAAGTCTAAGCTTAGATGAATGTACTACTACTTTGACTCAACGATATAACTTTTCCTTAAAGGGAAAGGTATTTTCTTAAGTGTCATTTAAATTGGCCAAGTATTTCCCTGGCTTTGTATAATACCCCCCATTTCTACTGTATACTTCTCAAATACAAATTTGATTATTTTAAAAAAGAGAAAAGAAAAGAAATATTCCTAAGTAGTCTGAAAATCACTCTGTGATCAAACTTTCAAGAATACTGAGTTGGATAAAACTGAAGATATATTAATAATGAGCTATTCTGTTAAGTTCAAGTGCTGTTTACATAGTATATTGTTAAATCCTTATCACAATAATTAAGCCTTAAAATTCTGATAGTTTTCATTCTAAAGAGAGACAATACCATATAAAAGACCTCAATAAAATTTCAAGTTTTAAATCTAAAAAAAAGTTTTAAGTTTTTTCTAAGTTACAACAAAAGTAAAAAAATCAATTTAATTCTCAAAAGTACTTGAAATGCAATCCAATTCAACTACCAGTTAGTAAGCCCTAACAGAGCACTATGGGTTTGGGGGAATACAAAGAAACAAATGAAACAATCCCTCTAGGGAGGGGTTTACCCTAGATTTAGATGGGTAACAGAAACTGTATTGCCCTCCATTATGTTACAGCTAGTTTATTAATAGAGCTAATTGTGAAGCCAGATAATCCAATGTGAAATTGCAAAGCTTCACTTTAGTCAAGAATTCCAACCTCCTCCCAGTGAATATTTTACCTCAGAATTTGATCATCAACTTCTAAAGAACCAGGAGTTTATCCAGTAGAAAAGGAAAAGTGGGAATCTGGCCTATGTAGATTATTTTCTGGGCCAACTATTTAAAACAAAGGTCAGAAATATGATCACCCCAGTCATCTGGTAAAAGAACAAGAGTAAAAAAAAAAAAAACCCCACCTCCTTTCTTCATAAAATCTCCACTGCCCACACATTTTTTTGGTTCTTTTAAGACAATTCCGAACTCCAGAGAGATTTTATAGATCAGCTACAGGCGACTGTCCCTAGCGGAGCTAAGGAGACAAGTACTCACCTTAACAGGGTCGTGCAGTCAATTATTAATTTAAAACACCCTTGTCCTACACAAGAACCGAGGGTGCGGTCGCCTGACCCTGCATAACAAGGTCCAATCAAAGAGGACACTGGGCTTGTGCCCCAATGGGGCTAGAACGGCGACACCAAGATGATCTCCAGGGAATGGATCGGTGTTCTGTTTGGTTCATTTCGTGCTGGTCCCCTCCCTGCCTACCCTTCTTTATGCCACTACCTCCTGGTTACCTGCAGGGACTTAGTCTGGGGTGTGCGTGCGTCCACTCCAAAGGACTTGTGGTCTCATCGATGTGGATGGTCCCTCCAACGAGGCAGATCACAATCCATTCACACCTGCCCGTCTGAGTCTTCTGTCCAGCTCACGACTTTTAAACGTCACACCGGATAGCTTGAACAGTGGGCAGAAGAAATACAATAAATAATTTATTTCGTGTCCACAGAACGCATCTGTCTTCCTCCCTAGGGAAGGGATGTGGGGGAGGAAGGGATGTGCTTGCCGGCCCTATCCCGTACACCTGTAGCAGGGCCCGTGGAGGGGGTCCCCTTGGAACAGCAGCTTCTCTTCCTCTAAGGAAGCTGCAGACCGAGCTGGGGAAAGGTATGGGGGGGGGGGTCCTCTCTTTCCCACCACCCCCACCGCCATTTTTACCTTTCCCACAAGCGGGGTGGGCGGCGGAAGCCGCAGCGGATCCCATCAAGTTCATGGCCAAGGCTCCCAGCGGCAGCCTTAGCTACCTCCTCCTCCGCCTCCTCAGCAGAACCACTAGTGACCTCCCTCCCTTCTGCACGGACCTGCCCAGTTGCCCCTACCCAGGCCGCTGCCGCCAGTGCCGCCACGTCCGCAAACCTGCTGTACGTCATCACGTCAGACCGCGGAGGTGGGAAGGGGCGGGGGAGGAAAGCGAGGGGGTTGAGAGGGCGGGAGGATTGACGGGGGCGGTGATGGTGGTGGGGAGAAGCACCCGGGCCCGATGCGCAGGCGCAATGTCGCCTCGGAGCCTTGGCTTGCTCCCGGAGTCTTCTTCCGAAACTTCTCAGACTTGGAGACTTGTTCCTTATTTTCGAAACCGCTGGGTCTAGAGCACCAGCACACGGACTGTGCCCGGAAGAGGACCGTGCATCTGTTCTCCCGGAGGGGTGAATGTATTCGTGCAGGGGCTAGGAATGCCGCTTTTTGAAATTAATGGACCTGGCCCAGGGTTTTTCTAGTCTCCCAAAACGTAGCAGGCTGCTTCGGGGCAAACCCACCCACCCTATTGTAACTCCTAGGATTATTGGTAAGGAAAGTGAGCCACCAAGAGTCCACACGGGGAAGTGGACACTCGCCCGGGTAGGATTCGATATTAGGTCAGGCACAGAAAATAGAAACCGCAGTTCTGGTGCTTGGTTTCATGTTCCAAGGCCAGGACTTAGCTCAAGTGTGCCTTTGATCCTCTGCAGGACTTCACATATGACAGTTTACTGGAATTTAATAACGCCTAATTCTTTTTAAAAATGTATACGAAACCATGAATTTCCATTACATAGATAGATATATAATCAATTCAAACATTAATTCTGAAGCCGTCCTACTTATTATACCTTTCTAATAATAGCTCCAATAATAGCTAACATGTATATAGTGCCAGACATTGGCCTAAGCTCTTTATAATAATTATCTCATTTGATTTTCACATGAACCCTGACAAGTAGCTGTCATTATTAACCCCATTTTACAGATGAGGAGACGGAGGCAAACAGGTTAAGTGACTTGCCCAAAGTCACAGCTAGCAAATGTCTGAAGTCTTAACTAATGTCAGATCTTCCTGACTCTAGGATCTGGCTCTATCCAATTGAACCATCCAGCTGCTCTCTGACCTTTCTTCTATTCTCTTTGGTACATTTTAACTTTTTGTTAACATTTCTTTTCTTTCTTTCTTTCTTTCTTTCTTTCTTTCTTTCTTTCTTCCTTCCTTTCTTTCTTTCTTTCTTTCTTTC
>NC_058130.1:319084150-319109582 GCF_016433145.1 Gracilinanus agilis | reverse complement strand
TCCTCCTCCTCCTCCTCCTCCTCCTCCTCCTCTTCCTTCTTCTTTTCTCTGTACTGCTATCACTACTCTCTCCCTATCCCTCCAAACCATCCCTTGTATCAAATTAGAAATCGTTAAAAACAAATCCACAGTCTGGAGCAGGTCCCATTCTTTACCTATAGTCCATGAATAGCTAGTTAACATTTATATAGGTTTTTAAGTTTGCAAAATGCTCCCAAATATCTCATATAATCCTCACCACGATTTTGGGAGATGGCTGGGAACTATAATTATCATCATTTTTATATTGAGAAACTGAGGCAGACAAAGGTTAAGCGATCTTGTCCATTCCTATCTAAGGCTGAATTTGAATTCACTTATTCCTGAGTGCACCATATTCACTGTGCCACCTAACTGGTTAAGAATTCTTTCTCAAACCAGAGATGAAAGAGTTGTTTGTTAGCTTCCTTTCTTCTCTAATTTGTTTACAATGTAACCTTTTATATCTAGATCATGTATACATTTGGAGCTTATTGAGGTATATAGTATGAAATATTGGACTAATCTTAATTTTTGGCACTGATTCCAGTTTTCTCCTCAGTTTTTGCGAAAGGATTGGGTTCTTGAATATTTTGCTTATATGTTCATTTTCTAGATCATGTAAACCTAATTACTAAATGTTTTGATGATTATAGGTTTGTAATATAGTTTGAGATCAAGTACTACTAGGCCTTTTCCCATGTGTTTTTATTTAAATTATTTTCTTTGAGAGTCTTGACTTTGTTTTCTTCCAGATGAATTTTGGAATTATCTTTCTAGTTCTCTAAAAAAACTCTTTAGTAGCTTGATATAGCATTAATTTAGTAAATATATTTTGGTAATATTGTCATTTTTATTAAATTGGCATGACTTAAACACAAGCATCTCCATAATACATCTCCAAATAACTCTTTATTTTTTTATTTCTGTAGAATATTTGGTAGTTTCATTGAAATAATTCCTATATATTTCTAGGTAGGTGGATTTTGAAATGTTTTGTACATTTCCATGATTAGTTTGAATATAATTTCTCTTTCTGTTGGGTTTGTTGGTAATGTAGAGAAAGGCTGATGGCTTGTATGGGTCATTCTTGCTACTTTGCTGACAGTAATATTCTTTCCATTTTTTTTAGTTGAATCTCTAGGGTTCTCTAAAAAGACTATCATATCATCTGCAAAAAAAAGTTATAATTTCATTTTCTCTTTGCCCATGCTTATTCCTTCCACTTCTTTTTCTTGCTTAATTTCTAGAATTGTATCAAGTATAATGGGTGATAATGGATAACCTTGCTTTATATCTGCTCTTATTAGAAGGACATCTACTATTTCTCCATTCCAGAAAATACTGGCTCCTAGTTTTATAAATACATACATATATATATATATATATATGATACATATTGAGAAAAGTTTTATTTATCCCTTTGCTTTAAAAAAAAAAAACCTTACCTTTCGTCTAGGAGTCAATATTGTATATTGGCTCCAAGTCAGAAGAGTGGTAAGGGCTAGGCAATGGGGGTTAAGTGACTTGCCCAGGGTCACACAGCTTGGAAGTATCTGAGTTCAGATTTGAACCTAGGACCTCTGTCTCTAGGCCTGGCTCTCAATCCACCTTTGCTTTTTAAAAGATATGACTGTTGTATTTTTTCAAAAGTACTATGTGTCTTTACTGACATTTAGGTGGTTTTTGTTATTTTTTTGTAATGAACATATTTTATTTATATTTTTACCAATACTGAACCAGCCCCTCATTCTTAGTATTAAATTTATTTGAATCATACTGTATAATATTTTCAATGTTTCTAACAGTCTTTTCATGAATAATTTATGTAATTTTTTTTGCACTGATGTTCATTAGCAATATTGCTCTATAGTTTTCTTTCCCTGCTTTGTCCCCAACTCTAGTAACAGATCATTTAGCTTTGTGATCAGCACACTCTTTGAGTCATTTTATCATTTGCCATATATTTGAGGCAAAGTGTTTTGAAATGATTTAGTCTTTGAAAAGTCTAGAAGAGAAAGGATTGGTTTTTGGTGAGATCTACTTAAATATGAATATCATGCCTTGAGAATTATACATTTAAAATCAAAACATCCAGTTAAGTTTTTTTTGTTTTTTGTTTTTTTTAGAATTTTCAATGGAATAGAGGCTTTCAAAGCTATTTTGGCATCAGTTTAGCTTATTTTTAGGGTGTTTGTTATTTCCAAAAGTAAGTGATACAGGAAAGGTTAGAACAACTAGGTCTACATTATAATATTTTTCCTTTTCTGAGAATGTGAGCTACACCCCATTAGGTTAAAAAAGAAATGTTGGAGCAGCAGTTTAAAAAAAATAGTCCTGTTCGAGCTGTGCTCTTGCCCTTATGACACCCCTGTCTGTAACCATTTATCACAGAGACATTTTCTCATCAATAGACAAAGAGTATATTCCCAACTTGATGTGTAGGGCTTTAGCTGCAGGACTCTCATGAATGCTAATGGGGATACAACCTTCATTCTGCATATAGGTTACTTTCCTTATTTTAATGTCAGTAAGCAGCAGGGCCCATGTTAGAATCTAAGTGATAGAATGTGAAGTATTGCCAAAGGAATGCAACTGCTTTCTTTTATGTGAAACTTTCTTAATAATGTGTGTATGTTATTAAATCATTATGAATTATATTTAAAGAAGCTACTATTATTGAATTTTCAGAAGGTCTTGAGTATACTATTATATTTGGTTATTGTAATATACAAAGAACTCAGTTATCCATGAATTTTGGCCATGTTCCAGAAATCAGACCAGTAGGAACAAGTGCTTTCTCTTACCAAAAAAAAAAAAAAAAAAAAAAAAAAAAAAGGATTTAAGTTTGTGGGATCTAATCTGAAACTTAGTTATACATTGAAGTTTCCACAGAAGTAATTGTGAATTCTATGAAAACATTATGTTGATCCTGATATTTTAAAAGGTACTATACATGGAGAGATTTATAATTTCTAGCAGTGTGTTTTTTGCCCTATGAAGGCTTAAAAGTTAATTAAGAATAAGAATCCTGTTCTTAGTAATAGCACAAAATCTTCACAAACTAGCTTGGAAAACAGGTTTTTAAAAATATATCACTGAACATAATTCAGCTTGTGTTTAAAACAGTTGTCAGTGCTATCTCTTGATCATTCCTGAATCTTTCAACTCTCCTCATTCATTCTCCCATTGCTTCCTTCTTTAGATCTTGAAACACTTATTAGCATAAATGCTTAAAGAGTTAAAGGAAATAGGCCCTTCTCCACAAGGAATTTATATTCCTCTGGGGAGAGAAGGGACAAGTGGCTATGTCAAGTACACAAGAATGTGTAGAAGAAAAACTGAGTATGAAGAACATTAATCATAGGTCAATAATTATAATTATTAGTGATAATAATGGCTTACATTTACATAATAGGGGTTTACAGTTTATAAAGTACCTTTTCAACCCCACCAACTCTATGAGATAAGCAGAGCTGAAGTGGAAAGAGTTGAGACTTTGAGTCTGGAGACACCTAGAGTTGGATCCTCATTCTCTTGGGTGTCTGTCCCAGAGAAGGGAAACTGGCAGAATTATAATAGATGATATTTAGGGCAAACTTTGTTTTGTGAGCAGTTTGTATGATTCTTCCGACAATCCTATCGGGTACAGAGTGATGAAGAAACTGAAGATTACAGATGTTAAGTGAACTTGACCACGGTCATATAAAAAAACTAGTAATAGACAAGACAAGAGAGGTTCTCTTTTGGGAGGAAGTGGGAAGTGAGGAGGAAAGAAGGGAGAGCAGGTTCCCCTCTTAGAGTCACA
Organism: Gracilinanus agilis; assembly: GCF_016433145.1. Classification (NCBI taxonomy): domain Eukaryota; kingdom Metazoa; phylum Chordata; class Mammalia; order Didelphimorphia; family Didelphidae; genus Gracilinanus; species Gracilinanus agilis. The sequence goes on along the minus strand of NC_058130.1, from coordinate 319,105,756 downwards.
AAGTTCTCTATGTGTCTGTACTTCCCTGGGCCTTCTCCCTGTCTCTCCCTTACATTCTATTTTAAAATCAATAACTATTAGTTTCAGGGGAGAAGAGCATTAAGGGCTAGGCAGTTGGGTTATGTGACTTGCCCCAGGGTCACACAGCTAGGAAATTTCTGAGATCATATTTGAATCCAGGACCCTATCCATTAAGCCACCTAGCTGCCCCTGTCAGGTTTCTTTTGAAGGATAATTCCAAGGATACAGGCATTCAGGCAGGCAACAATTATTTATTAAACACTATGTGTCAGGCACTGTGCTAAACATGGAAGATACAAATGCAAGTATAAAGACAGATAGAGCCCTCCAGGAGCTTGTGTTCTATTGGGAGAAGACAACAATTAAAGGGGAACTGAAAAGGGTAAGATGGAGGAATGTAACTCCACAGCAATGGGGAAAGGAGGATGATGGTAAAATCCAGAAAATTTGAAGCACAACTATGAAAGGAAAGAAGCATATCTGACCTTGGTCCTTCCAAAAACATTACCCATATCCAGTGGTGAGAAGTTATAGAGTGAAAAGGCAGCTGAGTCATGGTGACTCAGGAGAATCAGAAGCAACCTTCTGGAATCTGCTTTCTCAGGTGTTGAAGCCCTGTTTCCTCAGCCCTCTGACTTCCTAAAGACCCTGATAAGGAGTTCTCAAGTTCCCAGCAGTTGTTGCCTCTACCTTCATGCACTTTTTTGGACAGGCATGAATCATCTTAAGGTAAGGAGCCTGCAGGAAATGGTGTCACTCAGATCATCAATAGTCATGACTGAGATAAGTCACCTCAAATGAAGTGATACAATTGGCCTCATGAAGTCAGGATATTCTGGAAAAGAATAATTACACAGAAAAGAAGGAAATAAGAATTTATTAAGGACTTATATGTACCAGGCAATGACCCAAACAAATATCTCATTTGAATTTTTACAACAACCCTGGTACATAGGTGCTATTACTATCCCCATTTTATAATTGAGGAAAGTGAGACTGAATGAGATTAAGTGACTTGCCCAGGGTCAGACAGCTAGGAAATATCTGGGGTTGGATTTGAACTCAGGACTTCCTGACTCTGGGCTCAGTCCTCTATCTGCAGTACCACTTAGCTGCCTCTAACACACACAGAATTACCCACGATTATATAGTTGAAAAGGGATAATATGTCAGATAAGTGGATGCCTAACCTTTGCTTGAAGACCTTCTATGAAGAGAAACCTTCCAAAGCAGCATTGTTGGATAGCTATAATTCTTAGGAAATTTTTTTCTTCCCTTCCACAAACCTAAATTCACCTCTTTACAGCTTCTACCTATTCTTAGTTTTGTCCTCTGGGTCCAAATGGAGCAAGCCAAATATTTTTCCAAGTGAGAGATATTCAAATGTTGAAGATCACTGTCAACTTTACCCACTCGATTTCTGATGACCGAGAACAAATCTCCAGGGTAAATATCCTTAATTCCTTCAAGTGATCCTCATAAGCAATCATCCTAGCTGCTTTTCTCCTGACAGTCTTCAGCTTATCAATGTCCTACCTAAAATATGACCAAGAACTGAACACAATTTTTCAGATGTGCTCTGCTTAGAATTGAAAACAGAGAGACCTGGAACCTGGCTGGAACCTGGCTGGAACCAGGTTTGAAGCAGCTTCCCAGAGACTTTAGTGCTGTTCCTTTGGGCCTTGCCTGCTTAGGTCACTAAGATTAGAGAAGTCAAGTCCTCCCCTTGCCCTTTGGTTTTGCCATTTAGGTTTTAGTGTAGAATCCCCTATCCCACCTTCATTTAGTCAAACATAATTAAAACTGTTAAAACCTTTTACCTTGCCTGCTGGTTTCAAAGACTCTGACCTAGTGGTGAGCTGGGTGACAGTTGGCCAACAGCCATTCTTGGCAGTTAGTAGCAGCTTAGCAGTGTACTCTGGTCTCCCTATCCTGGTCCTGTCTCTCCTTCAGCCCATTGTATGTACCCACAACCATTTAGATTATATTTTAACATCCCTGGTGCCCCATCTCTTTTACACCTCTCTCCTTCTCTTCCCACTCCCAGAACTGGCAGGCATCAATCTGGATTATACATGTATTATCACACAAAACATATATCCATATTGTTCATTTTTTTAAGTGATTAATCTTATAAAACCAAAACCCCACAACATAAACCCAAATAAACAAGTGAAAAGTCATGCTTTCATCTGCATTCCCACTCTAACAGTTCTTCCTCTGGAAGTGGGTAACATTCTTTGTCATAAATCTTTCATCATTATCCTAGATCTGTGATGGGCAAACTGCAGCCCAGGTTGGAGGGGGGGGGCTGAAATGTTCTATCTGGCTGCGGGACATTATTTCTAATCTGATGAATACAATGAATAGAATACAATACAATGAAACTTCAAAGAGTTGCCTTAGAAACAGACTGACAGATGAGCATTTCCTTTTCTTTGGCCCCCTTTTTAAAATGTTTGCCTATCACTGTCCTAGATCATTGTATTGCCGAGAGTAGTATGTGAAGGGAAGGGAATCCTCTCCTAGGGATCATGCATGGTGTCCTGCCTGCATCCCTGCACTCCTGGAACTATATCACCTATGTCACCTAGGCAGGTCACCTAGTTATATCACCTAGTGTGGCCTATGCTTTTGATCTGGACATGACTGAATTTGACTTGGGTGTAAAAGGAAGGAATAAAAGAAATGATCCAGCAAGTGTTTGGTCTCTAACTCTGGGGACCCCTCTAGGGAAGCTGCTGCTGTAGCCAGGCTGAGACCACCCATGTGGTACTTTAGATTAGACTCTTTTACTTTTATCCTTCTACCCATTTCTGATCTTTTTACCTATCCAAGTGATTCTAATAAACTTTATAAAAATCTAAGGACCAGAGTCCTAATCTTAATTCTTTCAGTAGCTAAGATTTTCACAGTTTATCATCCCACAGTATTGCTGTTACTTTGTACAATGTTCTGGTTCTGCTTATTTCACTCTGTGTCAGTTCACAAAGGTCTTTCTAGCACTTTCTGAAATCATCTTGTTCATTCCTTGTAGCACAATAGTTATTGTTTTTAAAATTAAACTCACTGACTCATTTTTCCTTTTCTGTTATCTTCTTCCTGGCCCTCCATGTCCTCTTTCTATCTATTCCCCACAATGGATTAGATGCTGTGGGGACAGATACTTTATTTTATTATAAAATTATTTCATTTGTATTGATACTTCTTGTTTTTATATCAATTTTTTCTGAATTTATTTTTCAGATATATTAAGCAATCTTATTACAAAGATTGGAGAGAAAAATGATAGAGAAAGCAAGTCAGCTCACAATACGGCCAATATTCCATCTCAGCACCGAAGGAAGAAAAGTGCATTTTCTCAGCTATTCTTGAGGACCAAGTTTTATGCAACATTTTTTCTTTTTCTTCTCCCCATACTCCTTCTTCTTGTTCTTTGGTCATTTTCTCTTTTCTTCCTCCTCTTCTCCCATTGTATATCATCTTCCTTATACTGCTTACTTCACTCTGTATCCCTTCATGGATTTATTTGACATTTGATTCGTTACCTCTTCTTCTTTCTGTACTTTGCTATTACAGAAAATGCTGCTAGGAACATTTTGGTTTATATGGGACTTCTAGGGCATATATATCTAATAGCATTTCTAGGGGTAAGGGAGCATACTTATTTTAATGTCTTAATTAAACTATGGCTACAAATAGCAACATCTTGGCCCAATTTATAATTGCTTTTTTAGCTGAAATCCAATAAATTTTTCTTTATATCTGAATTTCTAGCACTATGGAGTTTCTTTGTCTGGGGAGCTTTAAATTTTCAGTATCAAATTTAAAATTAGAAGAGGGGACCTTAGATATCTAATTTAACTCTTCCCCCATTTTATAAATGAGAAAATTCAGGTTCATAAAAGTTATAGGGAGTAGGTGGCACTACATTCCTTACCTACAAGATTGTCCCAAAATTTTTCCATGAGTCTCCCAGAAGCTGAAATTATTCCAGGGATGATTTAAGAATTGGTAGAATAAACTGGAACTGCAAATAATTAAAGGGAGTACACGGGTCTGAGTTATTGGTAAGTATAAAATGCCCATGAGAAGAAAACAACCTGTCGTTTTGTTTTTTTTAATGGAGGCAAAAATCTTAGTGAGAGGGGGAAGGGGAGAGGGAAAGAAAAAATTTGAAACTCTAAATTTTGAAAAAAATGAATGTTAAGGGGCAGCTAGATAGCACAGGAAATAGAGTGCCAGACCTGGAGTCAGGAGGACCTGGGTTCAAATGTGACTCCATTTTTCCTAGCTGTGTGATTCTGGGCAAGTGCCTTACTTAACCCAACTACTTAGCCTTTACTACTCTTCTGTCTTAAAATCGTTGATTCTAAGACCAAAGACAAGGATGTGTTAGGGTCCGTTTTCCGTGAGCCCACCCAACAAACAGAGACCATCACTGCAATAAACAAGGAGGTCTGTTTAATAAGCTGGTGCACCAGGGAAGGCTATAAAGTAGCGTTCCACCTGGGCGCCGCCAGCAGGGTTCTTTTAAAGTAACTGGAATGGGGGAAGGGATAGGAGTTGGAATCTTGGTGGGCTTAATCAGTCTCCAGGACTTATCTCAACATTGTCCCAGGTTGTTCTTATCTCCACATCCTCTCAGGAAAGTTCTTATCCAGACTATCAGTATACCATAGGTCCTGACCAGCCCTTTGGTCTAGATAAAGTTAATTCTGGAAACTGTCCTTCTTCAGATGTTGTTTTTTTTAAAGAACCTTGGATGTTAAAAATTGTTTTTACTTATAATTGAAAAAAAAAAGAAAATGGAGGCAAGATTGTTATAAAAATAATTTTAGATTTTCTATATTTGTAAAAAGAATAGAAAGATTAGTGAGATAGTCACATCCAAAGTAAAATGTGAGTCTTTTAAATAAAAAAAAATATAAAAATAGATTGTATCTTTGAGGCTTAGAAGATTGGCTTTGAAAAGTCAGGGAGACCTGTATTCATGTCCTGCCTATGATCCAAATACTATTTATGGGTCCTTCAGCAAGTCTCTTAACAGAGTTCATTATATACATGTTCATTAGTGGAGGAAGTTTCTCCACCAGGCTGGGCCTTACCCAGTGAACACCATTGTCAGTGATATTTAAAAGTTTGGAGAGGAAGGGAGAAGTGCCAAAAGATTGGAGGAAGGCAAATGTCCTACTTATTTTTTAAAAGGAAGCAAAGTAGGAACTTCAAACTCTAGCTAGTTAGCTTGACTTCAATTACTGAGGAAATTCTAGAACAAGTCATTAAAGAGATGGTTAATGGGCCTCTAGAAAAGGATGCCCTGATTACAAACTGCCAGCTTGACTTTGCCAAAATAAGGTCATACCAGACTAATCTTTTTTGTTTTGGGGCAGTGATTGATCAGGAAAATGATGTAAATATAATTTACTTCAACTTTAGACTGACATTTGCTAAAGTATCTTCTATTATTTTTGTAGTGAAGAAGATGAGAAGATAACACATTTAGATGGATTCAGAGCTGGTTGGGTGATCAGTTTTGGAGTCATTAGCTTTTAGTAGTTCATTGTCAATGAGGCAGGAGGTCTCCAAAGGAATGTTCCAGGGATCTGTGGTTGGCCCTGTGCTAATGAACATTTTCCTCAATGACTTGGATAAGATATTGATAACATTCTTATTAAATCTACAGATGACAGGAAACCAAAAAGTATTTCTAAAAGCACTGGATAACAGTTAGAATCCAAAAAGTTCTTGAGAGACTAGAGAATGTGGCTGATTCTAATATGATGAAATTTAAAAGGGGCAAATGTCATCTTACACTTGAGTTTGCAAAACCAACTTCACAAGTACAGTATGAGACACACATGGTAAAACAGCAGTTTATTTAAAAGATCTGAAGGTTAGAGCAGCTAGGTGGCTCAGTAGATAGAGTGCCAGGTTTGGAGTCAGGAGGACCTGGGTTTAAACTTGGCCTAGCTGTGTGACCCTGGGAAAGTCTCTCTCTTTTTTTTTTTTTCTCAATTTCTCCTCTTTTACTCTTTTACTTTCCTTTTTTTTTTTTTTAACATTTATTAATATTCATTTTTAACATGGTTACATGATTCATGCTCCTCCTTTCTCCTTCACCCCCCCCCCCCCGCACTCCCCCCACCCATGGCTGATGCACATTTCCACTGGTTTTAACATGTGTCATTGATCAAGACCTATTTCCAAATTGTTGATAGTTGCATTGGTGTGGTAGTTTCAAATCTACATCCCCAATCATGTCTGCCTCAACCCATGTGTTCAAGCAGTTGTTTTTCTTATATATTTCCTCTCCTGCAGATCTTCCTCTGAATGTGGGTAGCGTTCTTTACCATAAATCCCTCAGAGCTGTCTTGTGTCATTGCATTGTTGCTGGTACAGAAGTCCATTACATTCGATTTTACCATAGTATATCAGTCTCTGTGTACAGTGTTCTTCTGGCTCTGCTCATTTCACTCTGCATCAGTTCCTGGAGGTCTTTCCAGTTCACCTGGAATTCCTCTAGTTTATTATTCCTTTGAGCACAATAGTATTCCATCACCAGCATATACCACAATTTGTTCAGCCATTCCCCAATTGAAGGGCATACCCTCCTTTTCCAGTTTTTTGCCACCACAAAAAGCGCAGCTATAAATATTTTCGTACAAGTCTATTTATTTATGATCTCTTATGGGTACAAACCCAACAATGGTATGGCTGGATCAAAGGGCAGGCATTTTTTTATAGCCCTTTGAGCATAGTTCCAAATTGCCAGCCAGAATGGTTGGATCAGTTCACAACTCCATCAGCAATGCATTAATGTCCCAATTTTGCCACATCCCCTCCAGCATTCATTACTCTCCCCTTCTTTCATTTTAGCCAATCTGCTAGGTATGAGGTGATACCTCAGAGTTGTTTTGATTTGCATTTCTCTAATTATTAGAGATTTAGAACATTTTCTCATGTGCTTATTGATACTTTTGATTTCTTTATTTGAAAATTGCCTATTCATGTCTCTTGCCCATTTATCAATTGGGGAATGGCTTGATTTTTTATACAATTGCTTTAGCTCCTTGTCTATTTGAGTAATTAGACCACTGTCAGAGTTTTTCGTTATAAAGATTTTTTCCCAATTTGTTGTTTCCCTTCTGATTTTGACTACATTGTTTTTGTTTGCACAAAAGCTTTTTAGTTTAATATAATCAAAACCATTTAATTTACTTTTGTAATTTTCTCTAACTCTTTCTTGGTTTTAAAATCTTTCCTTTCCCAGAGATCTGACAAGTATACTATTCTGTGTTCACTTAGCTTATTTATAGTTTCCCTCTTTTTATTCAAGTCATTCACCCATTCTGAATTTATCTTGGTGTAGGGTGTGAGATGTTGATCTAAACCTAATCTCTCCCACATTGTTTTCCAAATTTCCCAGCAGTTTTTGTCAAATAGTGGATTCATGTCCCAAAAGTTGGGCTCTTTGAGTTTATCATACACTGTCTTGCTGACATCATTAACCCCAAGTCTATTCCACTGATTCTCCCTTCTGTCTCTTAGCCAGTACCATATTGTTTTGATGACTGCTGCTTTATAGTATAGTTTAATATCTGGTACTGCTAGGCCCACTTCCTTCACATTTTTTTCATTATTTCCCTTGATATTCTTGACTTTTTGATATTTCAAATGAAATTTGTTATAGTTTTTCCTAATTCAGTAAAGAAGTTTTTTGGTACTTTGATAGGTATGGCACTAAATAGGTAAATTAATTTGGGTAGAATTGTCATTTTTATTATGTCAGCTCGTCCTACCCATGAGCAATCAATGGCTTTCCAATTGTTGAGATCCAGTTTTATTTATTTGGAAAGTGTTTTGTAGTTGTTTTTGTATAATTGCTATGTTTGTTTTGGTAGATAGATTCCTAAGTATTTTATATTGTCTAGGGTGATTTTAAATGGTGTTTCTCTTTCTACCTCTTGCTGTTCTAATATGTTGGAAATATATAGAAATGCTGATGATTTATGTTCATTTATTTTGTATCCTGCAACTTTGCTAAAGTTGTTGATTATTTCTACAAGCTTCTTAGTTGATTCTCTAGGATTTTTTAAGTAGACCATCATATCATCTGCAAAGAGTGATAGCTTAGTCTCCTCATTGCCTATTTAGATACCTTCAATTTTTTTTCTTCTCTAATTGCTACTGCTAGTGTTTCTAGTACTATGTTGAATAATAGAGGTGATAATGGGCATCCTTGTTTTACTCCTGATCTTATTGGGAAGGCTTCTAATTCATCTCCATTGCATATGATGTTTGTTGATGGTTTTAGGTATATACTGTTTATTATTTTTAGGAAAGGTCCTTCTATTCCTATACTTTTCAGTGTTTTCAATAGGAATGGATGCTGTATTTTGTCAAAGGCTTTTTCAGCATCTATTGAGATAATCATGTGATTTTTGTTTGTTAGACTATTGATATGGTCAATTATGTGGATGGTTTTCCTAATGTTGAACCATCCTTACATTCCTGGTATAAATCCCACCTGATCATGGTGGATGATCTTCTTAATTACTTGCTGGAGTCTCTTTGCTAGTATTCTATTTAAGATTTTTGCATCTATGTTCATTAGGGAGATTGGTCTGTAGTTTTCTTTCTCTGTTTTTGATCTCCCTGGCTTTGGAATCAGTACCATATTTGTGTCATAAAAGGAATTTGGTAGACTCCTTCTTTGCTTATCATATCAAATAATTTGTATAGTATTGGGATTAGTTGCTCTTTGAATGTTTGATAGAATTCACTTGTGAATCCAACAGGCCCTGGTGATTTTTTCTTAGGGAGTTCTTTGATGGCTTGTTCAATTTCTTTTTCTGATATGGGATTATTTAGGTATTCTATTTCTTCTGCTGTTAATCTAGGCAATTTATATTTTTGTAGATATTCATCCATATCTCCTAAATTGTTATATTTGTTGCCATATAATTGGGCAAAATAGTTTTTAATGATTGCCTTAATTTCCCCTTCATTAGAGGTGAGGTCTCCCTTTTCATCTTTGATACTGTCAATTTGGTTTTCTTCTTTCCTTTTTTTTATTAGATTGACCAGTACTTTGTCTATTTTATCTGTTTTTTCAAAATACCAGCTTCTAGTCTTATTTATTAATTCAATTGTTCTTTTACTTTTGTTTTTATTAATTTCTCCCTTGATTTTTAGTATTTCTAATTTAGTTTTCATCTGGGGATTTTTAATTTGCTTGCTTTCTAATTTTTTGAGTTGCATACCCAATTCATTAATCTCTGCCCACCCTAATTTGTTAATATATGCACTCAAGGATATAAATTTCCCCCTGAGTACTGCCTTGGCTGCATCCCACAGAGTTTGGTAGGATGTCTCATCATTGTCATTCTCTTCAATGAAATTGTTGATTGTTTCTATGATTTCTTCTTTGACAAATTGGTTTTGAAGAATCATATTATTTAATTTCCAATTAGTTTTTGATTTTCCTGTCCATGTGCCCTTACTAATTATTATTTTTATTGCATTATGATCTGAGAAGCTTACATTTATTATTTCTGCTCTTTTGTATTTGTTTGCAATGATTCTATGTCCTATTACATGGTCAATCTTTGTGAATGTACCATGTGCAGCTGAAAAGAAGGTGTATTCCTTTTTGTCCCTATTTATTTTTCTCCACATATCAATTAAATCTAATTTTTCTAGGACTTCATTCACCTCTCTTACCTCTTTCTTATTTATTTTTCGGTTTGATTTATCTAGATCTGACAGAGGAATATTTAGATCTCCCACTAGTATGGTTTTACTATCTATTTCCTTCTTGAGCTCTGCCATTTTCTCCTTTATGAATTTGGATGCTATACCACTTGGTGCATATATATTGAGCAGTGTTATTTCCTCTTGTTTATACTGCCTTTAATCAGGATGTAATGACCTTCCCTGTCTTTTTTAATCATATCTATTTTTACTTTGGCTTTGTCAGAGATCATAATAGCCACTCCTGCCTTCTTTTTTTCATTTGAAGCCCAAAAGATTTTGCTCAAGCCCTTAACCTTAAACTTGTGTGTGTCTACCCGCCTCATATGTGTTTCTTGTAGACAACCTATGGTAGGATTTTGGTTTCTGATCCACTCTGCTATTTGCTTCCATTTTGTGAGCGAGTTCATCCCATTCATATTCAGAGTTACAATTATCAGTTATGCATTCACTGACATTTTTGTATCCTCCTCTAGACCCACCCCTTCTTCTTACACTATTTTCTTTTAAACCAGTGGTTTGCTTTGAACAGGTGTCCCTTATCCCCTCCCTTGATTGACTTCCCTTTCTGCCCCCTCTCTTATTATTCCCCTCTTTTTATTTTTAAAGGCCTAATGAATTCCCTCCCCCTTATTCTCCCCTCCCTTTTTTGACCTCCCCACTCCCCCGCTCCCTTTGGTTTATCCCTTCTGACTTTCTCAGTAGGGTTAGATCGAGTTTTATATCCCAGTGGATAATATAGCTACTCTTCCCTCTCTGGGTTGATTACACTGAGAGTAAGGTTTAAATATTACCTCTTAATGCTCTCTTCCTCTCCTTCTTATAATAGTATTTGTCCCCTCCCCTTCCCATGCCCTCTTTCTGTGTAATAGAATATCCTATTTTTCTTATTCACTCAAGTTTCTCTTGGTATTCCCTACTATTCACCCTCCTCTTTCCCACCCCCCCATATCATCTTAGACCTTTTAGTATTCCACCCTCTCCCTATGAATTATTGAATTATTCTTCTGATTACTATAATAGTGAATAGAGTTCACTACAGAGAATTATACATAGCATTTCTCCACATAGGAATACAGATAATTAGATCTTATTGAAGCTCTTAAAGAGGCAAATTTAAAAATTATGAGTTTTCTTTCTTTCCCCCCTGTTTCTTATTTACCTTTTCATGTTTCTCTTGATTTTTGTGGTTGGATATCATACTTTCCATTTAGTCCTGGTCTTTTCTGTGCAAATACTTGGACATCTTCAATTTTGTTGAATGCCCATACTTTCCCCTAGAAGTATATAGTCAGTTTTGATGGGTAGTTGATCCGTGGTTGAAGGCCCAGTTTTCTTGCCTTTCTGAATATCATATTCCAAGACTTGAGATCTTTTAGCGTGGAGGCTGCCAGATCCTGTGTGATCCTGATTGGTGCTCCTTGATATTTGAATTGTCTCTTTCTGGCTTCTTGTAAGATTTTTTCTTTTACTTGGAAGCTCTTGAATTTGGCTATTATATTCCTGGGCATTGTCTTTTCTGGGTCTAGTGTAGAGGGTGATGTATGGATCCTTTCAATGTCTATATTGCCCTCTTATTGTAGAACTTCAGGGCAATTTTGCTGAATAATTTCTTTTAGCATGGAGTCCAAATTTCTATTAATTTCTGCTTTTGCAGGAAGACCAATGATTCTCAGATTATCTCTTCTAGACTGGTTTTCTTGGTCTGTCACTTTCTTTTTGTTCCTTTTTTTTTTTTTAACCCTTGTACTTCGGTGTATTGTCTCATAGGTGGAAGATTGGTAAGGGTGGGCAATGGGGGTCAAGTGACTTGCCCAGGGTCACACAGCTTGGAAGTGGCTGAGGCCGGGTTTGAACCTAGGACCTCCTGTCTCTAGGCCCGACTCTCACTCCACTGAGCTACCCAGCTGCCCCTGGTCTGTCACTTTCTCATTGAGATATTTCATGTTTCCTTCTATTTTATCAGTCTTTTGACTTTGTTTTATTTGTTCTTTCTGCTCTTGAGAGATCATTAGCTCCTAATTGCTCAATTCTAGCCTTTAGGGACTGGTTTTCAGTTATAATCTTTTGTTTTTCGGCTATAATCTTTTAGTTTTCCTTTTCAATCTGGTCATTTCTGGTGTTCAATTTGCTTATCAGTTCATTTGATTTCTTAACCTCACTTTCCAATTGCAAAATTCTCCCTTTTAAACTGTTATTTTCTTGCCAGATCTCTTCCATCTTTCTCATCATCTCTGATTTGAACTCTTCAATAACTTGTGAGCAGTTTTCATTATTTTGGGTTTGGATATGATTACTTGTTTGTTCTCCTCTGCTGTTTGCTTAGTTGTCTAGAATTTCTCTATGTAAAAGTTGTCAAGTGTTACAGATTTCTTCTTGATGATCTTTCTCTTCTGGGGTTTCCGATTTTGGCTTTCCATTGTTGTTAGCCCAGCCCCTTCTCAGCTTTATCCTCACACTCAGGCTCTGTCTGCGCTCTCTAGGCTCCTGAGGTCTCAGGTCTCGTTGTTCTCAGGGTCAAGCCTCCTGGTGGTCCTCCCAGTCTGCCCCTTTGCCCGAGGCTCCTTCGGCAGTCTCAGGGTACTGCTTCCACAGCCATGCTTCCATCTGCACAGGGTCCCCACTAGAGGTCCAAGCCTGCGCTCAAGATGCTTGAGCCTAAGTCAATGCCTTCACCCGCGTCAGCGCTCAGAGTCTGTATTCAAAGTCCATGTGCATTCTTTAGCCTCTTGGGGTCTAAGTCTTGCTGCTCTCAGGTACAGGCCCTGGACCTGCCAATGACTTAATGGGTGCCCCAAACCTACTTTAACTCTTGTGCACTGGCCTTGGCACTGTACGTGGTGTGGGGGATGGGGGAGGGTCTTCCTTTGCTCGTGTTTTAGTGAGAGCTGTTTCACCCCTTTATAGCGTGGAAATGCCCCGATTCCACGTACCTTCAATGCTGCTCCCTGTTGTGGGGTCCCTTTGTTCGTCTGGATTTGTTTTTATGTTCCCTTGAGGAGTCCTATATGCTTTGGTTAGGAGAGATCAGGCAGCTGCTCCCTACTCTGCAACCATCTTAACCCGGAAAAAAAAGCAGTACTCCTGGAAAGTCTCTTAATCCCAATTGCCTACCATTATTGCTCTTCTGCCTTGGAACCAAATCACATTTATAGAGTCTAAGACAGAAGATAAGAGTTTTAAACCTATAAATAAATAAAGAACAAATCAACACATAAATAAATAAATAAAATATCAGAAGGTTTTGGTGGATTGTAACCTCAATATGATCCAGCAGTGTGTTGTAGCAGCCACACATTTTAATACAATTCTGGACTGCATTAAAATAAATCATTTAATACTCTGCCACAGACATGCCACATTTGGAGAATTCTGTTTACTTCTAAGCTGTGGCAAGCTAGAGAGTGTTGAGAGGAGCACAACCACAATATTGAAGGACACTGAGATCATGCTATATAAATACTGATTGAAAATTAGGCGTATTTGGCCCAGAGAAAGGAGAGCTCAGTATGAACACTATAGTTCTCTGTCAATATTTGAAGGGCTTTCATGAAGGATTTAGATTAAACTTGTGCATTTTGGCACCAGAGAATAGAAATAGGATCAATGAGGGAAGCTGCAAAGAGATCAATATAGGCTTCTTATCAGGAAAATCTTCCTAACAATTATTGTTATCCAAAAGTGGAAAGACCTGCTTCAGGGGGCAGTAGGTTTCCCCTCATTGGCCTTCTTCAAGTAGAAGCTGGATAATCTGGGGGATCATAGAATTAGAGCTGAAAGGAATTTCAGAGGCCATCTAGTCTAACTTCTTTATCATCTGGGGAAACTAAGGCCCAGGGAAATTATGTGACTTGCCTGTATTTTTCCAGGTAATACGAGGTAGGAGTTGGACCCAAGTCCTCGGACTCCAGAGCCCAAGTTGTTGCTACTGTAGCATATACATGTTAGGTAAATGATAGAATTCCTTTTGGTATGAGTTGAACTGTTGAAGTCCTCCCTACACCGAGATTGTAGGAAATATTATAACATAAAATTCCAGGTCTAGACATTTAGATAGAAAAGGAAGTAAGTTATTGTTAAATAGCTTGTTTAGGTAAAGAAATTTTGCTCTTTTCTTATATTTTGATAGTTGAAATATTAGATGGTTAAAGCATTTATTAAGCACTGTGCTAAATGCTGAGAATAATGATATAAGCGACAGAAAGAAAACTCACTCTCTCAAAGCACCCACACTCTAGTTTGGGAAGACAACACATATAAGAAGTAGAAAACTGAGGCTGGGGTTGGGGAGAGGGAGCAAGGTGAAGAAGTATTGATAGAAGAAAACTAAATTTACTCTAGTAATTATTATAATGCCCCTAAGAAGGATTCCTTCTGGATTCTAACCATGTGTTGTTTTTTTTAACCCAAGGCTCCCAAAACTCTAATCCTGCCCAGTTTTGCCTCCTTCCAAAATTATTTTGAAGTTCAGAATTCCTGCTGATTTCAAAGGGAGTTTCACATTCAGATCAACTCTGTGGGATATATAGCTAGAGGAATGGAGCCTCCTTTTCTGAGAGCCAGTTTTCATTCAGAGTGGCTTTGGTTTTCACATATACATGTAACAGTTTGTTAAGAAAACCATACTGCAAGCTACTTTTTTGCTCTTCCTTGATGTATTTAAATGCTGAAGAATAATTTCTGTACTTTTCAAGTAGCTTTCAGTTCTAAGTCTAAAAATGTCATTTTTAAAGGAAAGTCAGTTACTCTTAAATAAAATTTAATTAATTATCATTTTACTGAAGTACATACAAGAACTCATTAGAACTTTTGCCAGATCTATTTGCTGCTATAAACATTCATATCTGATTTATGAAGATTTTGAAATTTTGCTACCATGATCATACATTGTTTGATATAAAGGTTCAGCCCACCAAATTCTTCTAGGATTAAAATGAGTGGTAGAACTATTGGCTTTTTGAAAGAGAAATATTTTGTGCAGTCTCTTATTTTTATGACTATAATTAACTAATCTATAGATGCATGCTTCTCTGTTTACTATTAATTTTTTCTAGTGATATGATTTCATTTGTTTCAGAACTCACTCTGCCAATGCAGATTACCATTGCTCTTCAACCTAGTCTAGAGAGTGACCTGGGGCACCAACCATTAAAGTGACCTGCCTAGGGTCATATATCCAAAATGTGTTAGATACAGGGCTTAAGCCCAGTGTTTCCCAACACCAAAGATGGCTGTTTATTCCTTCTCTCATCTCTACTACTCTTTCTTTTTCTTGCTTTGTTCCTTCCTTCCTTCCTTCCTCCCTCTTCTCTTTCTTTTTTTCTTTCTTTCTTTCAACTTCCATCTTAAAGTCATAATACTGTGTATTAGTTCTAAGGCAGAAGAGTGGTAAGGGTTAGGCAGTGGAGGTCAAGTGACTTGCCCTGGGTCACACAACTAGGAAGTGTCTGAGGTCAGATTTGAACCTGGGACCTCCCATTTCTGGGCCTGGCTCTCAATCCACTGAGTCACTGAACCACTGAGCCACTGAGCCGCCCTCTACTACTGCTATTTCTCATTACTACTAATTATTGTTATTGTTAATAGTTCATGCTTATGGTTTATAAAGAGTGAATGATAATTTATAGAAAGCATGTATACTCCATTGGTATCCTCATGATACCAAGAGGACCTCAGTATATTGGGAGGAATCTAAGGAAAAATCTAAAGAAAACTTATGGGAAGACCTCCTAAACCAAAATACCTTTTTCATCATGACTCCTTTATGGATTCCTCCTTAGAATATAATCATGACAGATGGAACTCTCTTTGTAATTGTATTTCTAGTCCTTAACACAGTCACTGGCATATAGTAAGCACTTAATTGATTGGTCCAGACATTACATTGCGCTGCTTTCCTTGAGACAGCAGGAAATTGGTTGCCATTTAAAATGAGATAAATTTACACATAGTTTACAAATAACACAGTGTTCTGTGTTAAATAAATTGCTTGCATGAAATGCTAAAATAAATTTTGTAAGATTCACCAATATTTTAACTGTTTCAAACTCTATTTCTTTTTTCATAGTCATAATTTATTCATCTGTAAATTGAGGAAATTGGACTAGATGATCTTCAAGTTCCTTCCAGCTCAAGATCCTATGGTTCTAAGATTATATATCTCTCTATCTCTCTATCTCTATCTCTATCTATCTATCTATCTATCTATCTATCTATCTATCTATCTATCTATCTATCTATCTATCTATCTATCTATCTATCCACAGTAGCAGCGGTGGATACAAGTCTCCTGACTCCTGGTCTATTATCCTTTTTAATAGTACAAACTGCCTTTCCAGTGAATAAATGTCACCCTAAGATTTTCTTTAAAAAAAAACCACATACACAAACCTAGATTTTTCTTGATATCTCCTATTTTAAAATTACCTAGATTTCCCCTCTGTATTCCTTCCTCTTTTCTCCAGGGAGTCATCCCTTACACAAAGAATTCTTTAAAAAAAATTTAAAAAGAGGGAGAAGAAAAAAAATCAGTGCAATTGGTCAACACATTAATGAAATCTGATGCTTTTTGAAGTGTTCGATTCTCATGGACCCCAGCTTGAACAAAAAAATCTAGAGTAAGTGCCATTTTCTACTTTTCCTTGAGACCAAACTTGTTCTTTATTGTTTTGTAACATTCAGTTTCAGTTATTCTGTAATGGTTGTCCTTTCCAGTTAGACAGCTGTAGTCATTGTGTATATATTCTTCTTGTTCATTTTAGTCAGTTCATATGAGTTCATTTAAGCTTTTCCATGCTTCTTTGTATTTATCTTATTCATTATTTCTTATAGTATAATAATATTCCCTTACATTCATATACCATAATTTGTCCAGCAATTCCCCAAGGGGCATCTACTTTGTTCCCCACAAAAAGCACTGCTATAAATATTTCAACAGGTAGGGAGCCTTTATTTTTGTCACTAACATCCTTGAAGCATAAGCTTAGCAATAGAATCTGGGTCCCAAGGACATGGACATTTTTTGTCTCTTTATGTGAAGAATTCTTTCCAGAAGGGTTGTAACAATTCATAGCTCTACCAACAATGTATTAATGTGTGTGTCTCTCCTTGAACTTTGACTATTCCCACTTTTTGTGCCAAAAACCTCAGTGTTGTTTTGATTTTAATTTCTCCAATTAGTAATTACTTGAATCATTCTTTCATGTTGTTTTTTTTTCAATGTGGTTCTTAAGAATTTTCAGTTCTTCTTTTGAGAACTGTTTTTTTATAGCCTAGACAATTCTCAGATATTCAATTAGTTTCCATTACCACCAGTAGCACATATCTCTGTAGAGATATAATAGAGGACGTTGTGTTATCAAATAAAATATTCTACATAAAATGTGATTGTGATTTACATTGTCTTTCTGAAGTTGTATGTTTATAGTATTCTGAAATACTCTTTCTTTATGGTGGGAGAATGACAAAAAAGTTTAATATTTTAATATCTTAAAGTTGCAGTATTCATTCTCTCGTACACTTTGGCAGTATATGTTATATACCCCATGTCAGGTATCTCTTTTCGCCTTCCTTTATGTGTTGTCTTCTCAATTAGATTGTAAGCTTCTTAAGGACAAAGACCATCATCTTTTTTATTTGTATTTATATACCTAACATTTAGCACAGTGTCTGCCAAGTGTTAAATGCTTAATAAATATTTATTGACAAAATGATAGTAGGAAAAGAGAGGAAGTTAAAGCCTAGGATAATAACTGGTTTCATTGGAGGATGATTTTCTTTGAAACAGTGCCCCCCACTCCCCATTATTTCACAATTATCAGAAATTGACCAACATAGTTTATTTTCTATTTTGCATTATTGTTTTTTTAAGCTAAGGTAAGGTAAAGAATGTTTGCATCTTGCTTTGAACATTAAAAGGCAGTTTCTACAATGCACTGTCAAAGGCATTTTTGTCTGTAATTTACTCATTCAGACACAAGCTTAAAACCCTTTCCTTAAAACCAAATAAAACCCCAAAGGAGAAAAGCACAGAAGAAATGTGAAAAAAAACTTCTTACAGTCAGAAAATCTGTATAAATTCCCTAAATTGACCTTCCACACATTGTATATGTGAAGCACTAAATAATTTGCAAGGGAGAGGATATTACATAAAACAAAGGGAAAACAATCTGTTTAAAATTGTAGGAATCACATCTTTAAATTTTTCAGTATGGCTTCTTGGTTTCAAACCTACTTAAACTCATTTGATGAAATCTCAGAACTCAATTCCACTGTATCCATTTGCCTGCAGTAGTATGACTCTACATTGCCTGCTTCACTGGATCTCAAGCTTCCTTTCAGCTTTACATTTGCCTGTATATATTGGTAGATTAGGTGGGAGTTGGAAGGACATCAAAAGATCCTGCTAGTTCTAAGCTTAGGCTGACACAGCCCACCCTTTATATATGACTTAATATTTGGATTATTAATTTATTAGACATTTGTAGGTTTGACAATGAAAGTGAAGGCTGCTTCTAGATGACTCATGTTGAAAAACTTTAAAAAGAAAAATTATTTACAGAAAGTAATATCCAGGGACAAATTCAATTGTCCACTACCTAGAACAATGGCTGGCCTATAGTAGGGTCTTAATAATAATGCTTGTTGACTGATGAATGGGGGAATAGGTAAAAATAGGAGGATAACCCAGTTATTCCTAATAAACACACATTTATTGAGTATATTTGCTAGTTTTAGTAAATAATCTCTAGATGGATGGGGTATTTGAGAATGTGGAATGGTAAACAAGGACTACAGGTGAAAGGGAGTGCCTAAGATAAATATCAGGAACAACAAAGATACACTTGACCTCCTTCCAATTTTTTGAGGTCATGTTATGTTAAAGGGGCAGCAGAGCTCCAAAATTAGTATAGGTAGGGTATGCCAAACAGAATTTTTGTTAAACACAATGTTACTTAAATATAGCAAGTTATTTCTGTCAAAAAGGGATATATTGAATATAAAATTTCAGAAAGTCAACTTATTCTGTAGAATCTAATCCATTGGAACCATTTGTAATTGTAATACATGTTTTAAAAGACATGTTTTAATTTTAAAACCTTTTCTAGAAGTTTCTTATTTTGGTCAATAAGAAATTACAAATAAATGAATCTTAAAAATTTGCTGACAACCCTTTTTCCCTCTGTCAGGAAGAATATAATTCAAGAGAAATGTTAAATGCTTCACACCGAAAGATTGCTACTGTACCCCATTATATTATTGTATTATATCATGCCCCTTTTAAATAGTCATTAGCTTAAAAGTTATTTAAATGGAGCATAAATTAAGTAGACCATAATATGTACTTGATCCTTGGTTATAATTTATGGTTCTTGTCTTTCTGCTGAAGGTGTTATATATATAATGGCTTTTTCCTTCTTATAATATTTTCCCCTGAATGTTAATGCAAATATACTATTGAGTAATTCTTCTAAGGAGACGCACATTCCTTGAGTCCATATCCATCAATAAAATATGGTCAAAAATTCTAGTAATCTACTTCTAACAAGGACTATATTCTAAGAAAGGAAGAAATTGTGTTATTAGTTTTCTCGCAAACCTAAAGTCATAAATCTTAAAAGCTTCAATATTGATTCAATGAAATGAATGGCCGAATCATTCTCAAGGGACTCTGACAAGTGGACAAATGCTTCCATGGTTACATTGTGATATGCAGTGTGGCTGCTGAGCTTTGTTGGTTTCCTCCCCCTGCCATTGAAGTAAAATAACAAACCACAGGGAAGCACCACACATGGTGGGCATGAACTAGGAGCAACTTAAAAAAAAAGATTGAATGAGCTGGTCTTACATGATTTCTTTTTTAAATCCTCTTTAAATTATAAGGAAAATGGTCTTGAGATATGCTGTTTGTTGAGGAATAGAAACTTTTTATTGCTGACCTGAATAGAATCTTAGGCATCATGTAAAGATTTTTTACTTTGAACTAAAGAAACTATTTAACCTAGTTTCCCATAAAAGACAAAATTCACCCTTTTTTAGTCATCCTTTAGCAGTAAATAGTGACACTGCAGTATATAATACATAAGAAAATTTGTTTCCTGGCTACAAGGCACAATCATACAATATATCATAAATGCATGATGGGAATTGTTTAGTGATTTTTTTTTTTAGAATTATAAGAAGATGAGATCAATTTCCTGGACAGCAATGAATTCATTTATCTGTAATTTGATTTTAAGCAAATGTTTAATGGAATTGTTTAACAATTCTGTGTATGCCTTTGTCTTCATTAGTATGAGATATTTTCATATAGGTAAGTCAAAAGTATTATTGTAAATAACTTATTTATTTTATGACCACTCTACTTCTTTAGATACTTTGATTATAAAATTTTGCTAGAGTAGAACATATAATTCCAAGTTTTCACAGGTAGAATGATTAATTTAGAATATTTATAACAGAAATTTTTTGAAATATTTAAATGAGAATAATGTACTTTTTTACATATTTTAAATGTAATATGTTTGATTAAGATCATTTATGTTTTTGTTTTGTTATTGAGTTTTAGTTATGAATTTTAGGGTGAAAAATTAACATGAAAAATCATGGCAAAATAGATATTCTCAATTTTAAAAAAAGAATCTTTTTCAAATTTAACAAAGAAGCAATAGTTGAGGGGGAAAAGGTACTTCTGGGTTACATTTCTACTTAACTTCTGAAAAGCAACTTTTCAACTTAATTAGTGTGATCTTTGGAGGGTTAGAAGGACTACTAGTTGGTCAAAGGAACTGAAAGCTTTAATCAAGGAAAAACAATTTTTTATACCCAAAAGTGGCAATAATATTTTACCCTACCAGTAAATGTCATATTCAACCAATCCTTCAGAGAGCCACTTGCAATCTTGTTCAAGCACCAGCAAGAATTTAAACTAGATCAATAGTAAAGAATGCAAATTTTGTTTCATTATATATTACTGACTGGGAAGATGACATGAGCAAATCTGTAAGTCTAATAAATCTAATTTATCTCCAATGCAGAGTGTAGTAATATAATTCTGCATTGGTTTTGTGCTATAACTGGAAGATTAAAGTTTGAATGCTGGTTTTGACACATTTTAAACTATGTGGCATTGGGCCACTCATTTAAACTCTCTATTCACAAGGAAACTCTCTGATACTTATTCTGTTCCAGTTGGGTTGTATATTGTAATAATTGTTGAAGGAATACTTTTGTCACCTTGCTAACATCAAACTTTTTAATTTTTTTTAAACAGTAGTAGGCTTGACTTTTTTTTTAATGTTGGATATTTAGATTAGTTCCAAAGAGTGGTAAATATAGTTTGTTACCCAATGTATCTCAGAGATATGAAACTGTATACTTTGGGATTGTACTTCTAAATCTTGAGAACACATTCTCAAAGAACTCATTTGTGGAAATGTGTTATACAGTGCTCACTTTAATTTAGAGTAGTTTTGGACTAGGAGTGAGGGCCAAGACTGGCAGAAGCATCCACAGGTCTAGAGCAATCATAATACCCACTGTACACTGGGATTGTTTCTGGTCATTTACAGTAAGGAAGATCTAAAGTAGATATTTAAATTTTTTTTTGTGCCACAGACCTCTTTGGAAATCTAGTGAAGTCTATGGACTCCTATCCAGAATAATATTTTTAAACTGTGGAAATTTAGTATTAATTTTTGGCCCACAATACAACCTTTATATATATATATATATATATATATATATATATATATATATATTTTTTTTTTTTTTTTAACCCTTAACTTCTGTGTATTGACTTATAGGTGGAAGAGTGGTAAGGGTAGGCAA
>NC_058130.1:318957568-319074293 GCF_016433145.1 Gracilinanus agilis | reverse complement strand
TTTCTTTCTTTTCTTTCTTTCTTTTTCTTGAAAACTGTGAGCATCACCTCGCAAATGTTTAGTAAGAATGAAAGGACCGAGGTATTCTAAGAAATTACTCTCCTGTGTGTTTTAAATTAGTTCTACATCAAAACCCATTGCATATAGTTAATATTTAGATTGTTTTCTGAGAGATATCCAAGTATGATTTCAAATTGAAAATTGCTTGAAAATCGTTCTTGGAAACACCAAATGACCTTTTAAAAGATTGCATTTTAATTTAATGTTGAGAAATAAAAGTATTTGAAAATATGAAATCTATTCAGCTTTCACCTGCCTGAAAAATGCTTTAAAAATAAGGTTAGTGGTTTCTTTTTTATTTGTAAGGATGTTTTAAAATTTTATTAAATGTTGAGCTTACAGTTTACAAAATACTTGATCTTAAACATGTACTTAATTAGTATAGTTAAAAGTGGCCTGCACCCACAATGAGTTTATTGCTTGACCTCAGATCTCAAAAGGTGCAGCTAATTCATTAGTGTTGGAGTAAGTAGTGGGGATAAAAATAAGCATTACTTTAAATCTGTATGTATACTAGTTTTTTTCCATTTGCTACCTTGGAACACAGCAGCAAATGTATTTACTCTGTCAAACCTTTATCAGAATGGAAGAGAAAAGGAAATAAAAAAAATTTTTTAAATAAAGTACAAGGTAACACTGTCATATTTTTGGGAGCTAACTTGCTGGATTAAGTGGTAAGTATAAACTTTGAGTAAAATACAGTAGTTTATAGAGGGTACTCAATGAAGTTTGAACTATTCAGATGGAAATTATAGTGAAATATAACAAAAATACCCAGTTTTAAAATCATGATTTTAAAAGATAAATCAAAATATATAATGTGTTTTGAAAGCTTGAAACTCTACTAAGGACTTTTGGAGTAGGCTGTATTTGAAAAATTGATGGTCAGAGCAAGTTTCCATGACTCACATAACTGTGATGAATAATTCCAAAATTAGCTGAATCAAAACTTATATTCAACTCTAACAAGTAAATATAGTCTATAAAATTATTAGCTCCTGATCTGATAAGATAGAGCTAATATGTATTCCTTATATAGTGTCACAAAGTCTACGGAG
This sequence comes from Gracilinanus agilis, assembly GCF_016433145.1. NCBI lineage: Eukaryota > Metazoa > Chordata > Mammalia > Didelphimorphia > Didelphidae > Gracilinanus > Gracilinanus agilis. The sequence continues at coordinate 319,073,175 of NC_058130.1, read as the reverse complement.
ACTTTTGGGTCACCATGTTTTTAAGCAACAAATAATACCTTATTTAACTTCAGCGAGCATAGCTTCAGCATTTAATGACATTGTTTTCATGAGTCTGATGAATAAGATACAATTTGGCTATCTTATGATATTAATGGCCAATTGTGTAATCAACATGGAAAAAGGGGGTGGCAAAAATGTGGCCAATGGGCTTTTCATTTTGAGTTGCCCTTGAACCTTTATTATTCAAGAGAATGTTCTAGTTAGGAAGAAGGAATCTTCCCATGAAACTTTAGGAAGATCCAAGCAGAGAATACCCATCAAGAATATTTATGTGTATATATTTGTTATATACAATATAAGTGTATGTATGCTTTGTAGGTTCTATTAAAGCTTAAAACTGCATGAAGACTTTTGATATACTCTGTAATCTTTTAGTGTTCCAAGGTAGCAAATGGAAAAAAACTTAAAAGACAGGGGTAGGGGAGCAGTATTAACATAAAGTAGAATTTCAGAGCTAGAAGGGAAGCCAGAGAGCTTTTAATTGAATACCACTCATGGTATAGATGAAGAAACTGAGAATCCAGTGAGGTGAGGTATCTTGCCTCAATCAACATGCATTATACTATTTTCCTGAGACTACTATTTAATTGAATTAAATACTATGCATTATTTTATAAGATTAAATAAAAAGCAATACCATAGACTAAGTTCTAAATTTAAAACATTATACCACTTATTGGACACTTAGATATATATTTATGACAACTTGTAAGATGAGATAATATTTGCAAAGTGCTTTGCAGACCTTTAAATACTATATAAATGCGGTCATTATTATTGTTCTTATCAGATCTTGTTTCATATATGTAGGTCTCACTAATAAGTTATTGCAAGTAGGTAAAATTATGATACCATATTATACATGCATGTGACTTTTGATAATATGCTGTAGCCTCCTTATGCTCACCAAGCATCTTTCCACTGTTCTTTTGAAAAGTCATTTTGATTCTCCAAAGACCATGGTGTGCTTTGTTGTGCGGTTTGAAAGAGGTGGGTTTTGTGGCAGCAAGCTGTTGAGGATCACTGAAAACTTGCAGTCTCCCAAATACATTCCATTCTTATGTTCTTATACTACTCAGGTCTGCATCTAACCCATCCATTTACAGCACCAAGAAAAATATACTAATATATAGTAATTTGGTGCTTCATGTCATAATCTAGGCAATGTTCATTTTCACTTTGTTTTTCTAGTACTGATGATTAGACTGATCTCTTATGAGTTATTTTGGACTTTATTGAGGAGAAGCCTTTATAGTTTTCTGGAGCAAAGTGTAATTAGTTTGATAGCATCAGCATACGAACATTTTGAGGCTCTTTCCATCAATAGAAAATCTATTTTATTAGGAGACAGTGTTCCTAGAATGCTATTACTGAAGCCAGGAAGACCTTGATTTAGTTCTGCTTCTGAGATATATTGCCTGTGTGACTAAGTATAACACTTAACACCAAGGCTCTTGGCAGCTCTCTCAGATTATATGTTGCAAAGAATGTGCTGTCTTGCATGGATAGAGGAAGTTTCTTCACTTGTGAGTTCCTAACAGCAATGAAAATCCTTTTTCTCTATTCCATTGTTAAGTAAGACCTTGTGCAGGGATTATTCCATCTACTGGTGAATGCCTTTGATGAACTCTCTGTTTGACACCTTGACTGGCATTAGGATTGAGTTAATTATTGAACAAAATTATTTCAGTAGAATATTTTTCATAGGGTTTTGCATGATCTTGATCTATGTAAGGTATTCCTTTTTGTAGACTATCCTTTAATGCCATGTTTTGATTTGCCAAATAAAATGCTGTTTTAAAATAATAAATAATGAATAAAGTGAGATCTTATATAATTGAGATCTTACATTATTATCAGTTATGTGACAATTTTTTTTCTATGTGAAATTGTCTACAAAAATCTGCCTGTTCTCTTTCTTATGTCTTCATATAGTCCATTTTCATATTATATACATATATATACATATATATTTAAATCTGAGTATGGAAAGCATCTGGGATTGGTTCATTGGTGGGCATTAGTAATTACCTCCCAGGTACTTTGCCCAAGGCACACAGAAGTTAGGTGACTTGCCCAAAATAACACAACTAATCCTTCAGTAACTCAACAATCATTTATTAAACACTTTCTATATGCTAGGCATTGTGCTAAAAGCCCCGAGGATACAGTGAGAGGGGGGAAAAACTCACTGCCAGTGCTCTAAGAGCATGTCACAGACCAACAAGTATCAGGGGCAAGATTTGAACCCAGATTATCCTGACTCAGTGAAAAATCTTTCTTTAAAGATTTTTCAAAAAAGCACAGGGATTTTGATGGGTAGTTGTAGATCTATGACTTCTTTTTAAGGGTTGTATAAAGTTTAGGTAATTCTTTCTTACCAGTGCTGCAGGATGGTAACTGTTTTGCATTTTACTGTCTCAAAGGGTATTTTGGGTAGCATTGAGAGGTTCGATGTCCTACATGGAATCATGCAACTAATATGTGTGAAAGCCTGGAGTTGAATCCAGATCATCCTGGGTTAATTATTTTAATCTATTGCTGCTTCTGTCATCTTATAGAGATGTGAAAACAGAATTGAGACTGTAGTTGCTTTAAGTTTATCTGTTGATTATCTCTTTTATATGAGAGTTCATCTAGACAGTAAAATATTGATTGGGTTAATTAATTACTGTCTTACCAATTTATTTGGGACAACTCACCCTGGATCTTATCTCTAAATCTGTAACTTGAAACACTTTTTTTTTCATTCCTTCTTTGTGTAGATTTTTCAGGGATCTTCTTTCTTTGAATCTAATTTCAAGTATTTTGAGCTCTTACCTATCAAATAATGATTTTTTCTTAATCACCTGTATGGAAATGTGTCATATGAAAACATTTGATATTTCTGGTGAAAAATCACATGGTTCAAATGTCTGTATAATTAACCTGACATCACTATTAATTGTTGGAAAAAAAAGAATGAAAGCTATTTTGTTTAAAGTTTATCATCCCTTGAATATTGATAAGTCAAAATATTGTTTAAGCTGATTTTCTTACCCTAATATTTAAAAATTTATATGCTGATAAAACTGAAATATTTAATGCAGAACAAAAGTGAAAATATTAATGAATTGGCCAGCCCTTTCTTTTTTTAAATAAAGCATTTTATTCAAAACAAAGTCAGGCAAATGGCTTTTTCTCACATGATATGCATGCATGCCTGGTTTCCTCCTTTCACATTCAGCTGCAAGGGCATCTTCTCACAGAGCCCTGTGCTTCCTATTATGTCTGGGTGTTGGGCCACACACAGAGCCACTGCACCTGAGTATACTCCTGCCTGTGTCACCCTGACAAGAAGCATGGCAGAGGAGGAGTAGGAGGAGGGTGGAGTTGGGGAGCTAGCTACTTTTATTTTCCGAGAGCCTCTGTGATGTACTGTAGTGTTCTGAAAACTGTACATAACCAATATATTTCTCTGCCTACTAAACAGGTAATTCTGAGAGCCATTTTGCTTTTCTATTATGGTAACATTAAATTGGCTTTACTTGAAAATCTAGGAAAGGCAATGGAGAGAAACTTATTCATTCATTCAACAGGCATTTCTTAAATGTGCAGTTTGTATAAAGTACAAAGAGAAATGCCTCTGTTTTGTATGAAGGAGAAAAATGAGTTGTGCTCAGAGCTCTTGGCATATTGTCAACAAATTAGTTTTAAATTTATACTAATAGACCATTTTGGGTTTTGTATATTTTTAGTTTTTGGGGGGTAGGGCAATTTCTTTTTCCCCCTGAACATTACAAACATTCCATGTCAAGAGAACAGATGATGTCCGTGTTTTAAAAATTAAAGTAGTTGATTATGCTTATACTCAGTGCCTCATCTGGTGTACAAAACACTTTCCCCCCAAATACATTTCCTGAATTGATCCTATATATTTGAGCTTTGAACTCTTTCATGCTTTATTAGTGGCTACTTTATTAGGGGTTTAACATGGCCTTAATCCAGCCATCTGTTACGGTTTTTTTGGCACATCAGCAGATCTGTGGTGTTGGTTAGAGCCAAAGAAATTTCCCACATTTTTAAAGGTTAGGGAAAGAGCTACCTTTCTGAATAGATTTCAAATAATTCTCAGCAAGACAATGGTGCAGAACTGAAGTAAAAATGCATGTCATTCTCTGAAGCACAAGGTCCCCTGTCTGTCTTTAGCTTTGCTGAATGGCAATTAGCATTTCAACTAGCCAATTTGGTTACTTGCTACGAAGTACTTGGGTTTGTAATTTGCTGCTCTCAGTTTGGTGCTGTTAAGAAATGGCTCTTATGTAATCCTCTCAAAGTACCTTTCTTTCCAGCATGGTTATTGTTGCTGGTCTTAAATAACTAATCAACAAAGAGATTCCCTTGTCTTGAACTATAGGGTGCCATAGTCCAAGGAAAATGAAATGCCAAGCTAATAAGGGAATGATTGTAATTATTAAATAGTCGTTATTGAAATGTGGCACAGGTTGAAAGATGCAGAATAGCTTCAAATAAAGTGCATTTCTAAGGAGGGGAAAAAGGAGAGTATTGTGAGGAACTGTTGAATAGTTTATTTCTGTTTGTACTTTGTTAAGTCAATAAATAGGGAGCACAAATATGAGAATAAATTAGTGGGACATAGAGGCCTCAACAAATTTAAAAGGCAGTTCTTAAGTTATTCAGATCGATTTTCTTCTTTCTGAGAAAAAGAATTCTGTGGGGAATATGTATAAAAGATACATGTAAAAAAATCAATCCTCTACTTGAATGTGATAATGAAGTAACTATGTCTAATCCAAGTACAGAGGCTGTAGGTTACTTTAGTATCTGCATGATCATTTTAAAATGTGGATTTTGTTAGCAGCCTCTTTAGTAATGTATTCTGGTAATTAGGTAACATCATTTTTTTCATAATGCATGCCTGTATTCATCTGTAAGGAATATGCCATGATAATCCTTTTGTCAGTATAATTGAAGTGATAATATCCTTTAATCCATATCACAGGACTGTATTTCAGTTCAGTTCACCTTGCAAATCAGGGTTCTCTAGAGAAGATCCAATTATACAATGATTTGAGAGAATAATAACAAACTCATTTTTCAAAGAATTCTTAACATGGAATAGAGAAATGAAAAGAGAAGGAAGAATTATTTTAGACATAAGTGTTCTTTAAATGACAAATATAGCTTGAGGATATCTGAGGGTAATCTAACTAGGAGTGTGCTGGAGCCAGCTGGATCTTGCTCACCAGAGCTGTATGAGCATTCATACTTTGGAAATCAGCAAACACTACAAATCAGAGTTCAATTCATTGTCTTGTTGACTCTTTAGACTTAAAAATATTAATAATGAAGATTATGATGAAATGTATCACAATGCATTTTTCCTCCTGAGGAGCTAGTTGTTAAAACATCGACTAGCACATACCTGAATATAACTATATGCAATATAGATAGATAAGTATCTATCTGTATCTCATATAGATATATGCATATACACATATATAGATAGATAATAGATACCTGTTATTTGTAGCCATGCAAGAAAAACTTTATATACAATTAAAATTTTGGAGTAATTACTGAAATTCATCATTTAGCAGTGCTATCTAGGCAATCAGTTGGCCAGTGATGATAAGAAGTAATAAAATGGAAAACTTAAACAAGGTTAGTTTGTCTTTTGATGACTTGTCTGATTTCAGGGTGGAACAGGAATCATGAAAGGGATAGAACTTGAGCTGAACCTTAAAAGATGGCTAGGATTAAGAAAGGCAGAGAGCAATATATATTGTATTATAAATTTGAGAAATAATATAAACAAAACTATGAAGGCAGAATGGGCAAGTTAACAGTAAGTAAACCAGGCTGGTTAGAGTAGAGGTTCAAGATGAAGAGTAGTGTAAAAGTTTTGAATGTTATATTAGTATCAGTTTGTAGGTGGCTTTGATTTCCAGGTAAAGGAATTTGGACTTTATCTTCTAGTGACTAGGGAAGTTTTGAGAATTATTTAGAAATAATTTTTAGTAAGTTTAATCTGGTGGATGTGGGCAGGATAGATTAAAATATGGAAGATGATTGAAAAGGATTTTATGATAATACAAAATTGAAATAGTGGACTTGAAGTAAAGGAATGGCAGTAGAAATGGAAATGAATAAATGAATGAGAAACATTACAGAAAAAGAATCATTAGAATGTGTTGACTGGATTTCAAGGATAAATGAGATGGATAAGTAAAAAATAATTCAGAAGTTTAGAGCTTGGATGACTTGCAGAGGGATGGTACTTTAGTTACAGATACGTTGTACATATACCTAAATCCTAATAGCAAGAGATAATTTGGGTAGCTAGGCGGCATAAAGGCAGTTAGGTGGAGCAATGGCTAGAGTGCTGGCCCTGGAGTCAGAAAGACTCATCTTCCTGATTTCAAATCTGGCCTAAGACACCTATTAGCTGTGTGATCCTGGGCAAGTCACTTAACCCTGTCTGCCTTACTTTCCTCATATGTAAACTTTTCTCATATGGAGAAGGAAATGGCAAATTATCCCAACATCTTTGCCAATAAAACCCCAAATAGGGTCATGAACAGTCAGATGCAATTGAAAAATGACTGAACAACAACATGATATCTGGAAAATAATAGTCATAGAGAAGAGACAAATTCAGCACACAACACCCAGAAGTAAGGCAGAGTCTAGAGACCAATTGGCAAATCAGTCAGTCAACAAACACTTATTAAACATCAGTTAATTTGTCAGGCAATACGAAAAAAAGCAGAAATGTCTCCTGACCTCAAGGAGCTTATATTCCACTGGAAAGATATAACATATTCTCAGATAAATATAAAGTAATTTTTTTTGGAGAAGGGATTTATCTGGGGAGATAAGGGAAAAGCCTCCAAGGGAAACTGCATTTGAGCTGACCCTTGAAGGAAGCTAAAGGTTCCAGGGCAAGGAAGCAGAACTTTAGTGGCATGAAGAGTTGGGGGTGGGGGTGTTTGTGCAGGAGACAAACTGTGCAAAGTCATAGAGGCAGAGAAGACTATGTAGGTTGTTTGACTGTATTGTAGGTTGTTTGAAGGGAAGTAAATTGTCAGTAGCCAAAAAAGATAGGCTGGAGCTAGATTATGAAGGATCTTAAATGCCAAACAGAGGACTATGTATATTCTGGGAATAATGACCACAGCTACAAAACAAAGAACACTTTTTGAGCATGCAATAAAGAACCGTTATGCATTTATGTGTTTATATTTTAAAATGACAGATAGGTGATGGTCACTTGCAGTAGTAATTTACAAATATGAAAAACTGATGTGAATGTGTTTAAAACATATATTTAGTTGCATGTGTATTTATACATATATGTACCAGAACAAATGCTTTCTGAACCTAGGTTACCCTAATGAATATGTATTTTGGGATAGTATTTGGAATTGTGAATGACTACCTTAGGTATAATTGCTGTGTTTGTATTTCATATACAGTATTCTCCAAATCTAGTACACAAATAATCTCCCTATCAACTATTGAGACAATTATAATGCAGTATTTCACAGTGTTTGTTATCTACCATTCCCCTTTTTCCTCACCAACCTGAATTCTTAGCTTTTGATTCCTGACTGTTCCTATAAATAATAATTATTCATATGTTTTTAGATATAGACCAATATGGGAACTTGTTTTGCTTGGCTCTATGCATATTTCTTACATAGCTTTTATTTTTATGTTTTTTCTCCTCTAACTGGAGGGATCAGAGGGAAAAAAATAAATGCTTGTTAATTAAATAAAATGAAATAAAATAAAAGTTTAAAAATAATAACAGTATTCACAGTTAGAAAATATCTTGACCCATACCAGTCTCTGAAATTTATTCCTTGGACCACCAGACTTTGTTCAATTTATTTACCAATGTTTACTTAAATTATTTACCAAAATTATTATTTGGGTACTTAAATATATGAAACTCACATACACTTTTACTCTCCTCTTTTTTGTTTACATTCTCTCTTTCTTGTGGGGGAATCTTAATTGTCTATGATGGGATTGTAGTTATATTCTATTATTTCCTAGATCTTTTCAGAGCCCTTAGTTGCTGTCTTGAATTCCCCCAGTTTCATTTAGCACCCTAACAATGTTGCTGCTCAAGTCTAATTCAAAAAGTGAAAATATAAATAAGTATATACATAAATGTATCTTGAATGTGGAAAACATTTTTATTCTAGGAGGTCAGCATTCTGGACAGGTTCTCATATCCAAAATATGTTGTGAATATTAAGTTATTGTTACATTGTTGCAATGTATTAGTTATTGGTAGAGATTATTAGACCTGACTCCTTCTTGCTATTGGTCTTCAATAGAGACTCATATAGGGCATCTAAACAGTATTTGTTGTCAGGCAAAATGATATATTTGTTCTTTGTTTCCAAGACTACATATGGGATTAAAAAAAAATAAACCAACATCATTTTTGCTATCCTAAGAATTCTTACTAAGGATAAGAGAATGAACCATTGAAATGAAAAGTGTCACTAATCCACTAATCTGCAAGTTGCTGGTAAAAACAAACTAATAAGTAGATATTAGTCCCGTTATGTCTGTATTCGTGTACATAAATCTTTAAAAAAATTAATGATGCATTTTGTCTTTATATCAAAATTATTTCTCAGAAAAAAGAAAACAACCACTGTACTCCACTCTCCATACTGATCGCTCCTTGTGACAAAGAGTAACTAAATTTAAGAGAATCATCCAGTCAAAGATGCTTGCTAGTAGTTCTGCTCTGGAATATGAATTCATAAATTATCTGAAAAAATAACGTTTATATTTGTACTTAATAATTGACCAACAATATAGAAAAATTTCACCATTGTAAATAATTCAAACCCTTCTAGGCAGATTTAGATTTCAGTTTCCAAGTGTACTTCAATTTGTTCAACATTCACCTTGGAAAAACCCCTAGAAATGTGTGATTGTAAAATTGTTGCATACTTGAGCCAATTTAAATTACTTGGAAACACTGCCATAATTTACTTAATGTTCTTTTTTATTTTATGTTTTTTAATTAAATTTTATCTTTTAAACATTGAGTTAAGCAAAACAAATTTCTGCATTGGTCATGTCCCTAAACCCTACAAAATGTTTCAAAATTATTTCATCAACTGTCTATCAGGTGACAAATAGGATGTTTCACCCTGAGTTCTCTGGAATTGTGGTTGAACATTGCATTTATGAGATTTTTAAAAGTATTTCAGAACTGTTTGTCATTAAAGTATTGTTATTGTATAAAATTTTATTTGACTTTTAATGAAAACATTTTGCATAACCTAAAAAAGTCTATATTTATACATGTAAATCTGATCTTAAATATTTCTAGCAGCTAGATGTAAAAAAAAGATCCACATTGGGTCTCTTGGTAATATCTTACCCTAACAAAAGAATTCCTAGCTTCCAGTCAATGATCTAGTTATTTTAAGCAGTACTTTAAGAGAATTCAGTAAATATTTAGATTTCTCTGTTGAGTATTTCTCCTCTCCCCCTTTTCAGAATTTTTATTTAATTTTTTGTTATGCAGAACTTGACAAACATCAACAAATTTTCATGTATGAATTTATGGGCATATAGTTTGAAGAACAGAATAAAGGATTTTATATCACATGGTGAATGTCTATTCTGTATAGCTTGGTATCTATATATGATTAATATTTTAGTTCCATAGCTTTCTTGATGATGATCCCTCTGAACTGACTTTTGTTCTCTTCTGTGAATTAAAAAATATTTCATTGATTGTCTTCTTTTTTTAAAATCAGTAATAAGACTTTTCTTCTTGCCAGTTTTTACCCTCCTCCCTTAAGAAACCCATTCCTTTTAATAAGCATAGTTAAGCAAAACAAATCCACAAATTGACTATGTCTAAAAAAAGAGTCTGTCATTAATTGAAGAATGGCTGAATAAGTTGTGTTATATAATATTAATTTTTAAAAATATTTTTCCACATTTACATGATGTATTTTCCTTCCCTCTCCTCTTCCCTCCCCACTTTTGGAGCCAGCCAGCAATTCCACTGGATTATACAAATGTTGATTTGTATACCTTGATACCTATTTCCATATTATTTGTTTTTGCAATAGAGCAGTCTTTTGAAAAACTTCAAATGATGTACCCATATAAATAAGTGATAAATCATAATTTTTTTTTCTGTATTTCTACTCCCACAGTTCTTTCTCTCCATGAGGATAGCATTCTTTCTCTTAAGTTCCTTGGTGTTGTCCTGGATCATTGTATTGCTATTAGTAGCAAAATCCATTACATTCGGTCTTTCCACAATGTTTCACTTTTTGTGTACAATCTTCTCTTGGTTCTGCTTGTTTCATTCTGCATCAGTTCATGGAGGTTCTTCTAGTCCATATAGAAATCCTCCAGTTCATTATTCCTTACAGCACAATAGTATTCCATTACCATCCTATATCACAATTTGTTCAGCCATTTCCCAAATGAGGGAAACCCTCTCATTTTCCAATTTTTTGCTACCACAAAGAGTGTGGCTGTGAATATTTTTATACAACCCTTTTTATTAGTTTTATTATTGGATCAAAGGGCATGCATTCTTTTTAAGTCCTTTGGGCATAATTCCAAATTGTCTTCCAGAATGGTTGGCTTAATTCTCAACTCTATCAGCAGTGTATTAATGTCCTATTTTTGCCACATCCTCTCCAACGTTTATTATTTTCCTTTACTGCCATATTGGCAATCTTCTGACTGTGAGATGGTACCTCAGAGTTGTTTTGATTTGCATTTCTCTAATCAGGAGGGATTTAGAACACTTTTTCATGTGATTATTGATAATTTTGATTTCATCATGTGAAAACTGCCTATTCATATCCTTTGGCCATTTGTCAATTGGGAAATGGCTTGATTTCTTGTACTTAGTTCCTTATATGTTTGGGAAATTAGAACTTTGTCAGAGAATTTTGTTATAAAAATTTCCCCCCAGTTTGTTGCTTCCCTTCTAATTTTGGCTGCATTTGTTTTGTTTGTACAAAAACTTTTTACTTTAATATAATCAGAGTTATTCATTTTACATTTTGTAATGTTTTCTATCTCTTGCTTGGTCTTAAATTCCCTCCTTTTCCAAAGATCAGACAGGTATACTATTCTGTGTTCACCTAATTCATTCATGATTTCACTCTTTATATTTAAGTCATTTACCCATCTTGAATTTATCTTGGCATAGGGTATAAGATGTTGATCCAAACCTTATTATTCCCATACTGTTTTCCAATTTTCCTAGCAGTTTTTGTCAAATAATGAGTTCTTGTTCCAAAAGCTGGGATCTTTGGGTTTACCAAACTAGCTAGCTGAGGTCATTTACTCCTAGTTTATTCCATTGATCCACCCTTCTGTCTCTTAGCCAGCACCATACTGTTTTGATGATGACTGCTTTGTGGTACAGTTTAAGATCTGATACTGCTAGGCCTCTGTCCTTCATATTTTTTTCATTAGTTCCCTTGATATTCTTGGTCTTTTGTTCTTCCCGATGAACTTTGTTACAATTTTTTCTAATTGTATAAAAAAGTTTTTTGGTGGGGCAGTTGGGTGGCTTAATGGATTGAGAACCAGGCCTAGAGATGGGAGGTCCTACGTTCAAACATGGTCTCAGACACTTCCCAACTGTTTGACCCTGGGCAAGTCACTTAACCCCCAATCACCTGGCCTTTACTGCTCTTCTGCCTTGGAACCAATACACAGTATTGATTCTAAGACAAAAGGTAAGAGTTATTAAAGAAAAGAGTTTTTTGGTAGTTTGATAGGTATGGCACTGAATAAGAAAATTAGTTTAGGTAGGATTTAAATTTTTATTATATTAGCTCATCCTACCCATGAACAATTCATGTTTTCCCAATTGTTTATATCTAGTTTTATTTGTGTGAAAAGTGTTTTGTAGTTGTGTTCATATAATTCCTGAGTTTGTCTTGGCATATAGATTCCTCAATATTTTATATTGTCTAGAGTGATTTAAATGGAGTTTCTCTTTCCAACTCTTGCTGCTGAGTTTTGTTTAGTTTTTTTCCAAAAACCCTTACCTTTCATCTTGGAGTCAATATTGTGTATTAGCTCCAAGGCAGAAGAGTAGTGAGGGCTAGGCAATAGGGGTTAAGTGACTTGCCCAGGGTCACATAGCTGGGAAGTGTCTGAGGCCAGATTTGAACCTAGGACCTCCTGTCTCTAGGCCTGGCTCTCAATCCACTAAGCTACTCAGCTGCCCCTGAGTTTTGTTGGAAATATATAGAAATGCTGATGATTTATGTGGGTTTATTTTGTATCCTGCAACTTTGCTAAAATTATTGATTGCTTCTACTAGCTTTTTAGTTGATTTTCTAGCATTCTCTAAATATACCATCATATTATCTGCAAAGAGTGGTAATCTAGTTTCCTCATTGCCTATTTTAATCCCTTTGATTTCTTTTTTTCTCTAATTGCTACAGCTAGCATTTCTAATACAATATTAAATAACAGTGGTGACAATGGCCATCCTTGCTTCATTCCTGATCTTATTGGGAATGCTTCTAAATTATCTGTGTTATATAATATTGAAAGAATGTTATTATGCTATAAAAATGATGATTTCAGAAAAACCTGGAAAGACTTAGATGAACTGATACAAAGTGAAATGAGCAGAACTAGGAGAGTATTTTGCATTGTTACTGCAATATTGTATTGTCATGATCAACTGTGAAAGATTTAGCAATTGCTCAAGAAAATGATACAAGACAATTCCAAAGAGGTCATGATGAAAAATGCTAGCCACCTCCAGAGAGAACTGATGAATTCTGAGTGAAGATTGAAGCATATGCTTTTCACTTTCTTATTTTTCTTGACTTTCTTTATTTTAGAAATAGGGTTTGCATAACTTACATGTATAATAGGTATGTTACTTGCCTTCTCAAAGGGTGGGAAAGGGCATGGAGGGAGGTAGAGATTTGGAACTCACATTTTAAAAAATGAATGTAATAGGGGGCAGCTGCATAGCTCAGTGGAGTGAGAGTCAGGCCTAGAGACAGGAGGTCCTAGGTTCAAACCCGGCCTCAGCCACTTCCCAGCTGTGTGACCCTGGGCAGGTCACTTGACCCCCATTGCCCACCCTTACCACTCTTCCACCTATGAGACAATACACCGAAAGTACAAGGGTTTAAAAAAAATAAAAAAATGAATGTAATAATATAAGTCTGATTCTATACATCATTGCCTCTGTTAAGAGGTGAGAAGCATCACTTTTATCATGGATTTTATGGAGTCATGGTTTATGATAGATTGACCGAAGTTCTGAGTATTTTAAATTTCCTTTTCTTTATAATATTCTAGTCTTTGTGGAAAATGACAGGGGGTCAGTTAACAAGCATTTATTCAGCACATACTTACTATATTAAGGATCGGGAAACAAACAAAGGCAGAAACCATGGTCCTGGTTTTCTAAAGAGTTCACATAGTAATGTAGGAGACAGCATGCAAACAGCCATAAACTCATAGGAAAAGATACTGTAAAACTGGGAGGTGATCTTAGAGAAAAAGTGCTAGTTGGAGGTTGGTTGTGGTTGGGGGGAGGGAGTGAAACTAGAAAAGACTCCTTGAAGAATGTTGGATTTGAACTGAGTCTAGAAGGAGGCCAGAGTGCTCACTTAGGTAGCAAATATTTTAAAATTGGAATGATACCAAGAAGATTAACATAACCTGGGTGCAAAAAAGGTAGGAAAATTTGTGAAGCATTCAATATTGTTTTCTTTTTCTTGCCTTTTTTAGGGGGAGAAGGAGTGAGAGATTTGTTAATGTGGTCATTTGTTTTGCATGCCTATACATATTTGTAATGAGTTTTTGTTTTCTCAATGGATGGGGGAAGGGGAAGAGAGAATTTGGAACTGAGAAAAAGACAAAATTGAATTTCAAAGAAGATCAAAAAGACATCAAACAACTCTATGCAAGATACGCATATATGGGGGGCAGCTAGGTAGCTCAGTGGATTGAGAGTCAGGCCTAGAGACCGGAGGTCCTAGGTTCAAATCCGGCCTCAGACACTTCCCAGCTGTGTGACCCTGGGCAAGTCACTTGACCCCCATTGCCCCCCCTTACCACTCTTCCACATAGGAGCCAATACACAGAAGTTAAGGGTTTAAAAAAAAGATACACATATATGCATATATATGTGCATATATATGATAAATTGGAGATAATTACAGAGAGAAGGTACTAGCATTAAGGGAGACCTAGAAAATCTTGAAGAAAGTGAGATTTGAGCTGAGATCTGAAGGAATCCAGGGAATCCAGGAGGCAGAGGCAAGGAAGGAGAGAATAGCTCAGATGTGAGGTATATGAGATCCTGTACCAAAGAGGTGGAGCAGTGTGAGTGCAGAAAAGGGAGCATGTTCTAGAGATGTTTGGAAAGTAGAAATGTCAAGTTTTGACAACAAACTGGATATGTGGGGTGAATGTGAATAAAAGAATAGAGAGTGGGGGTACCTAGCTTGTGAGCCTTAGACATAGATAAATAGATAGTCTGGAAGAGGAGAAGCTTTTTGGGGAAAGTTACTGAGTTCTGTTTTGGACTTACTGAGTTTTGAGATATGGACAGGACACCCAGTTTGAGATATCCAGTAGACAGTATCCAATAGGCAGTTGATAATGCAAGTCTGGGAGTTAGGAGAACGTTTGGGGCTAAATAAATTGATATTAGATTTATCTAGCTACATAGAAATGTTGATCAGATCCTTGGACCTGGTGAGATCACTGGTTGAGATAGTGAAATGAGAAGAGAGTTCAGGACAGAGCCCTGGGGCATGCCCACGATTAGTGGGCAGCTACAGTGGCCTAGTTGTTAGAGCACACATCTTGGAATCAGGAGGACCTAAATTCAAATGTGGTCTCAGACATTTTCTACTTGTGTGTCCCTGGTATAGGCACTTAATCTCTCTCTGCCTCAGTTTCCTATCTGTAAAATGGGATTGTTGTGAGGATCAAATATGATATTTGTAAAATGCTTAGCAGAGTTCCTAGCACATAATCAGCATTATATAAATGCTTGCTGTTATTTATCATTGTTGTTGTTATTGTAGAGGTCTTGACTTGGATCAAGACTCAGTGGAGGAGAATAAAGAGTAAGCAGACACCAGAAAGAAGCAGCGTTAAAAAAATCTTGTAAGAAGAGAGTATCCAGAATAGAGTGGTCAGCAGTGTCAAGGCTTGCAGAGGATGAAGAAGGATAAAGCATGAGAAAAAGCCATTTGATTTGGTAGGTCATTGAATGAAGAGGTCAGAATTGGAACTCCAGAGGCTTTAGAAAAAAGAGAGAAAAGAAAGTAGAAGCACTAATTGGCTTTCTCATAGAGTTCTTCTCACCTCATCTGTATCATTGGTTTTTAAGGATCTGCCCTTTTCCTCATTTTTATGGCACAAAATAGTATTCCATTACCCTGAAACCATAAGTAGAAAATGGCTGAACAAATTGATGGACATTTCATGGTTAATGTGGGAATGTTTTTTATGACTTCATAAGTATAATGGGTATTGTATTTTTTGCTTTCTCAATGGATGGGAGAAGGTAGAGGGAGAGAATTTGGTAATGGAAATAATTAATAATGGAAATAATAAATAAAATTGAATTTTAAAAAATGGATGAGAATTGCCTCAGTTTCTAGTTCTTTGCAACAACAGAAAGTTCTAGACTGAATAATCTTGGATACATGGATCCTTTCCCTCTTTCTTTGTTCTCTTTTTCCAAGTGACACAATTATGTTAGAGGTTAAGTAGAGTTCAGTGAGCTTTTGGATATAAATTCCAAATTGCTTTCCTGAATGGTGAGAAATATACTTCACAGTTCTACGTAATAGTGTATTTTTGTGCCTGT
Organism: Gracilinanus agilis; assembly: GCF_016433145.1. Lineage (NCBI taxonomy): Eukaryota > Metazoa > Chordata > Mammalia > Didelphimorphia > Didelphidae > Gracilinanus > Gracilinanus agilis. The sequence continues at coordinate 319,057,247 of NC_058130.1, read as the reverse complement.
TCCCTCTTACAATGACAATAATTATTATTTTTCTTTTTTTTTCTTCTGATATTTAGCAATCTGATGGGTATGAGGTAGACTTGGTTATTTTAATGTATCTTATTATTACTAATTTGGAGCACATGATCTTTAATAGCTTGCAGTTCCTCTTTTGAATTTTTTAAAAGATTTGTTCAGATCCCGATCATTTGATCATTTACTTTTTGGGAATGGCTCTTGTTTTTATGCATTTGTTTCTGTTTCTTATGTTCTTAATTGGAGAAATTTGATGTGAAGATTTTTTCCCCCTACAGTTAGCTGTTTCTAATTTTAATTACATTGATTTTCTTTGTGAGTTTTTTTTCAATTTTATGTTATTGAAATTGTCCACTTTATCTCCTGGGATCCTTTCTGTCCTTTATTTAAACAATAACTTATTTTTCCATATTGTAAAAATATCTCCTGTCTGTGCTTAAATTTGTTTATGATGGGACTGTTTATATCTATGTAAGTGTGTATTAAAGCTAACTGAACTATATGATGTGAAATAGCAGGTTAAATATAATTTATGCCAGTTTACTTTTTAGTTTTCACAGCAGTTTTTGAAAAATTGTGATCCCTTACCCCAAAAGTGAGGTGTTTATTGAACACAATGCTGCTATTTTCATTTGCTTTTGGAGCTTATTGACCTAATCTGTTCTACTGAGTGAGTTTTTATTTTTTCAAACTAATATAAAATTGTTTTGGTACTTACAGTTTTGAAGTGTAGTTTGAGATCTGGAACCAGTAAACCATTTTCCTTCCTTTTTTTAAAAATCCTTATCTTTTGTCTTAGAATTGGTTCTAAGGTAGAAGAGTGGTAAGAGTTAGGCAATGGGGGTCAAGTGACTTGCCCAGGGTCAAACAGCTGGGAATTGTCAGAGGCTGGATTTATACCTAGGATCTCCTGTCTCTAGGCCTGACTCTCAATCCACCGAGCCACCCAGTGTAAAGACAGAGTGTGAAGAAAGAAAATGTTGTTGCATGCTGGGAGGATTAGCCAGCAGCATTGTTTGGAAACAGCAGAGGATTGTGGGAGAGATTCCAGAGGAAGGGGCTTTTGGATGGAGGAGCTCAAGGTGGAAAGAAGGAGAGGAGCTTTCTTGTGATGATTCAAGAGCCAAACCTGAGGGTTTCTTGGACTTGTGTTAATCCCTAAAGCCTGTTTCCCTGCCAGCATCTATTGAATCATTGAGATCAAGATCACTTGATCCTTGGGGAGTCAGACTCAGACCCCCAAACTCTGAGTCCTTACCTTGCCTTACACCAGCTTCACCCCCTTGAGGAATCTTTTGTTCATTCAGATAAATTTTTGTTATTTTTTCTAGCTTTATAAAATAACTCTTTTGGTAGCTTGGTTTTGTATTTTGACTATGTAAATTACCTGATGTAGCACAACCATTTTTATCGTATTTGTATAGCCCAACCAATGTAGGCAATTAATATTTGCCTAAATATTTAGGTCTGTTTGTTTCTGTGAAAAAAGCACTTTGTAATTGTATTCATATAGTTCCAAATGTATCTTTATATAGGTAGAATCCAAAATATTATCTATAGTCTCTGGTTATTTAGAATTGAATTTCTCTTTCTATGTCTTCCTGCTAAGTTTTGTTGGCAATATACAGAAGCTGATAGTTTTTGTTAACCTTTTATTATTTTTTAAAAGGTACTCAATTTTTTCAATAAACAAAAAATTCTTTTCTCAATTTCCCTCCACAGTTTCCTCTTTAACATTTTAAAAAATATTCATAGACAAGCAAAATTAATTCCAACATTGACCATGTCCAAAAACATATATTTCTACCTGCACCCTGAATCCATTAGCTCTCTGGCAGAAGGTAGATGGATTTGTTTTATATACTTGAACTTTGTTGGGGGGAATCGAACTTCATTTGGTGTTTTTATGTTATATATATTTGTTTTTGGTGGCAAGTAGGTAGCTTAGCCTTAGTGGATAGAATGCTAGGCCTGGAATCAGGAAGGCCAGAGTTCAAATCTGAACTCAGATAATGTCACTAGCTGGGTGATCCTGAGCAAGCCATTTAACTTCTATTTGCCTTAATCAACTGGAGAAGGAAATGGCAGACCTTTTACCAGCAAAATTCCATGGACAGTATTGGTGTGCTCTATTTCCCGGGGAAATGAAGAATTGGACCTGATTGAATCAAAAAAAATGTCTATTTAGAGTAAATCATGCTACTTTAGAATGTGCATGAGGATTCAGATTATACAGATGCCTTTATTTTGGGGGGATACCTTTGTTTACAGTACTGTACTTAACAAACACGGTCTTAGAAAAATCTGACTTACTTTTTATTTTTATAGCTATTTTATCTTGGAAGATTTTACCTTGTTCTTTTACGTTTGTTTCTCTACTATATAAATTATCTTTAGTTCTGTCTTTCCCCCTTATTAGACAATAAATTCCGTAGGAATAGAGACAATATGATGAAAGTCATCATGGTGTAATATGGATCATTTGACTTAATATCAGAGGACTTTGGTTTGAATTTGAACTCTCACACTGATCTAGTTACCTTGATCAAGTCTCACTTTATTCCCCTGTAAAATGAGATGAGGTTCCTTCTAGCTCTGGGTTTTAGATTTAGTCTAAACTATCTTTCAGTGCCTGATGCAGTACTTTGAATAAATTCTTAACAAATGTTTGCTAAATGTTGAATTATAAGATTCCTTGTCTACTTTGTCAAAACCATAGTAAAAATCATTCTCCATTAGTTCTAATCTTAAAAACACATTAGGTCAGTCAATTAGCAGAATTTGTAAGTAGAGCTCTCCTTGGCTAGAGGGATGGTTGGGACCTGAAGGGCATTTTTATGCTCTGTCAACAAGCTTAATAGCACAGCATCCATTGAGTTGCCAAATGACATGGCATCTCTCTGAGAACACAAGCCGAGCAAAAGGCTTGGGTCTGCAATCCTATGGATACCCATGAAATAGAACATTGATCCATGTCCTGCTCTATTAATGTGAGTGCCGGGCCAAATGGCAAAGAATCAAAAACATGTTTCAATCTTGACTAAGCACAGAGTTTGCTTAATTAGTTATAGGGGCCAGGAGGGGAATGAATATGCATATATATGCATGTAGCAAATGGGCTTTTAGAGACCTGAACTTTATATAGGGAGTTGGAATTGTATAGTAGAAGCTTGAAGCTAGGAATGTTTTTGCTGATCTAGAATCCAGGGCAAAAGAAAATAGTCAGTTCACCTCTTCCCTCCTGCCTCATTATCAAGAAAAAGGGCATTAAGTAGCTGATGCTTTTAACTCTCTTAGGACAAACTTTGGTATCAAAATGTGTTGTAATAACATAAATGGACAGGGAAAAGAGTCAACAAAAGTTGATGTCATGTCCAAGAACTAGTAAGGTTTTATACACATACCTATATAAATATATATTTGCACACAGGTGTACATTTTTTTTTGTGTGTGTATATATATATATATATATATAAATTACATGTATTCATCTGTACATGTAAATATATGTGCTTTGGCTATAAACCTATTATAAACTCATGTTATCATTAAAGATGCACCAATTAGCATGCTCAGAATTATGTTTTTGCTTAACTTTCTATTATCAAAACGACACTTATTTTACATAAAGTTTTATATCTTGATTCATTGTTAACACAAGAGCAAGAGTTAACTGACTTAAGTATAATAGTTGCATACATATTTGCAAAATATAAATTTTTTCATTTCTCTAGTGTTATACTCAATTCAGTAAGCATTATTGAAAACACCACCATGGATAAATCATTATGTAAGGTGCTAGGAAGATAAAGTGTCTGTGAGACTGTAAGGATTGTTGGGTGAAAGGGCCTCAAGAAGCCTAGCTTTCCTTATAATTATCCCAGCAAAATTTTAATGAAGCACATGTAAAGCTGTGAATGAGAAAATATAAGAGAAATACTAATAAGCTTCTCCATCCAGTTCAAGACTGCACAAGAAGATGCATGCAAGCACTCATGGTGGTGATGAGGGGCAAGAAGGACCCAGCAGAATATCTTATCAACCTCTGTAAGTGGGAGCCCAGTTGGCCCCAGACTCAATCCTAAGTAAGTCACTGCATAGAGGGATAAGGCTGGGAAGTATGTACACAGCTGGAGGTATTCCAAGATCAAGGCTGAAACTGATCTCAGATCTTCCTGACTCTAGGCTCTGTATACTTTGCCACAAAGTACTTTTAAAGAAAATGATGACTTGATCACAGTGAGCCCCAAAATTATCTGGAAGAAGTGAAATAAGAAATTGAAAATGAATTTAGAACTCTTGAGGAAAAGAATGGAAGTTGAACAGTAGCTTAGAGTAGAAAGTAGTAAATCTTAGCCAAATAGTGGACTCCTGAATAAAAAGAACTTTTTGGTTCCATGAGAACAAGAAATAGCTAAGTCAGAAAAGAAATTAGGACAACATAAAAGATATTACTTATAAAAAAACAAAACAAGTACCTTAGGAAATGGATAATTTAAAACCCATTGGATTTCCTGAAAACCATGATAGAACAAAACAAATTATAAAACAAAGTTGTTGAAATATTTAAGACCTAGAGGTTTTGTTGTTGTTCAGTCATTTCAATTGTTTCCAACATTTTGTGACTCTATTTGGGGTTTTCTAGACAAATATACTGGCGTGGTTTCCTTTTTTTCTTCTCCAGCTCATTTTACAGATGAGGAACTAAAGCAATCAGGGTTAAGTGATTTGCCCAGGGTCACACAACTAGTAAGTGTCTGAGGCTACATTTGAACTCATAAAGAGTTTTCTTGACTCCAGCCCCAGCACTGTATCCTCTGTGCTACTTAGAATCAGAGAACAAAGTGGAAAAAAAGGAGAATTCACCTGGAACCTCTTGAAAGCAATTACAAAATGAAATCACTAGGAATATAATAGCTCAAATCTGTAAGTTCCAAGTCAAAAAGAAAATACTACAAACTGCCAGAAATGGTTAATTACTAGGGAAAAAGGAGAGATTTGGGCATTTTGCTTTATGGCCGTGGTCTCTGGTTCACAAGGCTTCAGTCTGTGCCATAGGAGACTCCCAACTACAACTCATGAGAGGCCCTGCCCCTAGAGAGTGCAAGAAAGAATATTGTATCATGGTAGTAGAGGCCATTATAGTGACTTGTCTTTGGAGACCTAAATATCCAAGTTGGCTACCTCTACTCCCAGCCAGCTCATTTTCAGTATTCAGGGTGTCCCCAAATATCAGGATTTTATTATTCTTTCAAGGTCTATTTCAGTAGGTTGATAGCTATGGCTCTCAATAACTAAATTTAGACAATGCTATCCTTTATCATATCATAATTTAATCATGAGCAATTAATACCTTGACAATCACTTGTCTTCCTTTATTTCTGGAAAAAATGTATTCTAATCCTTGTACTTGTTTTTATGTAAGTTTCATGTGTCTTGGTAAGTGTACTCCTTGATATTTTATATATTCTGTATTTTGAGTAGAATTGGACTTTGTTGGCAATATAGAGAAGGGCTAATGATTTCTTAATAACCTGTAGATATCTCAAAACTTAGTATGTCCTAAGTAGAATTCATTATCCTGTCTCCAAAATCTTCCCTTCTTTCTCAATTTCTCTATTATACCACTACCTTCCCAGTTACCAAAACCTCCAACCTAGGTGTAATCCTCAGTTCTTCTTATACATTCATCCTGAATATCATGCTGCCAACTCTTGGCATTTTTACTGACACAGCATTTCTTATATATGTTCCTTTCTCTTCACTTAAAGAGGGCAGGCCCTCATCACTTCAAACACACCTAGACAAAAGCAGTGGCATTCTGGTTAGTCTCCCTGCTTATTGCTCCCCACTCTAGTCCATCCTTTACTCAGCTGCCAAAGTAATCTTAAAGCCCAGTCTGATCATGTCATTCCCTACCTCAGTAACTCCAAGCTGGTGATATCACCCAGTGACATCCTATAGAGGATGATATTGTTTGGTGCAACCATGACCTAGACAAAGTCCTAACAAAGTGTAAGACAAATGGGAGAACCATGAGAGAAAAGTATTACAAAAACCCCAAAAGGAGACTGTATTCCAGAGTAAAGGGTAATCAGCATTGATAAAGGCTATAGAGAGATCTAGAAGGATAAGGATTAAGAAATGGACATAAGAGGTGACAACTAAGAAATCATCAGTAACTTTGGAGAGAGCACTTTTAATTGAACATTGAGGATAGAATCCAGACTGCAGAAGGTTGAGAAGAATGTGAGAAGAGAGGAAGTTGAAGCTCTTAGTACATGTGGTTTTCTCGAGGAATTTATCCAGAAAATGGATTGCAAGAATAGTTGCATCAAATGAGGATTTTTTTAAAGGGTGGCAGAGATAGTAGCATGTTTGTAGGCATGAGAGAAACAGCTGGTAGATGGAGGAAGAGAGATAGAAGATTGGTGCTATACTGGGGGTGAAGAAAGGGAGCAGTGTGCTGGAAAATATGGGATAAAATGAGTTCACATGCATGTTGATGAACAGGGAAATTTGCATTATATGATAATATCTGTACAACCTATATCAGTGATGGTGAACCTTTTAGAGATGGAGTGCTTTGCCCTAGCCCCACTTCACCTCCTAGACCAAGTGTTATGCTCTGCTTCCACCCTTACCCCACACAGGGGAAGGTGGGAACACTCCCATTGGACTGGTGGAGGGGCCAGTGAAGTGAGGAATGTCCTCAGTGAGTATAGAGATGGGGAGAGGAGTGGCCTGAGTGCTCTGCTCCCCTCCAGCTCTGCTACCTGTGAGCCACTCACCTTATCCCCTGTGTGGCCTTTCATTGGGTTTCTGGGCCGAGGGGTAGGGGATGTGAAACAATGTCAAGCATGGTGGAGAGGGGGAGGGAAACATCTGTTCAAGTCCCTCTGCCTTTTTAGTGTCAAAGTGGAAAAATACAGAACCATTAAAGTAATCAGCAAAACTAAATCTTTATTCAGGAGAGAGACAAGTCCATCATAATTAGCCACCACACAGTCGAAACCTGGGGGCTCTGGGGACAATGTCTCTGAGAGGATCACTGTGCTAGATGATTCTCCTAAGAAAAATAGAACATAGAGACCTTATATATCTTTTGGGGAACTCAGGACAAGGAAGTATGATTAACTGACTTTTCAATGGCTACAAGGAAGTGAGGAGTCCAGGGTTGGAATATCAGGGAGAGACCAATGCTTTACAATGAATACAATGGCTGGACAAAAAAGGGTCCAGCCATGAGGGCAGGGCTACTTGGGAGAGGACTCTGATACCAGAGGAGAAACTTCTAAGACAAAAAGGGTACTTTATATTTGATTATGTTTATTAGTCCCACCTAAACTGGGATCATTAATACTTTAAAGTCTATTATTCAATCTGAAAAAAGGTTAGTCTGGGACTCCCCTTAAGGCATTTTCCCAAGGAGACAAGGGCAAACTTGGGGGTTCCCAGAATTCAAGTTGACACTAGTAATAAACTCTGGAAGGGTAGAGAGGATAGCCACATGCCCACAGAGAGCACTTTGTGTGCCATATTTGGCATCTGTGCCATAGGTGCACCATTACTGACCTTTATCACATTACTTACCTTCTTGGGGAAGGGTGAGTATGAGAGGGAAAAAAAAGGAGACAAAGATTTTTGGACATAGCTAATTGAGAATTTGTTTATCTTAGATAAGCATATTTATTACATATTTATAATAAAATATTATATTTATAACAAATCATATGTATTATATCTAAATAAATGGTAACTAAAAAAAGGGTTATGTGAAATTACTCAAATTTCCCAAGGCTACTAACTAAATTCTTGCCTCTGGAGTCATTTTGTCTTTATAGTTCTTCAATTACAAGAACCCTCATGCTGCTAGTCTTATTCATTGTCTTGGGGTAAACTGAGATTGGGAAGAGGAGAGTTCTGAGAATGAGTTATATTGTAAAAGATCACAGGAACATAGATTTATTTTCATTGGATGTAACCTTAGTGATTATCAAGCCCAGACCCCTTATTTTGTAGTTGAGAAGATTGATGTGTATCTGCCACATCCCACCCATGTTTGTATCTGTTTTATATTTACTCTGTAGGTGTTGTTCTGTTCTCTCTCACACTATCCTCAGCCCCCCAATAGAATGTAAGTTCCTTGGGGGTAAGAGGCTATTTCTCTTTTTGTTTTTGTGTCCCTATTAAAGTTGCTAGGTGGTGAAGTATTCTGAGCATTCTGCCTAGAGTCAGTAAAACCTAAGTTTCGATCTAACCTCAGATACTTCCCAGCTATGTGATCCTGGGCAAGTCACTTAATCTTTGCTTCAGATTCTTCTGCTGTAAAATGGGGCTAATAATAGTACCTACATCCTAGGGTTGTTATCAATTGAGATAATATTTGTAAAGTGCTTAAGTAATTGCTTAATAAATTTTCTCTCCCTTCCTTCCTCCTTCTTCAGAACTCATTTTAACTAGATGGATGAGTGAATGTGTTATGCCGGTGTTATTCTGGAACTAGACTGAGCTTAGAGAATGATGGGATGCCTCCAAATCCATCCTGTGTCAGAATAACCTGCCAGCCTTTGTTTCCTTCAGTATGCATAGGGCTTTTCAATTTTGTATTATCCAAGTCTGACAGTTTTGGACCTAACATTTCTGTCAATTAACTCATTAGTTGGGTTGACTGCAATTCATACCTAATGTCTATTCTTTTTAGGGACTATCTAACTGGATTAATGAATTCTAAATTTCATTTAATAAAAGATTGCAATTGAGCTGTTCTCTTTGTCATTGTTTAGCTTTACTTTGGACCCTACCTTCTTGCCTAGTTTAGTTAAGGCTAAATCACTTTTTGTATGTGAATGATCAATTAATTCTTCCAGAGCCTTAGGGTTTGATTTAAATATGTTTGGAAAAGACCTGTTAAGTTGACACCTGGATGCTCTGAGGAAGTTGTTTACCTTACATATGTGAGTTTCTTCCAAGAAACAATAGTACACTCATTAGAAATGGTGGCATCATAGAGTCAGAAACATCATTTATAACCCCAAAAAGATGTTGAAGATTTGTTATTGGGCGAAGTAACTAGAAATAAATGTGGAGATGGAAAATAAGAGCATGAAATAAACTTAGTCACAAAAAGTTTGCTAGTTCTTTCTGATGAATTTTTGTTATTGGTGTAATTTTAAGATGAATTGGGAAGGAGAGATAAAGATTTTACTTCTTGTAATGTGTCATATTACATGAAAGTATGTAACATTTCCCTGGGAAAATTGATTGTGTATGGAGAGACTATAAAAGAATATCTACATTTTTTATCTTTTTGTTAATATTCAACATTTCCACCATTTAGGATGCTTTTTTATTACCTGATCATTTTATTTCCTCTGAAAGAGCTGCTATTTTCAAAATTAATTTTGATAATGAAAAAGGGACAAGGTCAATTTTGATAGTTCATACTAGTAAATCATAGTGTAGATAATACAAAGAACAAGAATTCTCAGAGACTGAATAATTGATCACTTGATGATGAAACCTCTCTGGTTCCACAGGAGTAATTCTATAGTTTTAGCATACCCTTCAGTAGATGTAATAGAATTGAGGTAATTCTAAACTCTAAAACCTTGCTCCAATAAGGATCATATTTTTAGTATTATTTACCCGATGTTCACACTGTGGGAAGTTCCTGGCTAAGTCATTGACAGGGGAACAGCTGAAGCTAAAAGGTCACCAGACCCTTTCTATTTTACTCACAAACTAGGCCTGCCATTGTACATCCTTGTCTCAGAGCTCAGAGAGGTTACACAACTATTTATCTTGAAGCTTAGGAAAACACAATGACTTTTTAGAAAGAGATAATTTTTCCCAAAAGAAACAGACTATTCTCAGGTAAGCAGTGATGCACTCAATTGAATTCTTAGGATTTTTCTTTAGTCCTGATTCTCACCTATTTGACTTTTGGTTACTAGACTATTTTACTATAAAACTGAACAAAAATAAGTAATCTTAGACTACTACTCTTCAGAATTTTTAAATATGTTGCCATAGGCTCATTTGAATTTACTTGTTAAATTTATGAGTCAACTAATGAGGACAGGAAGACAGAGGAAGGCTGGAAGAAAGCTCCCAAGAAAGCTAGAACTTCCATAACAATTCAGATGAATATGTATTTAGGAAAAGTTAAAATGTTACACATAATGGAGCTGAATACAAAAATATATAGGGAATTGAAATAATAAAGAAAATACTTTAGGCAGTTTGGCACAGTGAATAGAGTCTACTTCAGTTAGGAAGACTTGAGTTCAAGTCCTGTTTCTGGTATGTATTTCTTATGGGACCTCAGATGAGTTGCTTTACTTCTCAGTGTCCCAGACCACTGATCTGCTTGGGTAGAGGAAGTTCCTTCAACAGACTTCTCAACATTAGTAAAATCGTAGGTCCAGCTTTTTTTTTAAAACAGATAGCAAAGTTGAGGATTGCCTATTTTCCAATTTTAAAAAAGGGCTTGGAATTATAATGGGCTGTAACTAAATATACATCAATAGTATAATAGCTGTTAATCAGTAAGAGTGATTTTGAGACCCCCTTTTAGTTAGAATATTGAGTTTAGTGCACTGTTTCCTAACTATTGTACAATAATTTGGTGGACATTCATGGGGTATTCTGCATTTCTTCACACATTTTGGCTGATTTTTGCAGAGTGGGAAGGAGTAGTAACAGGAGCTGGATGAGAGGTAAAGGTGTTGGTCATCATGGTGATCAAAGCAGGAAGGATGATGTGTGTAAGTAAAATGTTTTGTGTGAGAAATAAAGTTTATAAGGATAGATGACTGGCCCAGGGGATGGCTGAATATGGCGGAGAATCCTTTTCCTTTTAGATTGGCTCAGTGTAATTTCCCATTTTGAAAATTAGTGGGAAGTACTTCTTTAGATCAGTATATGTTACTGTATATTGGTTCTAAGAAGGATTGGAGGGAGTGATTTATTGAATTAGTCCACTCTCTTCCAAAATTTTCATATTAATCCATGATTTGGTAAATAGTAGATTTAATTATTATTAGGATCTAAGAAACTTATTCTTTGAGTTCATTTGGGAGGAAGAATCTATCAAAATACATTATTTATTTCTGTAAGTAAAAGCACAAACATTCTCTAAATCTCAAATTGCCTTAGAAGAGAATGTATTCAGAAGTAGTTCTGGTTTCATTGAAGCTTAACTTGCTTGAGCAAAAAAAGGTACAGAGAAGAGGATTTATGATATTGGAATATCATGTGACATTGGAACATCCAAGGAAGGATATACTCAAGGATATATTAGAGAAGAAGGCATTAGAAAGAAATCATATGACAATATTTCCATAATTTGACATAATATAATTTAGAAAAATTAAGGATTTTGTCTCATACTGAAATATTATTCAAAACAACTTTGCAACTCATGTTATGAAGTGACTAAAAAAAGACATGAGGAATGTAAAAATTAAAGCTTGGGGAAAAAAAAACAACCCGTTAAATCTTTTTAAGGTGTATAATCCTGGTTTCACTTTACTGATATCATCTTTAAAATTTAATAAAAAAATCTTTAAATGACTAGCTTTTGGCAGGCTGTCTTGAAGGCTAAACTCATCCACTTACATTACAAAGGAAACAGTTCCCCTGTTGTCTAAGCATGAGTAACTGTTCCTTGCTTTGCAGTCTAATTGGAGCTAACTTTTTATGTGAACTTCACATGCACCATTCCTTTCTTCTCTCACTTTCTGTTGATCATTCACTTTTCCCCAACAAGTTTTCTTATAATAGTGAAAAGATGAAAGTGAGTGAGGCTCCATTATCAAGTGATGTCACAGAATTTGAATAATTTCCAATTCTTTTTTGTTCATTTCCTTGCAATGATAATAGGAGTCTTTGATGGGACCAATTTAAAATGAATTTACTTTACTAAGATTTAAACACAAAACTTGGGAACTCTAATTGCCTGGGAACCTAAATCAATTCATCAACAGATTTCAGCTTTGAAGTTTCCAACCTTAGAAGATACTACTGTGGTATTTAAATTATACACTAATATTGTTTTTCTATAACATGTACTTAGTAAAATAATAACATATATGTCTTTGGGAGATGCAGAAGTGCTCGTTTTTTTTATTGCTAATGAATATCTTGTCTTTGTATTATGACTCCTAAGGGATTTGAAATTGTACAGTAAAAAAACTTTTTTGTATATGCATTATAGATTACATTTTGAAAGAGTTGGAAGCATGAATTGTAGGATTACATAATAAATCTTTGAAATTGATACCCTTTTTTCCTCTGGGAAACTAAAATCTGAAATCCAGATATAAATATAGCCAAGTAGTTGTTACATTTAGAAAGTGTATATGAAGTTAGAAAGACATTAATAAAAAAGAAAATATTTAAGAGTTTTTTAAACTTTATTTGTATAATATCTTTAAAAGGACACAGAATATTATTATTCTATAGCTGCCCATCATTTTTCTTTCTAAAATGAAGTGGTTGGACTAACATGCCTATAGATACCTTGCAGGTACTATAGTGGATATAGAATGGGCTGTGAGTTAGAAAGACCTGAGTTTAAATCTGGCCTCAGACATTTAGCTATGTGACTTTAGTGAGTCACTTAATCTCTATCTCACTTTCCTCTTCTGTAAAATGGAGATAATATTAGTACCTCTCTCATAGATTTGTTGAGAGGATCAAATCAAATGTGAACCAATTGACACAGTGCCTGGCTTTTATTATTACTTCTAAAATGCACTTGTATTATTATTTACTTGTTAAAGTAGGTGCTTAAGAAATGCTAGTTCCCTTCTTTTCCCTTCCAACTCTAGATGTATTTCCCCTAGGACTTTGCCGGTCCTATTTTAGTATGAAATATCAATTTGTCACATTTATCCATATCAGCCTTAGTTTTCCTCTTATTTGTTTAGTTCTAATTCTGTTATTCATAGATTTTAGGACATTATTTTACTTCAATATACCTTTCTTTGCTAAGGAAACCCTTGGGAGCTACAGCTTACCTGTCACTTCTAAATCTTCCACCTTTGGCCTCAAAATTCTTGATTCTTACCTTTCTATGTTTGCAAATGGAGTATTAAATCACTTTCTGACAGGACCTATATGCGAGAAAATAAGCATTTCTATATCTTCTTTCCAGGCTCTCATCAACTCTTGTCTGGAGTATTGCAAGGGCCTTTCCACCTATCTATTTCCCCACTCCACTTCTTTCTACTTCCTATACTGTTCCCCAAATGATTTTCTTTAGGTGCAGAACTGACTATAATTCTCCTCAATAAATTCAAATGGCTTTTCATTGCCTCTAGGACAAAATATAAACACCTTTATTTGTCTTTTCAAGCTTTTCATAACCAAGCCCAATCTAACTTTTCAGTTTCATTATACATTATTCCACTTTCTATATTTTACAGTCTATTCAGGCTACCCTCCTCTCTGTTTCTCATGCATGACACTCCATCTCTTATTTCTGTATTTTTTTAGAGGAAGTGCAACAGGGGAAGGATAAGGAAATAAACATTTTATGTAGTTTCTACAATGTGCCAGGCACAGTGCTAGATATTTTTTTTATAAATATTACCTTATTTAGTCCTCACAAAACCTATGAGATAGGTGTTATTAGTATCCTATTTTATAGCTGAGAAAACAGAAGCAAATAGAGATAAAATGACTTGCCAATGGTCACATAGCTAATAAATATCTGAGGCTTAATTTATACTTAGGTCTGATTCCTAGGTTCATTCTTGACCCTTCCTTTCCCTTCATCTCCTCTTCCCCATCCATATCCAGTTTCCAAATCTTAGCTGTTTTTATCCCTTCAATATTTTCCACCACATTTCTCACCTATGGGTTTAGACCTTTTTTGACTACTTGCAGTGGCTTCAAATTGACCTCCCTTACTCAAATCTCTCCCTGTTCCAAATAGTACTCTAAGTAGTTTTCACAGTGATAATCATAAAAGGTATGTTTGATCATGCCTCTCATCTTGAGTGTCTCCTTCATGCTACTAAGATCAAACAAACTGTTTGGTTTTTAAAACCCTTCATAATCTGGCACTTATTCTTCCCCATACACATCACATTCCAGTCAAGTTTGTCTGTATGCTATTCCCAATACTTGGCATTAAATCTCTCATCCCCAAACCTTAGTATAGGCTGTCTGCCAACCCTGGAATGCATTCCCTCCTCACTTCCACTTATTGGAATTCATGACAACTCACTATCACATGGTTTATCTGCCTATCTGTTGTTTTCTTCTAGTAGGTAGTTCCTTAATAGAAGAGACTGTTTTAGTCTTTGTCTTTGTATGGCTAGCACCTTATCACAATGCTATCACATAATGGGTGTTTATGGAAGTGATTTTTGGGGAGGAGAGGAAGTAATGAGAACCACTGAAAGTTTGAGAATAAAGGAGTGATGTTATCAGAGCCATACATTAAGATGATTTATCTGGCAACAATTAGAAAAACTAGATCAAAATTGGATATACTGGAGCAGGAAGATTACTTAGGAGGCTGTTATAATAGTCTAGGCCAATGATGGACAAACTTTAGAGGGGGCCAAAGGAAAGGAAATGCTCATCCGTTAATCTGTTTCTACGGCAACTCTTTCCATTTCACTGTATTGTATCCTACTCATTGTATTCATCAGATCAGGGAATAATGTTGCCCGGCCTTTCAGGGGCCTACATCTGGCCCTCGGGCCATAGTTTGCCCATCACTGACCTACGAAATAAAGAATGAGGGTTTTTACAGTGATTATGGGAAAGAAAAGTTAATCTAAGAGTTATTATGGAGGTTGAATTGATAGAAATTGACAACTAAGTTAATATAGGGAGTGATGGAGAGGGAAGAATTAAGGATTGTTGTTGGGTTAAGAGCCTGAATGACTGATAGGATGCTAGTTTCATCTACCAAAAGGAAATTATAGAGGGAGTACCAGGTTGAGTTTTTGTTTGGTGAGGAGAGAGAGAATAATTTCTTATCTTTGGCTATGTTGAGTTTCATATTCTAGTGAGAAATGCAGAAAGAGATGTTCAACAGGTAGTTGGACATATGGAAGTTTTAGGTTCCTCGTCCTTTGTGACTTGCCAAACTGTAAAAATAAAATTAGGCGAGCAATGCAAGGTGCAAGGAACGCTAAAGAGACTCTTGTTTATGAACAATAAAAAATATATTTAATATATATATAAGAGAAAAAGGATTTCTAATTCTAAGGGATTCTAACTCCACCCAAATAAACTCCCAGGTCCTACAAAGAACTGCTTCTTCTGTGGTTCACAGGCTATGTTAATCCTCCCTAACTTAACTAACCAAATTTATACTATTCTAAATAAATCTAACCACTCTAACTCTTAACTTTGCCTTTAAGTTACCAAGATAACCAAGGCTAGCTGGTTGAGTCTCAAGACTCAAGTTAGGACTCTGAGCCTTAACAGACTCAGAGTCCAAACCAAAGACCAAGTTTTGTTTGGTCTTTTCACAGTTTAACCAATCTATAGACAGTAACAGATAAATGAATAGTGTTTCCCAAGTTGGAAGAGAAAACACTCCACTCCTTCAAGTCTTTCACTCAGACAGAGATAGAGAGAGGCAAAGATGTTACCTTCTGTAGCCCTGAGAAAGAACCTGTGTGGGGCTCTGTCGACTGCCAGAAGCCCCCTCCTAGAATGCCACACCCAGAGCGTGTAACTGTCATAGAATAACGGTTATAACTGCCACCAGTTGAAATTAACACTCTCAGCTCTATTTGAAACTCCAATTCTTCCTCAAGCCAGCTTCTCTACTGCTTATCTTTAAACTAATAAAACAATACTTATTTTCTAATATCATCCTTATAAGAGGTAGTTGGACATGTGGGATAGAAACTCTGGCAACATATCAGGGATAAAATTTAGGAAATCATTTATGTAGGAATTAGAATAGAAGCTGTGGGAGTGAATGTAGTCACTAAGGGTAAGAGTGCAGAGAGAAGAGAGTCAGTGAAAGAATTTTGAAGAAGAGCCATGCTGTGGGGAAAAATTGAGGAGCCAGCCAAGAAAAAAGTAAAAATGGTGAGAGAGGTGAAACCATACAAGTCCAGTGTTACTGAAGTCAAAGGAGGATAGGGTGTCTGTCAAAAAGGACAGGCCAATAAAAAGTGTCTAATGTTATAGAGATTTAGGAGAATGAGACTGAAAATGATCATTGGATTAGAGTATGCGGTCAAATGTGGAGGCCACTAATTGAACTCACTTAACATTTATTAAACTATAATGTGTAAGGAATTTATTAGACACTGAATATACAGAGAAAAAAATGAAAAAAAACAATCCCTACCCTCAAGGCCCACTGGGCTTCACCTTGTGACCTGTTTCATTTTCTACCTGCCTTCCATCTCATTACTTTTCTTGGGGTTGTTACATTTGAACTATTTTTATTTTATTCTTTCCAGGAAATTAGAAAAAATAATTCTTTCTCTCAGACATTAGTTATTTTCTTGGTTATTTTCTATAACACTTCTTATGTTTTCATCTTGCAATCAACCTAACTAAGGACACTGAAACTAAGCCTCAGGTCACATAGGACCTTTCTCATTTATTCTTTTTTTAGATTTTTTCAAACTCTAACTCTCTGTCTTAATATCAGTAATGTGTATTGGTTTCTTGGCAATGGTGACTAAATGATTTGCCCAGGGTCACACTGCTAGAAAGTATCTGAAGTCAGATTTGAATCCAGGACCTCCCATCTTTTGACCTGACTCTCATTTCACTGAGCTACCTAGAGGGCCCCTTTCTCATTTATTCTTTGTTTTGTTGTTGTTGTTGTTCAGTTGTTTCAGTCACGTATGACTCTTTGTGACTTCTTTTGGGATTTTCTTGGTAAAAAGACTAGAGTGTTTTGCCAGTTCCTTTTTCAGCTCAATTTGTAGATGAGGAAACTGAGGCAAAATTGGTTAAGTGACTTGTTCATCAGGGTCACACAAGCTAGTAAGTGTCTGGGGTCAGATTCGGATTTGGGAAGATTCTTTCTTTGCCATGAAAAGTGTGTGTGTGTGTGTGTGTGTGTGTGTGTGTGTGTGTGTGTGTGTATTCTATCAACCTGCCTTCACTTTCATCTTTTATTTAACATTTAAACATATGAATTTTTGATGTGTATCCCATGGAATTAATTAATCTTTTTTTTCTCATCAGAATCAATTATTACTGCATCACCAGTTTCATTTCTGGAAACTCCTTACTCCTTTTGATTTTACTTCACTTTACAATCTCAAACCATAGGATTTCAAGAATTTTTTGAAATTCACTCTCTGAGACATATACATATGCCTGTTGTATTTTCATTATGAACTCAAGGTGACACAGTTACTGCCTCCCAAGGTTCCTATGATTTCTTACCATCCAGTTCTCCCTTGTTGGTCAATATTAGGTCCAGATTAAGAGTATTCCTTGTCCCTCGCAATTTTTGCCACCATTTCTGTTCCCTTCATTTCTTCTTCTTTAATTCTAGCGGGATCAAGAGGTTCCTGATTATAAGAAGTTAGATACTAATAGATTCTCAAGGCTGTACTCAGCTATTTCATTAAGAACTAATCAAATATATTTGCCCAAGAAAATTTTGTGTACATGGTTGCAAGTTACCAATAATCTATGTATTTAGTGCCTTCTCTATATAAAAGCAGCATAGGCAGTAAGGGGGAGTGAATAATATATACAAAATATCCCGTTATTATTAATCCATTCCATTATTACCCTGACAAGATAAAGATTAAGGGGACATTATTACAATAAATAATGCATCTTTCTCTTTAAAAAAATCATCTAACTCACACTCACATGGTTGACCACATAGATCTAAAAGAATCTTAATGATCCATGAGATAAATTGTTCTCATAATTAAGATACATCTATATTACAAAAAAAAGTAGTACTTTAGAAGCATAGTGCACTGATGCATTTTGGAAAGACCTCAAATCATGAATATTGCATGAAAAAGAACAAT
The DNA here is from genome assembly GCF_016433145.1 of Gracilinanus agilis. Taxonomy (NCBI): domain Eukaryota; kingdom Metazoa; phylum Chordata; class Mammalia; order Didelphimorphia; family Didelphidae; genus Gracilinanus; species Gracilinanus agilis. The sequence goes on along the minus strand of NC_058130.1, from coordinate 319,039,233 downwards.
ATCAATGATTCAGAAATGTGAATTTTTGTTGAGTTTATTGCAACTAGAGAACACATACATTGTCAGATCATGATTATTTTTTAAAGTAATGTAATCTCCAATGAGATTGAGTTATTTAGAAAAAAATTTAAATTCTAAAGGTTTTCTTGTTTTAAATGTTTGCTTGTAATATATATATATATATATACATATATATGAACCATATAAAAGAAAAATATGGCAATATAATAGATACAAAATAAATGGAAAAAACTAATCCCAAATCAAATAACTTAATGGTAACAATATAAACCAACAATCAAAAAAATGCAAATTGCTACTTAGATTCTTTCTTTAGTTGTTTCCATGTATCTTCTTAGCTTTGACTTCTATGTTCATATTCCACAGTCAGCAGTGAGTAGGCAGTCAATACATGCTTATTTTGAATAAATGAAGAGTGAATTCAATCAACATTGGCTATATTCCATCTGAGTTTTTCTTTTTCAGCCCTGTCTGATGTTCCACTGCTTAAGTTAGATGAAGGCTGAGTGGATTTTTCATGCTATTCGTTAACTGTTTTTCCTCCCTGAGAATAAAGACATGCTTAATAAATCCTTGGTGAACTGAAATTCATGAATAAACTTAAGACCAGGTAGTGCTATTTGAAGACTGTATATAGCAGCTGGAGAATGAATAATAGTTGTCAGCTATTAAGAATTTATTATAATAACAATTGTGATTTTTGACTTGATGTCAGTATTATAATTATCTGAAATTGTTTTTAGAACTACAGATATTCATGTTTATGTGTTTATTTTGTAACTTTTGGCTTGGTGTTATTTCCCCATGTCAATATGGACCAATAGGAAATTGTTACTTCTGTTTTAAAAATCTTATCCTTTTTTGCTCCCCCCCCTGCCCCCATAGGGATGCCCTCTGCTTCTTTATTAGTTACTCTTCTTTCAACATTGCTCATCAGTTTTGTATTTGGAGAAACAGAAGTAAGATTTGCTGGACAAACAGAATTCCTTGTTAATGAAACAGCTACAACAGTCATACGGCTTGTGATTGAACGAATAGGAGTGCCGGCCAATATCACTGCAATCGTATCGGTAAGGAACTATTTCATTGAATGCTCTTATTTGATTAGATAAGTAAGTTCTTAACAGAATGTTTAATAGCAAGGTTTTTAGAAGTTAATTTCTTTTTCAATTTGATATTTTTGAGTACCCAAATTGTGAAAAGTGTCATGCTAACATATATGTATCAATATGTATACAAATTTACATTTTAAAGTATTAGGATATATATGTTTCATAGACAGTGACGTAGCAACATTTAACAAACAAGATTATGCATGGGCTAGATTTTTTGTCTTAGATGCCTGTAATTTTTCTAATCTTTTTTTTTCTTTTTGGCTTTATATTACCCACAATTTCCAATATATCCTCTTCCATCATAGACTTCGTCTTTATAAAGAAGAATTAAAGAGGAAAAATATTTCATCAAATACAACAAGCAAATTATAATAGCTGGCCAATATGTAGTTTTTGACATTCATTGTCTATTAAGAATTGAAAAAGAGGTATCTTCTCATAAAATTCTTCTTTGCAAATAATTTTATACATCATAACATTATAGAATTCAGTTTCATTTGTTTTATTATCATTGTTCTGACCATTTACATTATAGACTACTGTGTGTACTGTTTTCCTGGTTCTGCTTACTTCCCTTTGCCTCAATTCGTATGTCTCCCCATGTTTCATTATATTAATTTCTTACAGTTGAGAAATATCCTATTAAATTTATGTACCACAGTTTATTTAAAATAAAATTCCTAGTTGATGGACATATACTTTGTTTCTAGTTCCTTGATATCACAAAAAAGTGCTACTATAAATATTTTAGTGCTTTTCTTTTTATTATTGACCCCCTTGGAGTATATGCCTGGCAATGAAATATCTGTGTGAAAAGGTTTGGACATTTAGGTTACCTTCTTTGCATAATTCCTAAATGCTTTTTCAGGTGATTAGGTGAATTCACAGCTCCACCAATAACATATTAGCTTCTTTTTCTGCAATTGCCAGCCTCAACATTATTCCCATCTTTTGTTATTTTTGACGGTTTACTGTGTGTGAAATGAAACTTCAGAATTTTGATTTGCATTTTCCTTATTTTTAAGAACATGGAGTGCTTCATATTTCCAATTTCAGTTAGCAGTTTTTCGGAAAACTATTTGTTCATATGCTTTGACTGTTTACCTATTGAGGAGTGGTTTTTTGCTTATGTAATTGAATAGATTGTTATTTTGTGAAGTTATAAAATTAGTTGGGCATGGCTGGTTCTTTGAGTACTCACCAGGAAATAATAATTTAATAAAGCACTGAAGATCTAGGGATGAACATGTGCAGAGTACAGAGATAAGCTGTTTAAAAGGATGTAAAGGCAGACCTCATGGGGGCAGGGGATGGTGTGCTGTTTAAAATTATTCTTTTTTTTTTAAACCCTTATCTTCTGTGTATTGGCTCCTTGGTGGAAGAGTGGTAAGGTTGGGCAATGGGGGTTAAGTGACTTGCCCAGGGTCACACAGCTAGGAAGTGTCTGAGGCCGGATTTGAACCTAGGACCTCCAGTCTCTAGTCCTGACTCTCAATCCACTGAACTACCCAGCTGCCCCCTGTTTAAAATTATTCTAAGCCCAGGGATACTATGTCTCCCAGGACTCCCTGCTACAACTTCCCCTAACACCTTCCACTTCCTTTGTGGGAAGTGTTGGAGAAAGTATAAAAGAGAGAGTTTTGGCGCCTTTTAGCTCTCTGGAGCCTGGAGACTTTCTGCCCTGGCTCTCAAGCCCAGGACTCCAGACTCCTCTTGACCCAGGAGGCTCTCGACCCTGGAGAGAGGAGTGCCTACCACAGGAGACCCTTTTCTCCTACCTAACTCTTCCCTTTCCAAATCTAAATAAAACCTAGCTATTTATTCTACAATAAGTGCTACCTGATCTTTATTGGGCTCCAAAGAGCTCTGGTCAATTTCCCCTCCTGGGCTGGGGGCTACCGGCTGGGCTTCCCTTTCTCTGGCTTTCCCTTCCTTTCCCTTCCTTCTATATTACCTACCTCCTATCGCCCACCTCACAATGGGATAGTGAAGGAAGGCAGGTGGCAATGGAGAAAAGGATAAAGGGGAGAGGCAGAGGGTGTCACTCCCATAGCCATAGATTAGTATTGAGAGCAATTGGCAGCTTGGACCTGATGGAAGAGTTGTGAGGGGTTGGAGGAGTGATGGAGGAGTAGGGGAGAGGAATAGGAGTATGGGGTCTCATTTTTTTAGGATTTGGGGAGGGTAACAGGACTAACATTTATCTGTGTCACATTGGGGTTAGTTCATTAGCATATCAAATTATCTCAAAGTTGTTAGCAAAACTATAAGTTGAATGTATCTATGCCATCTCAAAGTTATCAGTACCATTTGGTGATTGCTGTTCTTACTGGGAATATCTGGAACTTACCTGAGATGTATATATCATGGGACCAAAAGGTTCTGACAGTAAGACCTAGATGGCTTCCCCTGATTCAACATATATTATAAGGATATGATTTTTGGGTAATAGATGATACAATTTATAATTTATGCTCCTTTGATCTTTGGGACAGTTTGTATAAGACTTCTAGGTTCCCCTTTGCAATACTCCTTTATACTGGCTAGTATGACTTTCTATACTGATCAGAAATTAAGTAATAGTCAAAGGAACCAGAAGAAAATACAATTAAAATTTTTCATTTAAGTATTTTTCCATGGTTCCATGGTTCATGTTCTTTCTCTCCCTTTTTCCTTTCCCCCTCCCAGAGCTGACAAGCAATTCCACTGAGTTATACATGTATTATCGCTCAATACCTATTTCTATATTATTCATTTTTGTAATAATCTTTTAAAACCAAAACCCACATCCAGTACCTATAAAAACAAGTGAAAAATCAAAAGCTTTCCTACTGTGTTTCTACTCCCACATTTCTTTCACTTGTTGTGGATACCATTTATTTAAAAAAAAATTTATATAGTGCTAGTTAAGAAATCCTTTTGACCTTGAATACAGTTCATACAAATTAATTCTAAATTCTTGCTGCTTCAGCTCAGCTTTATGAATTCTGAAACCTTTAGAATTTATAAATGTGTAAAAGAAAAAACCTTTGGGAAAACTTGCCTACATATTAATATGCTTTTAAGTTCCCAAATTTTAAGAGGAACTTACGGAGAAAGGTAAGTCATGTCTATGCAAGAGGAAAGAAGATAAGTAATAGTTAAGAAAAATGTAGTCACAACTCTACAAAGTTCTTTCTTTGTAGTAGTCAGAAGCATTGTGGTACAGTTTTACTGCAAACTGAATCTGTCTTTTGGACTTGATAAAATTATTCAGTGAACCCTGTGAAAATGTTTTCTAATAATGTATCCACGTGCACAGATTTGATAATATCATTACATTGAAAATTTAAAGTACTTGTATTTTCCACATGTCTAAAAATTCATCCTACTTTTACAAATTCAAACAGCATTTAGATTAATTTGCCTTCAGTGTGCATGCCTAGGATATTTCATGAACTATAGGAGCCTATTTCTTTGGATGTATGATTAATTTCCACTTCTTTGATGGAGATGAAAGATTCTTCACTGGATAGAATCACATTCCAAGATGGAAGGTGCACAAGAGGACATGGATTCCAGCTTATACTTGATAAAAATCTTCCCTATAATTTCTGGTCATCTAGTCTTTGCTTGATGTCCTCTAGAAGCAGCCCATCTCATCTTTAGGATAGCTCTCATTGTGAACGAAGCAGAAATATTCTCCTCTGAAACTCCCATCTTTTGCTTCTGGTTCTCCCCATCTTACCCTACCCCTCAAGGTCAAGCAGATCAAGTTGAATTCTTCTTCCACATAATAGATCCTCAAATATTTGAAGGCTGCCATCTTTTGAGTAAGACAAAAGATGGAGGTGGGTAGGACAGTGTTCTTTTTAGACACAGACATTTGTGCCATTTCATAATAAGTTACAACAATAATAACAATTTGCACACCTCTAGTGCTTTAAGGTTAAATTATGGTTTTCAGAGGGGAGAGAATAAAAATTATACCTGAATTCAGAGTGCATTCTCTTTTTGAAATTGAGAAGGAATCTGATGAAGTGTCATGAAACTCTTGAGCAAATTAATTCCTATGGTTAATTTTCAATTTAGGTTAACTCTCTCAAGATCAGACTGGTCATACCAAAGAAGGAAAAAAAATATCTGTTATTTGTTTTGGCTCCATATGGCTTAGTTTCTATAGCAGTGATTGCAAACTTTTTAGAGATGAAGTGCACCCTCAGACCTAGTGCCGTGTCCCTCTCCCCTTAAGTGCTAGGTGTGCTCTACACCTCCCTAACCCTACACAAGGGAGGGAGGAAGTATTCCCATTTGGCTCCTGGGCAGAGTGGCAGGTGGAATGAGGAATGTCTCAGTGAGTTTAGAGGGGGGAAGGGGAGTGGCCTGAGTGCTCTGCTCTCCTCCAGCTCTGCTGCCCACCTTACTCCCTGTTCACTCACATTGGACTGTTGGGGAAAGGAGTGAGGGATGTGAAAAAATGTCATCAGGCACCATGGAGAGGGGGAAGGGAACAGCTCTACCCAAGTCCTTCTGTCTAGTAATGAACTGGGGCGGATGGTGGTATGGAGTGAGTGCCCACAGAGTGCCCTGTGTGCCATCTTTGGCACCTGTGCCAAAGGTTCACCATCACTCTTCTATAGCTTAGAGCAGTGATTTCCAAAGTGGGCGCTACCACCCCCTGGTGGGTGCTGCAGTGATCCAGGGGAGTGGTGATGGCACAGGTGCATTTATCTTTCCTTTTAATTGCTATTAAAATTAAAAAAAAATAATTTCCAGGAGACTAAGTAATATTTTTTCTGGAAAGGGGGCAGTAGGCCAAAAAAGTTTGGGCTTAGAGAAACAAATGCTTGAATGTTTCCATTAGTTAAAATTTGTCTTTGAAATGCTAACTCTGGGAGCACTTGTTTGACTTATTTTTCAGTTGTGTCTAACTTTTATTGACCCCTTTTTGAGTTTTCTTGGCAAAGATATGGGAGTGGTTTGCTATTTCCTTCTCCAACTTATTTTACAGATGAGGAAATTGAGGCAAACAGGGTTAAATGATTTGCCCAGGATCACATAGCTAGATAATGTCTTAAGGCCATATTTTAACTCAGGTCTTCTGTCACTCTGTTCACTGAGCCATTCTGAGTATAGGCTAATTTTATTATTTCTTGGTTTTGAATCTAAATATCTCAGTTAAATTGAGCTAATTATCAGTTAGTTCTCCATTAAATATCTTCCTTTTGAATACTTCATTAAGTTTTAGTGTTAGAAGTTTGTCTGAACCCATAGCCTTTACTTTTGTATCTCTTATAGCTTTATGGAGAAGATACTGGTGACTTTGTTGACACATATGCTGCAGCTTTTATACCTGCTTCAGAGACAAATAGGACTGTGTATATAGCAGTTTGTGATGATGACATCCCAGAGCCTGATGAAACATTTATCTTTTACTTGACATTACAGGTAGGTACTGGAGTTATAATTTTACTGTGATTGTTATTGTTATCTCATTCTTAAATTGATTGATGCCATTTAGACAGAAATGAACTTTTTCTGTTCTTATTCTCTCATATTTAATATTCTGAGGACTGTTTCGCAGGTACATAAGATTCCTGCTCTTTGTAATGGAATAAAAGTATTGAGATGTAAATTCATCTTCTATAGATTTACTGAACGTATCCTTGAGATAACTTCGGTAGCAGATAGTGATAGGAACAGTATGCATTTCCTCCTGTTTCCCCATGGGGTTAATTCCTTCTTGTAGTTCTCTTTATTTTGAAAGTTTTTCTTTTCATGTGGTCTGGAGATTATGACATCTTTTAAAAACACTGTTTTTAAATTTTTAGTAATCAACATTATACATAGATGATTATAGGCAGTTTTGTCTGTGATAATGGTACAGTTTCAGTACAATTGATTGATTTATCAAAGCTATTTCTGAGTCAGTATTTGCAATGTGGAGATTTACCATCTGTTAATGTATGAAGAATAGCAAGTTTCTCATGTATAATTCTAGCCACCAGCACTTTTCTTTCCTAGGTATTTGGTAGAAGCTAAATTTTTATAATCTACAGTGATATGTTGCACAAAACTTCTAATTTCTGGTGGCAATATATTGGTATTATTTCATTATTATAAACCCCTCTGTTTCTGATAGCAAATCTACATGACAGTCAGCTGTTTGACAGATATTGTTGGTGGATATTATAATGATGCTGCCCTTGGAGGGCCTTTTGATTCCTATCTGGAATCTTCATAGCTGTTTTATAGTTTCCATTAGGAAGGAAAACATTTTTGGTTATGTTAGATAAATCCAGTGATGATAAGTCTTTTTAGTAGCTTTTATTATTGCTTTATCAAATGGAGTGTTACAGAAATGTTTTCTGTAAGTTTTAAACTTAATTATTATGTTCTCTGAGACCATCTACGAGTCTTCTTTTTTCCTTTTGGATATAGAAATGTTCATCTTTCAATATTTTTGGGATCCTTCATTTTATTAAAATTATATGAAGTTTTATTTGGATGCATTTTTAATATACCATCCAGGTTACTCTTCCAAAAGTATACATTGAGTCAAATATTATATAGTTGTTAATGTTTATTATTATTACTAGTATTATTATTATACAGAAAACCTTAACCTGCCTTAAAAACTTGGATGTTTGGGCAAAAGCTAACCATATTGAGTGATGTTAGTGCTCTGAACTTCAGTGAAGGCAATTTGAACTCATGTTCTGCAGACACAGACAGATTGTTCCTTCTACTCTAAAGATGTGTTTTACAACTTAGTTTTCTGGCCTATCCAGCTTATTTAAGAATTGCTTTCATGAATACTGAAATAAGTATTGTCTTCTTCTTGGTCTTCCTTTTTCTTCCTTCTCTCACCCTCCCTCCCAACCACATATATACACCCCACTCATACACATATAAACACAAAGAATGGTCATGCCTCCTGACTTCAAAGGCAAAGGGCACAAAAAGGAGGAGGGACCACTTGGTGAGGAATAGGAGGTTCCCAGTCCCTCAAAAGGAATTTGTGAAATCCCTGGGAAAAGTACTTGAATAGGATGAGGGTTAATCACCCTCTACTGCTAGATCTTTAAGAATGATGCAAATAAGCACAAATTTTTCTAATTAATTTTTAAAATAGTGTTGAAATTATTACTAGTATGATGTCTCTATTTTCTTAGTTTTATGTACTTAGATCACTTCACTTATAAATCAACTGTTTCAAATAATAAATGCCTTTTGCCTTCCAATTTACTTTTTTCCTCTAGGTCATTTTATGCTACTGCTGAATATTAGTAGAAATTTCATAGAAAAATTTTCCTATTGTTTTAAGATAATGTCTACTTTGACCTATAGATTTTTGATTCATGGGTGGGAGGGAAGTCATCTCTTTGGTTTCTGCAGTTTTTACTGTTAAAAACTTTTTTCTAATAGAATTATATACATACTTAGTCCCTTATTCTTTCGTTGTTTTAAATAGGTTGTCAAATTGTGATTTATGGTCTTCAAATCCAGTTTTAAAGACTTTTTTTGTTTAACCAATTGGGAGGTTTTTTTTGCAGTATTTGAATTTATTTGAATCTTTCTTTAAAATATGCATTAAAATTTAATTGCATTTCAATTCACAGTTTAAAAAAATCTGAAAAAAGAAATCCTACTAAAATGATTTTTATTTTCACTCTTTTCTTTTTTATGTGCTGTTCATTTTAGAAACCATCATCAAAGATAAAGCTTGGTTGGCCAAGGACTGTTACTGTGACCATATTATCAAATGACAATGCCTTTGGAATTATTTCATTTGATATGGTATGATTGATCCTATGTAACGTTATCCTTGTCATTTAACTTCACTAGCTGATTTACTTTAATTCATAATTTTTATTCATAATTAATTCATAATTCACATTTTTATTTAGACAACACTCTATCTTGATATATGGCTGAATCCATCTTTTTCATGAAGCATAAACGAGTTACTTGAAATCTTTCCACCTGATATGGTCTTCTAGAGCTTAACTCCATTAGTACAACCATTGGTGATTCAGAGTTGCCTCTAAACCATGGTGGATCATTGGAATGGGACATTAATGGAGGGAAGCTCATAAAATCTAAATCTTAATGTTTAAATAGCCCAAAGTGATTATTTGATCATAGAATAGCCTGTGAGAATAACATAGTAATTACTTAAAACACCTTTTTTGTCTTTTAATTTAATTGGTCTGTTAACATTTTGAATATAGTTATTTTGTTTAGCAGCATTGCCACATTTAGTACTTGAAGTAGAGGAAAATAATAATAGTTAACATTTCTATATCACTTTCTATGTGTAAGACATTTCATAAATGTTATTTGATCCTTACAACAACCTCGACAGACTATTATTCCTATTTTATAGAAGAAGAAAATGAGGCAAACAGAGGTTTAAATGACTTGCCTAAAGTCACACAGTTAGTCAGCATGAGGCCAGATGTAAACTCTCTGACTGAAGGGTCAATACTACATCAGCTGCACCACTTAGCTGCGAAGATAAGAGGAAAGCAATTCAAGTTTTTCTTCATTCCTCTCCATTTTCTCTTTATTCTTTCCAATCTGACCACATCTCTAATCTCCTAGGAGCATTTTGGACAACAGGAATGAAGCTAAGGACACACCATTCACCTCTAGTTTCTGAGAATAGATTCTAGCTCTTGGTGGAAATGACCCATCAGGAGCTTGTTGAGCAACATGGCCTCTCCCCTTAAATCATATCATTACAAATTTAATCAACAGCTACTGTATGTTTAGTCTTGTATCTTAGTCTTACCTCTAATACTGATTGCTTACCTACTCAATCTTCACAACATATTGCAGTTATGACTGCCCAATAGTTATCTATTTGTCTTTGTACTCATTACCCTTTGATTATTAGCTTCATTGGCTCTTGATTCCTTTGCTCTCCTGATCTGACCCTTCCAGAAAAAGCTACCAGCAACCGATTTTTTTCTTTATCTGGGGCAGTGGCTGGGTAATCTGGAAAAGTGTGAAAGGTGAGCTGAATGATAGGCACTCTGACAATCTCCTCTTGACGTAAGGATGCATTAGTAAGCGATACTGGAACCAAATCTGTAGTGGAACTGTCTGTAGTGCTGGACAATTCTAGGAAAAAAAAACCAACAACAAAAAGGGGCTAAGACAGTCTTGATTGTTGGGGGGGGGGATGGAATTTAAACATACTTTCATTATATTTTCTTTAAATCTGGGAGGCTTCATATTGTAGTGGAAAATGCATTAGATTAAGAGTAGGAAGACCTTGGTTCTAGTTGTTAGCTGTGGCATGTAGGGCAAGTTACTGAACCTTAATTTTCTCATCTTTAAGTGGGAGCTATCTTTTCTATCTCACAAGATTGTTGTGAAAATTAAGTAAGATAATATATGGAAATATTAATAAACTGTCAGTACTCAAAGAATAAGTTATTAGCAAGTATTTTGGGGGGATTGTTTTCTTGACCAGATCTTCAGTCTTATTGCTAAGGTAGAAAATGCCCACCAGTAAAGATCTTTACCCATTTTATAACTCTTTGTATTAGAGAGTTGCCTGAGGCAATGAAAAAGTTGAGTGATTTGCCCAGAATCACATAGGGATGAATTTTTTTCCTTTTTTAAATTTAGAATATTTTTCCATGCTTCCATGATTCCCCCTTCCCTCCCCCCTCCTGGAGCTGACAAACAATTCCACTGGGTTATATATATATATATCATTGTTCAAAACCCAATTTCATGTTCATATTTGCAGTAGAGTGATCTTTTAACAAAAAAATGAATAGGGATGAATTCTTGAATCTCCTATACCATTATAATGGGTTTAAAAATTAGCAATATTATTTTCCAAGTACTAATTCAGCCTAGCATACACACACACACACACACACACACACACACACACACACACACATGGTTTATTTTAGGCTGCTTAGGAGTTCTTACCCTTTTTTTTTTTTTTTTTGGTCATTGACACCTTTGACAATTTGGTTAAGCTTATGAACCTCTTCTCAGAATAATGTTTATTTTTTAAAAGTTCATAACTGAAGTAAATGACAAATTACAATGGGAAGTTAGCGAAAATATTTTTCCCCATCTAAGTTTGCAGATCCCTTGAAATCTATTCATAGAACCCTTAGTAATCCATGGACCCCAGATTAAGAACCCTTGATCTAAAAGCTAATGGATATTGACTCTACATTACTCGAAGCACCAATTGGTAAAAGGATCTTTCAGAGAGTAATTTCTCAGACCTGAAAAGGAAAAGTACTTGTGATCATTTTTTGGATGATGAAGAAATGTGGATTATTAAAAGTTATAGGGGTTTTTGACCATCATTATAGGAAAATCAGATAATAGAAAGTTTAAAACTATTTGAAACTCATGAAGTCCAGATGAAGGAACCTGGGCCACAGAGAAGGTCAGTGATATTGGTGGAGAGCTGAATCAATATTAGAACCTGAGGCTTTTAACTTCTGCTTCAAGATTCTGTGTTATCCTCTGTTGCCTTGGATTTGGTAACTATGAATAATTTTTACTGGTAGTCTTTAAGTGCTGTTATTCCCAGAACTAGTTCATTAATAGGCAATACACTACCCTTCTTTGACATATTTTATAGACTATACTAACTTGCCTGTGAGTATTTCATATTTCTATGGTAATGATTTTTTAAACTCCTTTCTGCTATGACATTTGTTTAGCATCTGATGATCCGTCTCTACTTTTCTCCATTAGCCTTCCTTAATCACAGTGAACGAGCCCAGGGGCAGGAACGAATCTGTACCTCTCATTCTAATCAGAGAAAAAGGAACCTATGGGAGTGTAACTGTGAGTTTTGAGGTAAGTTTATTTAAAAATAACTTTAAATTTCTGCCTCTTAGATTTTATAGATAGCTTACATTTAAAAATTATAGCCTTGGTTATACAAATGAAATGTAAAAATTTTCTTATTTCTAATTTCTGAAAAACTTATTTAATATAGAAATGTTTTTATAACTTATAAATACTGCAATGTAATGTTTTTAGAACATATATTCATTAGTAATTTTATTCTGAATTTGAGGGTGAGTAATAACCCTCATTAAGCATATGAAATGTCAAATGGAAAATTTTAAATGGTCAGACATAGAATTTTTGTAATGAATATGAAATAAGTCCACTGAGCATCTTCCTCAGGCATGCACATGGTCAGAATTATGATATAAAATCATTTAACCTTTTTATTTGTTGCATAAATAAAAGTGAATAAATACCTGGTATTTTTGTAATCTGTAAAGTTAATATAAATATTTAATAAATTTTGACACTTCCTGAAGTTCTCTTCCATTTGATTATGTGCTACTTATAGAGGCTGAAATATGAAATCTTTGTGGTTTCCTTAAAAGAACTTTTTTATTTCTAGGAAATATAGTAATTTCCCATTAATGTAATGGGTGTTTATGAAACAACCTTCTAGTTTTGATTAAATAGTTAAGAAAATGACACTGATAAATTAGAACCTCTGAGCTTACTTACTTATGATAGCCTGAGTGCTAGCATCTTCAAGGACAAACTTCATAGCATCTTGAGAGGCTATTACTGAGTGTAATTGATTGTGTAAAGACTCTTTCTGTAGTTTCTAGATCCTATAAATTACTACCATTGTAGTGCTGCTAGTACTATAAATTTTTTAATGCTGTAAATGAATTTGTTTTTATTAAAAATATTTTATAATCTCTTATAGGTAGATGGTGGTCCAAATCCACCAGAAGAAGATTTGATTCCAGTTAAGGGAAATATCACCTTCCCTCCTGGTAGAGCAATAGTGGTTTATAACTTGACAGTATTGGATGATGAGGTGAGGGGGACAAATTAAGTACTTTGATGTGCATAAGATTATATCTGTGCACCAGAAATTTCTTTTAAAAATTATGGCATATATTAAGTTGTGTTATGTTTGCACAGTTGACCTTGAGGCAAAAAGTTTCAAAATTCTAAGTAAAATTAGTGAACCATGGTTAGTAATGATGTGAGGACAAGAGGAAAAAACTGTTTTCCCACTGTTTGCATGTACTTTTGTTCAGTTGTGTCTGACTCATTGTGACCTTATTTGGGGTTTTCTTGGTAAAGATACTAGAGTAGTTTGCCATTTACTCCTCCAGCTTATTTTACAGATGAGGAAAATGAGTCACATAGCTAGTAATTATCTGAGGCTGGATTTGAATTCAGGGCTTTCTGACTTCAGGTTCAATGCTCTGTCCGCTGCACCATCTAACTGCCTCACTACATAAATACTTGATTTAATTTATTAGAACAGAAAGGAAGGAAACAAGCATTTATTAAGTACCTACTATGTATCAGACTGTGCTAAGAATTTTAGAGATGTTTATATAATTTGATTTTTAGAATTATTACTATGATAAATTGAAAAAGTAAAAAGAGCTGTACAAATAAAGATGACAGTTTTAATACTTGTAGTTTAATATGCATATAATAAGCAGTTTAAATCACATCAATTATTATTAGTAATGACCTCCTCTTCTTGGATTACACATAGATATACAACTATTCCAACTGTTGACATGCAAACATATTGACCTTATTTGGTGTTTTCTTGGTAAAGATACTAGAGTAGTTTGCCATTTCCTCCTCCAGTTTATTTTGCAGATGAGGAAATATGTATATATGTGTATAAATATGTATGCATGCTTGTATATATATTTATGTGCTTCAATGTAGGTATGGACTTACGACATCTTTGATGTAGGGAATAGATAACATTGACACGTAAATATAAAATTTATAGCAGCCAAATAAGAAATAAATGGTTTAGGTTTTATAGAAAACTTTATATATATATATATATATGTATGTATATATATATTCCCATGGCTCAGGAAAATTGTCTGGCAGTGACTGATTAGCAGATGAGTATGAGAGGAAAAAATAGTCAATTCATCTATTTAAAAATAAAAAAAATAAAACAAAGTCAGATACATACCACAGAATATTACACAAAATTATTTGTTAAAAAACTAGATAAGGCCTCAAAAGTCTTACTCCTTAAGACTTCAAAGCTGACATAATCAGTGCACAAATTTCAGTGGACCTTTTTAAAATGAAAAGTTCCAGGTCCCAGGGATAGAGAAATTGTGCTAGCTGGAGAGAGAATTTTATTACTAGAATGTTGGCTTTTAGGGAATGAATTTTTTGAGCCATGGCAATTTATTTACCAAAAAAATCATAAAAATGAAATTGAATATNATATATATATGTATGTATATATATATATATATTCCCATGGCTCAGGAAAATTGTCTGGCAGTGACTGATTAGCAGATGAGTATGAGAGGAAAAAATAGTCAATTCATCTATTTAAAAATAAAAAAAATAAAACAAAGTCAGATACATACCACAGAATATTACACAAAATTATTTGTTAAAAAACTAGATAAGGCCTCAAAAGTCTTACTCCTTAAGACTTCAAAGCTGACATAATCAGTGCACAAATTTCAGTGGACCTTTTTAAAATGAAAAGTTCCAGGTCCCAGGGATAGAGAAATTGTGCTAGCTGGAGAGAGAATTTTATTACTAGAATGTTGGCTTTTAGGGAATGAATTTTTTGAGCCATGGCAATTTATTTACCAAAAAAATCATAAAAATGAAATTGAATATATTCAAAGGACAAAAAATGACCAAGTTAACAACATGGAAGTTGTTTTAGGATGAGCTATTTGTCTGAAATCAGATAATCAGTTTACAAAATCAAATAAGTGAAAGCAAAAACTAACCAAACAAAAAACCATACTATAAAGTAGGAAAAAAGGAAAAATAAAACAACCTTACTTTACACCTACCACAGCTCTGACATGGCATATCCAGGCAAATAATAGTAAGTAGCCAAAAAGAAAAAACTCTTTATGGAATCATGTGAAAATGTCACAAATGCTTAAAAAGCATCTTATGGAGTCTGGTGGTTTTCCACTCTTACCTGAAGTACATCATGACTATTCACTGGATTAGATACCAGAAGCAGATAAGGTTTTTTGTGACTGTTTAATGCCTAAAAACATCACTAGAATGCCAAAATGAAGGTACATTATTGATTTCCAATATGGTCATAAATGCAGATTGCAGCTTCTGTTTCAAGCAACCTTCTGAAATTGTGAAAAATATCTGTTTAATATGCACTGTTTAAAGTCACTAGTGGGCTAAGTTGTAATATATATCCTTTACATAATATTATTGTTTTATTAATTTTTTTCAACAGAAACCTTTTACTTTAGGAAGACCATACAAGGGATTCTGGTTGTTCCCATTTATTGTTTCTGGGTAGATATTTTTGGTTATCCATAATCAAATTGGAAAAAATAATAACTTTATATGCAGGTTGATTTGCTAGGGTTGCCACAGCTAATTTTTCATCAGTATTCATCTTTTCTTTGGCAGATACCAGAAAATGATGAACTGTTTATAGTTCAGCTGAAAAGCATAGAGGGAGGGGCCGAGATCAACACTACAAGAAACTCGGTTGAGATTGTTATTCGGAAAAATGACAGTCCAATACGCTTCACCCAGAATAGTTATCTAGTGCCTGAGGAAGCAGACATACTAAAAATTCCAGTGGTTCGTGGTAAGAATGAGAGTGGATATTTGATTGGATCTGATGAATATCAAGTTTCAATCAATTATGCTGTTGTGACTGGGAATTCAACAGCTCATGCAGAGCAGAATGTAGACTTTATTGATCTTCAGCCAAACATGACTATTATTTTCCCACCTTTTGTTCATGAATCCTATTTGAAATTTCAAATCATTGATGATGCCATACCGGAGATTGCGGAATCATTTCTTATTGTCCTACTTAAGGACACTTTACAGGGAGATGCTGTATTATTAAGCCCTTCCACAGTTCAGGTCACCATTAAGGCAAATGACAAACCTTATGGAGTGCTGTCTTTCAATAGTGTCTTGTTTGAACAGACCGTTATCATTGATGAAGACCAAGTCTCAAGGTATGATCAGGTTTGCTCTGTTCCTGCTATAATTAATGTCTCTTGTTAACTTAACTCTCATTTTAATATATTGGTAGAAAAATTCATTCTGTGGTTTGTCTAACAAACTGACAAACATATGTATTACTTGTTTCTTCTTACAGAATTGAGAAGTTACATTTCTTTTCTTGATAATTTAAAAATTGGGTTGGAATTATAGTGTAAGATTTAGGAATTTTGCTACCTGGGAAATTTTCTGTTACTAAGAGTTAACTGGAATAACAATTTTTGTTGATGTTAAATCTTCCTTTAGACTCTAAGACTCTAAGATTCATATTCACATAAGAGTTGTGCATACAAGAGAAATATACTATTGTTTTATATGTAATATAATGTGTTATATTGTATATATGCTACATATGTGCATTTGTAATATATGTTACATATAATATGTGATATTGTAATACAACAAGGTATATACAACTGGGTAATAAGCATTTATTAAGCTCTTAATATGTATCAAATGCTGCAGATTCAAATACAAGTAAAAAGAAAGGCCGACCTTACCCCTGAGAAGCTTATATTCTAAAGGGGGGGAAGACAGCATATGATAATATTTATTGTATAAAATAACCATGTATAATATGACAACATTTATCAGTATAAAATATACTATAAACATAACAAATATAACATATTATTTGTGTTACGTATTTACATATGAATGCATTTTTCTTCTTAAAATTATAGGTTTGAAGAAATCACAGTGGTGAGGAATGGTGGGACTCATGGAGACATTTCGGTGAGTTGGGTCATGACACGGAACAGCAGTGATACTTCTCCAGTGTCAGCAGACATCATGCCAAGTTCAGGTATTCTGCATTTTGCTCAAGGACAGATGATTGCCTCCATTCCTCTAAATATTGTTAATGATGATCTCCCTGAAGAGGCAGAAGCTTATCTAATTCAAATTCTACCTCATACAATACAAGGAGGTGCAGAAGTGAGTGAGCCAGCAGAGGTAAGGCCCAAGGCTTTTGTTTTGATATTTTTTGTGTGTGAATCAAGAAAGCAAAACATTTTGCATGTGACAATAAAATTTAAATTTCATGTTTCTTACCAAGAGAAAAACAAATTGAGGAAATGTATTTCCTCCCTCCCTCCCTCCTTTCCTTCCTCCCTCCCTCTCTCCCTCCTTCCTTCCTTCCTTCCTTCCTTCCTTCCTTCCTTCCTTCCTTCCGCCCTCTCTTTATTCCTCCCTTCCTTCCTCCCTTCTTTCCTTCTCTTCCTTTCTCCCTCCCTTTCTTCTCTTTTTCCTTCCCTTCTTGTTTTTATTTGAGGCCTTTTCTTCATAGATTGAATATTTTTTCTGTTATTTTTTTTATTTCTACTGTTTATTTTTCATTGAACTGGTGATTTCACTGGCAGAAAGAATTCTTGTTAAGGATATTCCCTCTACCAAGGAAAGTCACACTCTTTACTGTAATGAATAATCTTAGAAAATTGCCTGCAACATCTAGGAGTTTAAGTGATTTGCCCAGGTTCATTCAGCTTGTATTTGTCAGAGATAGGACTTGAAATCCATACTTTCCTAATGCCAAAGTGGATCCTTTTATCCTCTACATCATCCTGACTCTCTGTTTCTATTGTTTAATACAAAATGTAAAGTTCATTCTTGAATCTTTTTTGCATAATTAAGAAATGTACAACCTTAGATCTGAATATACAAATTTGTGGTAAAAATGTCAGTAAAGGTAGAAAGTGAATAATTTGTTGATTTCTGTGCGTTGTCTAAATTCCTTTTTTTCGGACAGCTTTTGTTCTACATCCAAGACAGTGATGATGTTTATGGTCTAATAAAGTTTTATCCTTTGGAAGATCAGAAGATTGAAAGTAGCCCAGGTGAAAGATTCCTATCCTTGAATTTTGCAAGACAAGGAGGCACTAAAGGCAATGTAAAGATGGTTTTCTCTGCATTTTATATTCCTGCTGGAGCTGTGGACCCTTTGCGAGCAAAAGATGGCATCTTAAATGTGTCTAGGAGAAATAGCCTCATCTTTCCAGAATGGAAAACTCAAGTTGCTACAAAATTACCAATAAGAAACGATGCATTCCTTCAAAATGGGGCTCATTTCCTAGTGCAGGTATTTTCTTAGTTCTATAATCTGGATACAAAATTATATCACTAGTTTCCTACTATATATGAAATGAGTATCACTGGGCCCTAGAAAAATACTTTTCTCAGAACAGTTCATTTAAATAGTAAAAAGTAAGATGTTAAGTGGCTCATTTGCTCTGTGGTTCATTGTTATGCCGTATTGCTAAAATTGGATATCAGAGGATACCTAGCTGGGCCCAAGAGCATATGTCTTGAACCCTCAGAATATTTAAAGAATAAAAATATTTTTTGTCTTACTACATTATTTACTATATCTGGGCCTGAGAATACATGTATGGAAACCTCTGAGACCTTGAAGAATAAATGCACCTCTCTGTCTTACTACATTAAAATGTCAGTTCAAAAAACTTAATTAAATGGAGTTTTCCCCTTCCACTTCAGCTACTTTAGTAGCATTATTATGTGGTAGACAGAATTCAGAATTGGGAGTCAGAAGATCTAAATGTAATCCTGGATCTGCTACTCAGTAGTAGCATCAGTTATTCTCTCTTGATCCTGAGCTTCTTTTATGAGGTGTTTGGACTAGGTCAGTAATGGGCAAACTACAGCAGTCAGGCCCCTGAAATGTTCTATCCAGCTGCAACATTATTCCTAATCTGACGAATACAATGAGTAGGATACAATACAATGAAACTTCAAAAGAGTTGCCTTAGAAACAGACTGACAGATGAGCATTTCCTTTGCCCATCACTGGACTAAATGATAGCATATCTCCTCCAGTTATAAAATTCTATGATACTCTGAAAGTGTTTTCTGACTTCCCAGAAAGTTTGATTCATCAGTCCCTTCCATCTCTCTGAATATTCTAGACATCCAAGGTATAATTTGCCCAGGAAGGATGGGCTTTGTAACATATATATGCCTTTGAAAATATGCAGGTGGAGGCAGCTGGATGGCTCAGTAGATTGAGAGCCCAGCCTAGTCTAGGTTCAGATCTGATCTCAGACTCTTCCTAGCTGTGTGACCCTGGGCAAATCACTTAATCCTCGTTGCCTAGCCCTTGCTGGTCTTCTGCCTTGGAACCAATACCAAGTATTGATTCTAAGACAGAAGGTAAGAGTTATTAAAAAATAAATATGTAGGGAATAGCAGACTTTTTTTGGGAAAAGTGAATTTAAATTTGATTTATGAACTGTATCTGCATCGGTGGCAATTTTTTTACTTTTCATCTTTTCTCTACTCCTCATAGTTCTTTACTCCTCTAAAAAACTACAGAATTTATCCAATGGCCTCTCTTTTTCTCTTTGCATTTAGATTTAATTAGAATTAAGAAAATGGTTAACATTTCCTGAGTCTGAGTTATTAGAATGGCTCTTTTTAAGTTTTTCTATCTATGGAAGGGCAAATCTGCCCAGGTTGGACACAATCTCAAAATAAAACAAAAAAAAAAGTCTAGACTCTAGGTTAAAAGGCCATGGGTCAAATACTTTTCTTGCACCACAGTAATGTGTAAAAGGTACCTCAGTAAGGAGTTTTGGCATGACTACAACAAGTTATAACTGAATATTTTTTAGCATTTTATGAATTTACATTATGAGATTATATTATACCATTATTATAGTTTTTCAGAATCATATATATATATATTTATACTACTCCTAAGTCATAATACCTTTAATCTGAACTTTGTTAATGAAGATATGCTCCATAGAACATTAAGTAACAGAGTGTTTTGTCCATGGTGTTATTAAGGGAATTTATGGGCCCTTGGTCACTTAAGTACCTCCTGAGAAGAAATCTTCAGAAATAGCAGTCTGACTTTTTGTACATATTCGTGGGCTGGACTGTGTTGTCTTTTAGGCTTCAGAATTCTAGTTCAGTAAATAGAGGTGTACTGGTTTACCTGAGTTTTAGTTAGCCCTCTAGCTTCAATATTGTACTGACCTGTCATCCATAAAGCCATTGGTTAAAGTCTACCAGTTCAAGGCTTGCTCATCCCAAGGATGTTATGATTAGAGACTGTTGCATTGAGAACCTCCAGTGCTTATTTTGTGATTTGTAAGCTTGACACCTTTTGGCAACTGCATTAACTCAATTCAGATCTTTTGGGTGAAGCAAAATGCAGTATTTTTACTAAGAGGCCTATCTTTATATATATCTTTCATAGATACCTAACTAAAATCCAAGGAAAAGAAACTAGGATAATTTTTTTTAGCAAAGAACAAGTTATTTACTGAGTGACTTCTGTGTGCAAACACTTAGGTAGACAGAATAGGAGATCCAAGGAAGTAGAAGGGTTGGCCCTTACCATCAAGGAGCATGTAGACTCAGCAAGACTTTTAATATCTATAAAAATAATGATACAGATGTTGTTATAATGCCTTATCCAATTTATTCCCAAATGAGTATTTATTCCCAGGTGACAACAAATTCAGGTTAGGAGAAAGAGAGAGACAGAGACAGATAATTCTTTTAAGTTCGAATCAGAGAGCTCAGAAGAAACAAGGCAGAGGAAGAAAGACTAGTTTTTTTTCCCTTTAGAGTAAGAAGAATTCTTATATGACATATGTCTATTTGATACACTAATTATTTTTTAAAATAATATTTTATCCCTCTCTTTCCCCTCCCAGAAAGTCATCCAATATAACAAAGAATATTTTTTCAGAGAGGAAAAAAAGAAGCACAACTGATCAAGACTGAAAGCATGTGCAATATGTTTGGACCTTTGGACCTCCCATCTACATGATGATGAGGATTGAGGGTTTCCTATTTTATCTCTTCATTTGGATCGTACTTGATCTTTGTAACTTTGTTACATTCACTATTGATTTTTGGGGTGTAGTTGTTCTTACCATTTATGTTGTTGGAGGTCTCATGAATTTTGTTTTCTTGGCTCTACTTCATTCTGCATCAGTTCTTATAGATCTTTCCATGCTTCTTTGTATTCATCACATTAATCAATCTATAAGTATTTTAAAGTGCATACCATGTGTCATTTTTGTTGGTTATTTGAAATTGAACTTCTATTTCTATTATTGCTTCTTTTGGTTTGTTATTATTTTATAGGAATTCTGTACATTTTAGCGGATTTATTTTGTAGGTTGCAACTTTGCTGAAACTATTGACTCAGTACCTTTGTTGATTCTTTGGGGTTTTCCATATATATCATCATCTCATCAGCAAATAGAGACGATTTCATTTCTTCTTTACTTATCTTTATGCCTTTAACTTCTTTCTCTTGTCTTCTTATTGTTGCTAGCATTTCTAGAACTATATCTTTTATTGGTGAGATTAGTAGGCATCCTTCTTACCTCTTGTATTTATTATAAAAATCCTTAGTGTATCCCCATTGTACATAATGTTTGCTTTTGGTTTTTAGATAGATGCTTTGTATGATATAGTTTTTAAAAGGTTCCTTTATGTTATACATACTTTGTAGGGTTTTTTAGCATAAAAGAGTATTATACTTTGTCAAAGGCTTTTTCATCATCTGTTGAGGCAGTTGTGGTTTTGGAAGTTCTGGCTTTTGATAGGATTTTGTTTGTTGTTTTCCTAATGTTGAACCATCCTTGTGTCTCTGGTATGAGTCCCATTTGGTCAAAATAAATGATTTCTTGGATAAATCATTATTTACTGCTTGACATGTTTTTGTTTAAAATTTTTGAGTCAGTGTTCATGAATGATATTGGCTTGTCGTTTTCTTTCTGTGTTTTATCTTTCGCTGGTTTGACCATTAGGAGTATATTTTTCTCAGAAAAGTATTCTGGGAGGATACTTTCTTTCTTAGAATTTTTTTCTTGGTGAAATCTTTGGTAATTCCAGTCTTTTTTCCCCCTTGATTTTCTACTACTGCACACTTTCTAAGTATGCCCCTTCTGATGGTGATTTCTTTTGAGACTTGATTTCAGAATACCTCAGCTTCCTCCCATGCTCCCCTGAGCAATTCATGCTTCACCCACCTTGATCTCTGCCTCAAGTGGCTTCCCTCACTCCCTTCCCCAGCATCCTGTTAACCAGTGTCTTGCCATACTCTCTCTTTTCCTCAATTCTCTGGCATTGCAGACATAGGAGTTCAGTTCTTTGAAGTGCAGTTCTATAAGGTTATTTGCTGGTGTCAAGGGATTTTTTTTTTTGCCAGAGCAGTGTTGGTTGTTGCTGTCCTGCCCAGGCCCACTTTTACTCCTGAAGGACTGCATTAGTCTAGGCTATCTCAGAGAACATGTCTGTAGCTTCTCCCCCTGGAAAGAGGGAGGGGGACTGTACTATGGGATTGGGTTTTGTCGCAGATCCTTGTGTCCTTGAGTTTATTTCCTGTGGTGTAGGATGCCAGGTAGGGGTGCAGAGTGAACTCAGGATTGGTAAGGGTCAATTCATGTGTTTTTTTTCTTATCCTTTTGTATTCTGTGAATCTTAAACTCATGGAGACAGCTGAAATTGCTTTATATTTGGTGTATAATTTCTGTTTTGGGGATGTTTAAGAGGTTGTAGCTACCAAAGAAAATATCTAATTCCTCATGTTGTTGCTCACGTGACCCAGAAATCCTGATACACAAGTTATTAAGTGCCTTCAAATAGGAAAGGATGGCTCATTTTCAGAGTATTTATGTTGAATTGTTTCTATAGTTGTGGTGGAAGGATATGCATTGATTCCTCCAGGCTCTTCTAAGATGAGCCAGAATCAGGATTGACCTTTGGCTTTTGAATAGAATGAAGAAACTAATTATGAGTTTATATCAGTATGTTCTTGGCCTCATTTAGTTACTTAAATAAATAAAATGTCAGAATACATTTGCAAGAAGGTTCAGTATCTTTCCAAATCAAAGGGTTTATTAGGCTTATCTGCTGTCCTTGGAAAAACAAACCAAGATGGAACTATAGAGGCAGTGTATTTGGTCACGTTGGTCAGTGACATTGTTTTTAAAGACACTGATGCAACACTCAAGCTCTTTTTTTCATTGTGAGTCTTAGAGATTTGCATGTTTAGTTAAACAAAAAAGAGAAAGAGAGGCTTTACATTGTAGATAATTAATTAAAGTACTCATTTGGAAAGCAGTACGGTTTATCACTGACACAATCCCTTGAAGTTAAAAACAGACTAAGCTCAGGGGACATGGTTAGAATTAGAAGGTTGTATAGCTTGTACACTACATAATGGATGAGCAGCCTAAGAATAGGAGAAGGCAGATTCAGCATGGAAACTTGAATGAAATGCAAGAATGGAGAATCAGAGACATGAGCTACTCATTCTTCAGTAACCTTCTCAGTTAAAGACATTAGTGTGAGATACGACTTTTGGCTTGCATGGGATTACTAATGTGCTGTCCCAGTTGCAAATGATCTAAGAGCAAGGAATAGTTCTTGATGAATGGATCAGTGTTATTTAGCAGATGCTTAAAGAACACAGGGAAAAAGAGGCTAATAGACAAGGAAACCAACCATGAGAAATTAGCATTTTCTTTCTGTGTCCTTTAGCTGCCTAAACTGTCTTTCCTTATATTGTTCAAGAATAATTTATCAAATTAAAAATGTCCTTAGAATCTCAAGAATATTATCTGTATCTAAAAGTAAACAGTATACATCTAAACTTATATTCTTTTTAAAATTTGGAAAATTAAGTGTTCACTACTTTGTATTCCTGTATTCTAATTCTACTTCCTGTTAATATAATTAATTCTGTTTCTCATATAGTCTAATATTTAGCTCTTTCTACTATAAGAGAAGGTAAAAAATAAAATTCTTATGGTCTCATTCCCTTTCTCTAGGAGAAAAGATAGTCATAGCTTCATATTCTTTAACTTTTTAACTGAAGGTACTTTTCCTTTTTTTGTAGGATGTCTGAATTGTGCAGGCTAATGCATCATGTCAAGTTTGCACTTTGAATGGTCTTAAGTGTTTGGCAACATTAAGATCTTCTGACACCTTTTTGTCTTTTACTTAAAGGGCTTATTCTCTAAACTTTATTTTGTCTTACTCTTTTTATTTTATTTGGCATTTCTAATATTTTCATAGCAAAGTTTGAAAACTAGAACTTTTTAATAAGAATTCACCTTTAGACAACACCCAGAGATGTATGTTATTGGATACAAAAGGAGAAGAGTACAGGCAAAGGATAGGATGATGGACTAGTACTAATCTATTGTTATTACAAGAAAAACAACTCAACATGTAAGTCATCCTAGTAGTAACTAGCCAATTTTATTGTCATACATAAATAAGAGCATAATACTTATGAAAGACACTGAAGAGCACCAAAGTATTTTGGTGGAAAAGGCTATGGCCAGTAAGTCAAGAGACATGAGTGCTACCTTTGCTTTTGCCACTATGCCATAACTTTTAGCCATAAAGAATTTTGGGGAAAATATTGGCCCTCCTCCTTATGCTTTTGCCTTATCTTTTTCTTACTTTTGGAAAACCTTGCTGATTATGTTGCCTGCCTTCCAAAATTTTTTAACCCTTATCTTCCATTTTAGAATCAATACTCTGTATGGATTCCAAAGCAGAAGAATGGTAAGGACTAGACAATGGGGTGACATAGCTGGGAAATGTCTGAGGTCATATTTGAACCCAGGACCTCTTATCTCTAAGCCCAACTCTCAATTCACTAAGCCAACTAGCTGCCCCTTCCAATTTCTCTTAAACCCTTTGCATTCTGATTTTCATCCCTGCCAGTCGACTAAAATTACTCTCTTCTAGAGTTGCCACTGACCTCTTAATTGCCTAGTTCTCTTAATGACCTCTTGTGAATCCTCAGCTTCTTTCTTTGACATTTCACAAATACTGAATACTGTTGATATCCCTATCCTTCATGATACTTTTTTTCTCTTTTATTTTATGACATTGGTTCTTCTTAGTTCTCCTCTGGTATTTTATTTCTTTTTGTTCATTAATTCCTTTTTCTCTAGCTTTGGGTAGAGAATTGAAGACTGTAGCAACAAAAGTTATGTTTTTCTTACTCTTTTCTACTGAAGGCAAGGGATGCAAAAGAGGAAAATTAATTTGGGAAATGAAAAGCTGACTAGCAAAGTTGTATCTGAGAATGGGATTTGAATTTCTGTATCATAGGCTTATAAACAATTGAAAACAGATTCATGACAAGACATGAAATATACCTAATAAAATCTAGTAAGAACACATTTGCTATGTCTTTTATAAACCTTTTCAAAAGGGTTTAAAACTTAAAAAAGGATGAAGGAAAAACTATCAGTTGTCTATGCCCGTACTTGGATATTATATAGAATAGCCACAAAGAAGGAAGAATAACAACTGAGACATCCAGAAATTCAAAGGAGCTAAAATTTGAGAAAAAAGGCAGCAATAAGACCCATGGTATCAGGTGGTTCTACAAAAATCTCTAAAATTCAACCAATAAATGAGGAACAAGACACTCTAACATAAAAAGATTAATTTGATGCCAAAAGGTAAAGCCTAGATGACAGTCAGCATGTCAGAGAAGAAGCAATCAGAGTAGTCTTGAGCCTTCTCTGAAATGGAGAGTGGGAGGAAGATCCCTCCTATCACATATCTCCACTGACATTCATGTTCCTACACAAACTGGCTCCATCTTATTTCATACTAATCCCTTTTATATATTCTTTACTATAATCATACTGGATTAACCATTTCTTAACTGTGTTTTGTTTGAATTCTATATATTTATTCATACCCTAGCTTTTTTTTAAAAACCCTTTCCTTCCATATTAGAATCAATACTGTGTATTGGTTCCAAGGCAGAAGAGTGGTAAAGGCTAGGCAATGGGGGTTAAGGGACTTGCCCAGGGTCACACAGCTGGGAAGTGTCTGAGGCCAGATTTGAACCTAGGCTTACCTCTTAATATTGTAGATGTTTAATAAATACTTGTCAAATAAAATTGAACTTAGAACAGAGGTTATTATTCAAGCAACATATGTTTGTAAATAACTTTTTTGTGTTTTTAGTGCTATGTTATCAAGATGAGATTGAGACAGGGAGAAAGGCTATATAAAATGTAAAAGGCACGGTCCTTCTTAAAGAGTGAACAATCGAATTGGGGAGATAAAGCTTGAAGACATTAAACAATAACAAACAATACAAGCCACTTCCAAAATAATCGCTAAGCTATAGGAGTTTACCTGGGATGAAGATCAGTGTAAGCAGTAGTGACGAAGGTTTCATGAAGGATGTGGAATTTAAGATGAACATTGAAAGATAGGCAGAATTTGCAGACAGAGAAGAAGAAGGGAGGATATTCTAGGTGAAGGAATCCTCTTGGCTTTGCTGATCACTTTTAGGAATATTTGATGCTCTCATTTTGTATAAATTCCTGGGTTTTCAGTATCTTTTATAGTTAGGACTTAAAGTTTTGAGTGTCAATTCAATAATTAAACTCAACCTAGTGAAAACCAGAGTAAAACTACTCTTTCTGTTAGGTTAGATCTTGGCTGTATAGAATCCTGGTCACCTAGATTGGAAGCTTATTGAAGACAGGGATTATGTCTTATTCATGCAAACTTAAATTAATTCATTATTAAGTCTGTTTTTCTCCACAGTGTCAGATGCCTTTTCTAGCATATCACCCTAACTGGACTTCTACCAATGTGAAGCGGGATTATTATAATGGCTTCTTCCTTTGTTTTCCTGCTGCTAGGGTCCCTCTAATTTAGTTCATTCTCATCTTCATTCAGATATTTAATTTCATAGTGCTATTTCTTTGCTTAGGAACCTTTAATAGTATCACTACTTCTATCAGAATTTTAAATAATGGGATTGGATCCTAGATTGAGAGCCTGAAGAAACTGTAGAAAGCATTTAGTGTTGTCTCTTATTTTTACAGATGAGGCAACCAAGATGCAGAGTTGTGAATGAACTTGCCTAAAACCACATAGGTGGAAGATCCAGGACTCAAATCTAAATCCAGTCTTCTTTCTATAGTATTATACATTTACTCTCTAGCAACTGGTTGTCCCCTCCACCCCCATGTGATTTGCTCAGCTGGAGT
This sequence comes from Gracilinanus agilis, assembly GCF_016433145.1. Taxonomy (NCBI): domain Eukaryota; kingdom Metazoa; phylum Chordata; class Mammalia; order Didelphimorphia; family Didelphidae; genus Gracilinanus; species Gracilinanus agilis. The sequence continues at coordinate 319,012,040 of NC_058130.1, read as the reverse complement.
ACACCTTGGTCATAATTGTTTTTTTTTTTTGCTATTTGATTTACATATTATAGTTGGAAACTGTGGAGCTAGTGAATATAATTCCTCCAATCCCACCTCTGAGTCCTAGATTTGGTGATGTCCGAAACATTTCTTTAAGAGTAACTCCAGATATTGCAAATGGAGAAATTGGCTTTCTCAGCAATCTTCCAATTATTCTTCATGAGCCAGAAGATTCCCTTGCTGAAATGGTAAGTAGGCTATTTATCACTAGTGATATTTTTTGTAGTTTGAAGCATTTTTCCAATTATGGCTTTTAGGAGGGAGGATTCTAGCTTTCCTGAGGATAGTACATGCATTTACTAATTTTGGAGTAGTCAGTTTTGCAATAGGATTGCCACAATTTTAAAATTGCTTAATTTTTCTGTTTAAGGACTATGACCTTATTCTTGGAAGGCAACTTTCCTTGGTATAATAGTATATTTTCTAAAGTAAGACAAATTATTTGGAGACATTGATGTGAAATCAAGTAATTTTTAAGCCAACAGTTTCTAAGATTTATCTTTATTTTTGGAAGAGAAAATGAAGATCCACAAGTTTTTACTTGTGAGTTCAAGATTTTTTAATTTTACTTAATATCACTGCAGCTGTTTGAAAAAATACTTAGGGAAATTTCGTGCACTAGGCAGGGTTTGTATAAGTAATCTCAGTCATTTCAGAGGGATTTGTTCTTTTTTATCTGTTAGGTTTATATTCCCTTACATCGGGATGGAACTGATGGACAGGCCATTGTATTTTGGAGTTTAAAGCCCTCTGGGTCTAATTCAAAATCAGTGACACTGGATGACATAGGTCCTTTTAATGGTTCTGTTGTGTTTTTATCTGGGCAAAGTGATACTATGATTAACATTACTGTCAAAGCAGATGATATACCAGAAATGAATGAAACAGTAACACTCTCTCTGGACAGGTAAAGATTCCTTATATTTTATATAATATTCGTATGCATCTAGTTGAATATTTCTTCTCTCTGTCCTTATTCTGTCCTTGTTGGACAGTAAGAAACTAATTCATGTAATAATGTGGTGTGATGATGAAAGCATTATGAATTTGCATGTTGGATTCCAAATTGAATACTAAAAACTCAAGAACTTGATCTTTTATTTCTGATTTAGCTGTGAAAGTAAAATCTCTCAAAATCTGCAGAATCATCTAACAAGTTATAGATTGACGAATTTCATGCTAAATCTTGGGAGAAGCTTTGCTTATAAGAATTTATTTGAGGTATCAGATTCATTTTTTGAAAAATGAGTGTTAATATAACAATAAAATAACCAGGTACAGATGCAGAACTGTAACATAAAGATGAATATGAGGTTTAGCATAAAATTATCCAGACTATAACTTATATTAAAACAGCATTACTGTCCCTGAGAGACTTTTCATTTATAGTTAAAGTAAGATCTATTTTCCCTTGAAAATAAAAGAAAAGTAAGAGACTTTAATTTTTTTAGTATTTGACACTAAAATTGATGCTAATTTTTACCATTTTTTCCCTCCTAAGTAGAGTAATTACTTCAGGCAAGTTTATTTCATATTAGATACATACTACTAGTATAGAACAAGATGAATGTATCTGAGAAAGCTTAATTAACTAGAATAATGTGAATGTTTTGACAAGAAAATAAAACAAAAATGACTTTAATGTTAACATACTATGTTTTACTATGTTACTTAGGGAGTAGCAACAGTTATCCTTAGTTTTATGTAATAAGTAGTCTCACTTAGCATTTATTGTTTATGGATATAATAGTTTTTTTAATAAAACTTTTTAGGTTTTAGTTGCATCTTTCCTTCACTGTTTAAATTGGAGAAAATGTACCTTTGGGAATTTGGTAAGAACTTCTCTATTAAGTGAAAGAAAAAGAAAACTGTTGGAGCCAATCCTGTTGGTTTACCTCTTTTCATACAAGAGAAAAAACCCCACTAAAAAGTAAAATGCCATGTAGGATCAAATACATTTTGAATTAAACCCTAGGGAGCACTATTTCTTATGAAACTCTGTGAAATCTATCCTAGAAAATCCTGCTTCATTTAATTCTTTTCTCTCCCTTCAAGTTAGTTCCTGGCACTAATTAAATCAGTGTATAATCCTGCAAAAATTAAAGAGAGATGAACAGTGAATACAAACCTTGGCAGTGGAGAAATCAGACTGTATCTCACTGTTACTTTGAGCTCTGAACTAAATATGTTAAAAGAGGCAAGATTTTCATAACCATAATACAAATTTACATTGTTTGTCTCTACCTTAGTAGGTCTTCTAAAGCACTAATTTTTGAACTTCAGCTATGTTAACTTCTAAATTTCTTTTTTTTTAAATAAATTTTAAAACACATTATGTACAATAATGTGTCAGTTCCAGGCTTGCTAAAACTTTTTCATTCCTTTTTATTCTTTCCCTCCTATAAGCACAAATGACACCACAGAAAATTAATCATTACAGAACTGCAAATGTTAATTTGGTTTTTTTATTTTAAAGGAAATTAGCTCATATTTTAATATGTGCACCTTTTATTAGTATCAGTTCATAACTGAAGCATACTCCTGCTAAGTTGTGGTTGTGATCCAAGAAGGAATGCTTTTTCCAGTTGGGTTTTACATTCTTTTATAATCCTTCATTTAATGTTTGAATGTGAATTATTATTTTATGTAAAAATTCTTTCCAAAAAGACAGTATGATTTAAAAGGATCAAATACTCACTGTTATTTTTTTGTTCCTGCTGCCTGGGTAACTTAGAATAAAACTACAAGCCAGGGGCAGCTGGGTAGCTCAGTGGATTGAGAGCCAGACCTAGAGACGGGAGGTCCTAGGTTCAAATCCGGCCTCAGACACTTCCCAGCTGTGTGACCCTGGGCAAGTCACTTGACCCCCATTGCCTACCCTTACCACTGTTCCACCTATGAGTCAATACATAGAAGTTAAGGGTTTAAAATTAAAAAAAAAGAATAAAACTACAAGCCATTAGCTAATCAAAGTAGATTATAATTACTTTCAGTAACATTATTGAAAAAAATTCAGTGGATCAATTTACCATGATTTTTAGGGAAACTTCAGAAAAAGGCCAAGGTAGGCCACTAACTTCTAAATTTCATATTCATATAGATAAAACTTGCCTTGATTGAGGACCTTTATTTAAGAAATTCATAGTTTTATTTGCTAATTTATAAAAATATATAGCTTCTATTTTATTTTGTCAAAATCAGAAGTATACTCATCCTAGCAGTTATACTGAGGGTGGAAAATTTTCCATTTTTCAATGTATGTTTAAAAATGTTTAATTAGGGGGCAGCTGGGTAGCTCAGTGGATTGAGAGCCAGGCCTAGAGACAGGAGGTCCTAGGTTCAAATCCGGCCTCAGACACTTCCCAGCTGTGTGACCCTGGGCAAGTCACTTGACCCCCATTGCCTACCCTTACCAATCTTCCACCTATAAGTCAATATACAGAAGTTAAGGGTTTAAAAAATTAAAAAAAAAACAAAAAAAATGTTTAATTACCAACATCAATAGATTCTAGGCATGCCACAACAAAACATAAAGGCCAAGGTCTCTTAGTTCAATGAATTTCCTAAATATATTTGAATCAATGAATTGAGGATGAGAGACTGCTGCTTATGGTTCATTTTTTGTCTGCAAATGTAGTTGTCCATTACTGGTCTCAATTAAAACCTATAATAATGTAATTTTAAAAATAATGAAATAAAAATTGTGATTTTTGGGTTTGGCCTTAAGCAAATGACTAACAAAATTCTATATTTCTCAGCTTAAATGGTTTTTACATTTGTGCCCTACCAATCAAAGGACAATAGGCTTTAGATACTGAGAATTAAGTTTCTTAAAAACCTAATTAAAAGCACTAAGTAATTATAAATGGCTTGAATAAAATTTGCTCAGCTGCTGCAGTCTGTGAGCATGTACAGTGCTTGGCAAGCATCTAGTTTCTTGGAGGAGGGCTGTTGAGGAATGTCTTGAATGGGTCTTGACATGCTGGTTGGTCATGGGGTCATCTCACACAAGTGGGAACTGCCCAACCTCTTGCTAGCAGTTGTCACTACTAAAGCACCCAGTGAGCAAGGTTCCCAGAAAGTGAACATTATTAGTTATTGGAAAGAGGAGGAGAAAAGACTTCCTTTATCTTTACCCTTCTATTCTAAGTTTGGTACAATATTCCTGAGATTCTGGCAAATGGCATTTTTTTATTGGCCTCTTCTTCCCTACTTCTCTCTGTTGACAGGGTAGAAACTGAAAGGTTTGTCGTGTATTTTGGGTAAGTGAACAAAGTAATGTCTTTTGGTGAATCAACATTTTGCTTTGCAAGTAACTGTTTTGGAATAGATAGCCTTTTGCTATGATTCATGGTTTTTGGAATATTTTTACCTTTCCCTTCAACCTGTGCATGCTTTGTGTGCAGTTTCAATTATGAATGACATACAGTCCTGATGTGAGATTTTTTTTCTGTATCTGACATGTTGTGTATAGTATTTGATGTTAGAGAGAAGAATGCTTCTGAAATTAATTTACAATTTTGAACTTCATACATAATGAGAAAATTTATAGACAGATAGATGTTTGCTGTTTCTTTAAACTCATATTTGCACAGTTATTTTTTAAGCTGGCAAAGGATTGAGAATTATTTCTTATCCCTTCTTTGCCTAGTATTTTCTGTGTGACTTTGAGAAAATTTGCTGTTATTAGTGGGTCTCTGTAGCTCCACTGCAACAACTTGCTTGTATTCTTTGCAAAACAAAGAGGAAGCCATTAGATTTCTCAGTTATTAGGCATACTAGTAAATGATTAGGCAACACTGTTCAGAAGATGTAGGGTTGGATAAGTGCAAGTACATGCAGTGCAGTAAACTCTCGATAATCAGCATATGAACTCTCCAGTTTCTTGATTCTTTGAATTGTTATTTACATTTTAATTACTGGCCCAGATTCTCCTCTTTACCACTTCCATTTTAATTTTCTGGGCAGCATGTGCTCAGTGAATTCAAACTAATTTTAATGCTGAAATGAAACATAATTAGGAAATTAAATTTACTCCCAAAATGACATGAATGTATTAAACTTTTCAAAAGGTTTTGTATTTTCTTTTGCCTTGATTCTTCATGTTATCATGAAAGGTATTGTGGGTACTTTCAATAACTGGGTATAACTATTCCACTTGATGTGGAGTTCTTAATAACTTCATTCCTCCATCATGCCACCTTGAAGTACGTTGAGCAGTTATCATGAATATGTCATTGCATTGAAATATGTTGAAATATTTCCTGTTGTTTTCCAGGATGTCTTATCTGGGCATATTGGCTCTGCCCTCTCATGTCCCATTTGTATTACTACACATCATTAAATTGTAACATTCACCTTAGTCAATCAACAAGCAAATAATAACAATAATAATAAATTACATAATAATATTACTTATATAGTAAGTAATATCAATTATTTATTAAGTGTTTTATATGTGCCAGGCACTGTGCTAAGCACTGCAGATGAGAAAAAAAGAGACAAAAGACATTTCTTGCCTTCAAAGGGTTCACAATCCAAGCCCTGGACTCCTAATAGCAGTAATGATAAATAAAGAATAAAATAATTAACATATTTGGAAAGAATGTGCAAGTTTCCCTTTTTTAATTTTGAAAGCCACATATAGTTTTTTTTTTTTTTGTATTTTTTTTTTATTTTAAACCCTTAACTTCTGTGTATTGACTTTATAGGTGGAAGATTGGTAAGGGTAGGCAATGGGGGTCAAGTGACTTGCCCAGGGTCACACAGCTGGGAAGTGTCTGAGGCCGGATTTGAACCTAGGACCTCCCGTCTCTAGGCCTGGCTCTCAATCCACTGAGCTACCCAGCTGCCCCCTCACATATAGTTTTTTATTCTGTGTCCCTTTGATTACAATAATGATAGGATTGTGATAGGAAAAGAAGTAAAAAATTAAGAAAGAAAGTTTATATTCAAATGTTTGGGATGGTCAACTAGGTTGTATAGTGGATAGAGCCCTGGATTTGGAGTCAGGAAAAACTGGGTTCAAATCTGATCTTCTAACTTTATGATCTTTGGCAAATCATATAATTGCTACAGTTTTCTCATCTGTGAAATGGAGATAATAACACTTACTTCTCCAGGTTTTTTTGAGGATCAAATGAGATAATATTTGTAAGGCATTTAGCTTACTGCCTGGCACATAGAAGGTTCTTAATAAGTACTTGTATAAAAAATTCTCAGAAGTTTGTATGAAATATCTTGCTCTCTAATTCATTTGATTTTCTTTTCCTATAGAAAAATAACATTATTGTATCCAAATCTTGGCAAAAGAAAAACTGTTAAGGAACTCTTAGGTAGTATTGAAAATTAGATTAATAGTAATTATATGTTATAAAATATATGTATTATATTACATATTTAAATTGAAAGAATGTTTATACATTCTGACCTATTTATTAGCTTAGTTTATGCCACACATCTTTAGGGATAACTTCTGATACTTTTTATTCATAGTGTCTATATGTATGGCAATGAAATCATCATGTTTGTACAAATTCAATTGTACTAAAAATGCTTGAAATTTTTCTTTTAAAAGCAAGCAATTACAATTTAAGAATATTTTCTTCTACCTAAACCTACCAGCTTATAATTCTCTAAAATTGTAGCAATAGCTGATCAGTGAAGCTTTTTTTGAGCTTGGACAAAATACAGTATAGCATATCAGAAGTTTAGCACTTATATGGCAGGCTTATTGTGAGTTAGGTTTGCATGTGCATGTGTGTGACACCATGAAACAAATTGCAAAGATCATGTACCTGGTACCCCAAATTATCTCATTTTCATTGTTTACTACATTTAAATTTCATTTAAGGTTTTAAGTGAGTGATTAGGTCAATTTTTATAATAAACTACATTTTAGGTTCACTTATAAAACAGTGTTCCATGGCTCTGGTTTGCTGTAAATATTGCAGAGTCATTTTACTTTCAATAATGGAATTCTTTTAAGCCTGTGAATTAATGACTTCTGACTTTCTTAGGGTCAGTGTGGAAAATCAGGTCCTGAAATCTGGGTATACTAGCCGGGATTTAATCATTTTGGAAAATGATGACCCTGGAGGAGTGTTTGAGTTTTCCCCTGTTTCCAGAGGACCCCATATTATAAATGTGAGTAGAAAAGTAGCTTGCTTTACCCATTTTAGAACTCAACTTTGGAGGAATAATATTGTATAAAATTCCTATATTAGGCTTATATATTTCTTTTTCTTTTTAAGGAAGGAGAATCTGTTGAGCTCCACATTATCCGCTCTAGGGGGGCCCTTGTCAAGCAGTTTCTTCAATATAGAGTGGAACCAAGAGACAGCAATGAATTCTATGGAAATACGGGGATCCTCGAATTTAAGCCTGGTGAAAGGGAGATTGTAATTACCCTACTGTCAAGATTAGATGGAATTCCAGAGGTATGGCATTTTATTATTCTAAATTCCTTTTCTGAAGTTACATGGTATAAACATTTTTGTATGTGAATGTTGGTTAAAGTTGGAATGAAAAAGAGGAAAGTAAATTGCTAAAAGGTTATCATTAGGTACTCAATTTTTCTCATCTATAGAATGAAAGAATTCAACATGTGTATATAAGATTTCCTCTCAGTTCTAACACTTTATGCTTTTTTTTCAGGTATACATACACACAAATCAACAATGTGATATTTTCATGAATAGTGGTAGCTTTCTATTTTGCACAAAGAGCTCAATAGATAGTAACTGATGGGAAATTTCACTTTTTTTAAAAACATTTATTAATATTCATTTTTAACATGGTTACATGATTCATGCTCCTACTTTCCCCCTTCACCCCCCCACACTTCCCCCACCCATGGCCGATGCACATTTCCACTAGTTTTGTCATGTGTCCTTGATCAAGACCTACTTCCAAATTGTTGGTAGTTGTATTGGTGTGGTAGTTTCGAGTCCACACACTCAATCATGTCCACCCCGACCCATGCGTTCAAGCAGTTGTTTTTCTTATATGTTTCCTCTCCTGCAGTCCTTCCTCTGAATGTGGGCAGCGTTCTTTATCATAGATCCCTCAGAATTGTCCTGGGTCATTGTATTGCTACTGGTACAGAGGTCCATTACATTCAATTTTACCACAGTATATCAGTCTCTGTGTACAATGTTCTTCTGGCTCTGCTCCTTTCGCTCTGCATCAGTTCCTAGAGGTCTCTCCAATTCATGTGGAACTCCTCCAGTTTATTATTCCTTTTAGCACAATAGTATTCCATCACCAGCATATACCACAATTTGTTCAGCCATTCCCCAATTGAAGAACATACCCTCCTTTTCCAGTTTGTTGCCACCACAAAAAGTGCAGCTATAAATATTTTCATACAAGTCTGTTTATCTATGATCTCTTTGGGGTACAAACCCAACAATGGTATGGCTGGATCAAAGGGCAGGCATTCTTTTATAGCCCTTTGAGCATGATTCCAAATTGCCATCCAGAATGGTTGGATCAGTTCACAACTCCACCAGCAATGCATTAATGTCCCAATTTTGCCACATCCCCTCCAACATTCATTACTCTCCCCTTCTTTCATTTTAGCCAATCTGCTAGGTGTGAGGTGGTACCTCAGAGTTGTTTTGATTTGCATTTCTCTAATTATTAGAGATTTGGAACACTTTCTCATGTGCTTATTGATACTTTTGATTTCTTTACCTGAAAATTGCCTATTCATGTCTCTTGCCATTTATCAATTGGGAAATGGCTTGATTTTTTATACAATGGGTTTAACTCCTTGTCTATTTGAGTAATTAGACCCCTGTCAGAGTTTTTCGTTATAAAGATTTTTTCCCAATTTGTTGTTTCCCTTCTGATTTTGACTACATTGTTTTTGTTTGTACAAAAGCTTTTTAGTTTAATATAATCAAAATCATTTATTTTACATTTTGTAATTTTCTCTAACTCTTGCTTGGTTTTAAAATCTTTCCTTTCCCACAGATCTGACAAGTATACTATTCTGTGTTGGGAAATTTCACTTTTATTTCAGATTAATTTAAAAATTTTCCTTCAATTCTGTTTTGTTAAGTAATCTTTAGTGACTGAAAATAGGTGATATGTTAATAATCTATTATTAAACTGAGGGCATTTTTGAGTATTTTTTTCTTTAAAGGAAATAAATTTAAGGTACCAAATTGGTGCCCATTCAGTACAACCATGTGGCCATATTTTACACTTATAAAGCTTTGAGGCACAGTATCACAGTTAATCTTCACAACAACCTCATGTGCTATGCAAAGCAAACTTTATTTTTGCAGTCCTATGGAGGAGGCATCAGTTCTGACCTGTTAAGGAAAAAAAATGACAGAGCAGGGATTAGAACCTGGGTCGATTTCCTTTTTTCCACATTCATTCTACTCCAGTACACTGGGTCTTTGCTCCTGTACTATAAAGCTAGAATCCATGTGTTTTTTTAGGTTAATTTTATTTTGCTTTTTTCTTACATAAGTTTTAATGACAAAAGTATTGAGAAAAAATGCTCTTGTAATTTTAAAGTATAATTACAGGCCTTGTATTGGACAATATATTAATGTTTTTTGCTTCTTTCCTCCAAGGCTTGAAGAAATATTATAAAGGCATTTAGGATAATCTTTACTTGCCTTTTCTTTGGTGCTATATTATACAAGCATTTCTGGGAATTTTTTTAATTGAACATTTATTGGTATAGGACAGGGGTTTAAGACTTTTGGGTGTGTTTTATAAACCCCTTTGACAATATGGTAAAATCTATTGGCTCCTCAGAATAATATTATTAAATGCATCAAACATATATGCATATGCATACACACATGCGTGCACATACACACACACACACACACACACACACACACACACACACACCCTATATGAGTACACTGATACCCTGAAACTGGATCCCAGGGTAAGAATCTCCAGTATAGAGAAACTCCTACCAATATTGACCGACACTTTCTCTGCATCCTGTGGTCCTGGAGAGTTATTGGGAGGTGTGAAAAATATGGATATATGGAAGGCATCAGGGATTTTACAATATAATCTAAATGGTTGTGGGTACACACACTGGGTTGTAGGAGAGACCGGACCAGGATAGGGAGACCAGAGGTCACAGCTGAGCTGCTCCTAACTGACAAAAAAAATGGCTGCTGACCAACTGTCTCTACTGGGCCAGAGTCTTTGAAACCAACAGGCAAGTTTAACAGGTTTAATTATGTTCAACTAAAAGGTGGGATAGGGGATTCTACTCTAAAACTTAAATGGCAAAACCACAGGGCATGGGGAGGACTTCTCTACTCTAATCTTAGTGATCCAGCAGGCAGAGTCCAAAGGAACAGTACTGAAGTCTCTGGGAGGCTGCATCAAATCTGGTTCCAGCCAAGGTTTGACCAGCACAGCTAAGGGCTGATGGTGCCTTTGGGGTTCTCACTGTAATCCACGATGATCACAGGATGTCAAAAGCCAAGATGGTCCAAGGTATCCAAGTAGAGAGGGTGTGCTTGAGATGCTGTCCACCAGATACCAAACTCCTCCTCCCCTTGGTGCTGCTCTGTAGTTATTGTCCTCTTGTTAGAAACCACCACCACTCAGGATCCCAGGGAAATCAGGTTGCAGGCTGAGATCTCCCAGGGCTAGCAACAGTTTATGCCAACCCCTAATGGAGTCTCTCTCAGGGCATAAGCCACTTCCTGCTCCTTCATTCCATCTCAGAATGCTCCAGTCCTTCCTGCTGAGTCCATCCTTAATAATTAATTACTACCTAATCTTCCTCACAACAGAGGGTAATATCTCAGACAGAAGGTGTCAGAGGTAAAACTTGAATTCAAGTCTTTTTATTTTTCCTGATTCCACATCCAGTTCTCTTTCTAATTTGCTACATTATTGAAATATTATAAATTGAATTTTCCACATATTAGTCTTAAGTGATTGCATGACCACACAAAATTTCAGGCTTTGTCTTTGTCATTTAATAATTTAACATTTTCATTTTAGTTGGATGAGCACTACTCTGTGATTCTCAGCAGCCATGGTGAATGGGAGAGCAAACTGGGAAGTATCACAGTGGTCAACATCACTATTCTAAAAAATGATGATCCTCATGGGATTATAGAATTTGTTTCTGATGGACTAGTTGTCACAATAAATGAAAGTAAAGGGGAAGATATATTTTCAGGTAATTTCTTTTATTAGATTTCAACTTGTAAGAGCAGCTTTAGTTGAGAATGTCACTTCTTAAAGTTAAATTTTCTTTCTTCCAATGAACAAAAAATCTATTTTCTCCCCTTTCCAACTGCCTCTATTGGGAAGAAATTCCAAATTCTTATAAAATATGCATAGTCAAGAAAAACAGATCCCCATATTGTTAATATCCAAAAATATATCTCATTCTTTTTCTTGCATCTATCACCTCTGTGTTAAGATATGGATAGTTGGATTATCATCAGTCCTGTAAAATCATGAGGGGTGATTGCATCAATCAGAAATTTTAAGTCTTTCAAATCTTTTTTTCTTGACAGTGTTGTTATTGTTTAAAATGTTCACCTGATTCTGTTGACTTCACTCTGAATCAATTTATACAACTCTTTCCAGGTTTCATTAAACTCATTCCTTTCATATTTTTTTCTGTTTTTATAGCACAATAGCTGAGATTACAATTAAGTTCCGAGTACTTTTATTGCAATTATATATCAAGACTCATCCTTACATATTGTGGAAACTATTATAAAAATAAAGTAGTGTTATCTTACTTCCTACCTACTGGTGATTTCAGTTGCTTTTTGATTAGTCAACTTGCTGCTAGATTCAGTTAAGGCTGTCCTCCATCAATTCAATTTACCAAATATTTGCTAAGTACTTGCTGCCCAAGTCTGCATATAGTAGGCATACAGGCTTCATTAAGATAGTACTAGCTTCCATGAATAAGGAGATGGAAGTCCCTCTCTGCTCTGCCCTGAACTGAGAACATCTGCAGTATTATATACTTAATATTCTGGTGCCACAGATTAGGCAAGATATATATAAGTTGGAGAGTGACCAGAGGAAGCCAACGAGGATGGTGGATGGTTATGGATTCCTGACATGTATAAGGATGAGTTGAGGTAACTTGGAATACTTAACCTAGTGAAGATTTTAAAAGGACATTTTTTAATTTTCAGCTATTTGAAGGGCTGCATTGTGGGAAGAGAATTAGACATTCAGTTTGGTCTTGAAAACAGGCAATTTTAAGGATGGTATAAAAAAAATTTCCTAACATAATTGTCCTGACATGGAATGAGTTGTCTTGAGAGATAGTAGATGCTTCTGATTGGAAGTCTTTGAGCAAATGTTATATATATAAATTTGTCATATATTTTGTGGAAGTAATAATTCTTTTTGTGCATGGGTTGGACTACATTGTCACTGAGATCTGTTCAATCCTAAAACTCTATGCTTCTTGAAAAGTATATGTGAAGTGCTGGAGTAATATAAGCTTTACATATAGCATTTATTATTGTTGTTGTTCAGTTGTTTTCAGTTGTGTCTGATTTGCTGTTTTCTTGGCAAAGATACTGGACTGGTTTGCCATTTCCTTCTTCAGTTCATTTTACTACAGATCAGGAAACAGAGGCAAAGAAGGTTAAGTGACTTGCTTAGGGTCATACAGCTAGGAAGTGTCTGAGGCCAGACTTGAACTCAGGAAGATGAGGCTTCCTGACTCTAAGCCCAGCACTCTGTCCACTGAGTCATCTACCTGTATACAATATAGTCCTGGACTTGATGGAGTTCTTGTAGGGCCATAAGATATAAATATAGATAGGAGTAATATGAAGTGTTAAAAGATAGGTAGAAAACAAATTGGGGGAAGGTTGTTGTTACTTACAAGGGAAATTAGGGAAGGCATCATAGAGGAAGTGGAATTTGAGTTGTTCCTTAAACTTATCCATAGGATTCAATGGCATGTATAGGAGACAACACAAGCAGAGACAGATATAGAGGTGGGGAAGGACAAGCTATGATCTGGTAATAGGAAGTCATTTGCTGCTTCCTGGAATTATGGAGATGCAAAATATGAGATATGGCTGGAAAGACTGGCAAAGTGGTACCAGTTTGTAGAGGGTCTTGAATTCCAGGCAAATTGATGTAAATTGTATTTTTGATCAGTAGAAACCTATGGACAGATAAATGTTTAGTCTGGCAGTGACATAAAGGGTGAATCAATGGAGGAGGGCTTTTCAGTAGCTTTTTAATGTCATGACTTGAAAGAGAGAAAAGCAGATGCTATGGAACAGCTCCATTGAAGCAAGAATCTGGGGGGAAGATGTATCACCCTGGTTAGATGTATTTTCTTCCAAGCATTGTGTCAGGCTGGTTAGAAGAAATCACAAATCTTGAGAACAGGGTAATTATGTCTCACTTTTATCCATAATTTTTGAGTTTTCATAATAGGCATCTTTGTAAATAACTACTTATTCATTCCTTTATGGGAAATGACTTTTTATTCTTGATAACACAACAAATTGTGCCTTTTAGATGAAGACTGGAATGAATATTTTTACTATCTTCAAGACTATGCCAAGTGTAATCTCCTTGAGAATAGAGACAATTATATTTTTTGCTTCTATTTTTCCAAATATTCTCAATTTGTTTCTTTTCTTTTTTGGTATTTTTATCTTCCATAACCCTAACTTTATTGCAGATGTCTAATGCTTATTGATTGCTAAATATCTAACATATTAACAATCAGGAAAATTATGTTTAATTTAAAATTTTGTTTAGTTCTGCTACTACTGTTCACAGTTTGTATATTTGTTATCATCCATGAAATATGCATGCATGTAAATGAAATTTCTATTATAATTGTTTATTTTTCCTAGCTGTTTATGAAATAATAAGAAAACGAGGCAACTTTGGCAATGTTAGTGTGTCTTGGGTGATCACTCCAAATTCTACAGAAGATGTTTTCCCTGTCCAAGAGACTGTTTTCTTTGGAGATCAGGATTTTTCCAAAAATATCACCATTTATTCACTACCAGATGAGGTAAAGACTGTATTTCAGGCCTTGCTTACAGTAAGCATGTAACTAACATCTGATGTTATCTAACATCTGATGTACTTTCACTTGTGTATTTACTATCTTGAAGTATAAGATGGGATTAGGTTGTAACCTCATCTGAGGACAGAATGCAGATATAGTTAGTGAGAGCAGGGACTTTCCTCTGTCTTTCTTTGTATCCCAGCATTAGTAAAATGCCTGACATATAGTAGGTATTTAATAAATGCTTATTACCAAATATCACAATATACTATAGGTCATGCTACTGCCACTTTGTTTCTTGTAATCATTGTTTCCCAAGTGTCTTTCATAGATATTTAGGAAATTTTAGCTGCTGTTCATTAATAGCAGGATCATATGATTTCCCTTCTCTGTTATCTAAAGGAATAGGCTCCTAGGATCATAGATAACCAGATATTGGAGGAAATGAATGAAGAGAAGGTAAATAAGCACTCCTTTTGGTGTTGTTATCACAGAGTGACTACTAACATCACTGACCAGTTCCCTTCTATGCCATCTTCAGAGATAGCATTAAACTGAATAAAGCAATAGCATGAGCCAGTATGACACTTCTTATGTTTAATAATCAGAACAAAGGAGGATACATGATAAAGCCCAGAAGTCATGGCATTTAAGCCATCATGAAGGAAATGAAGAATACTTAATATTAGGAATTGTACATTCTAACCCCTTAAACTTCAAATAGATTCTAATTCTTAAGAGTGAGAGGAAGATCAGGAATAGACAAGAAAAATGAATTCATAAGATGGATCGTGCACAGAATTGGTAACAGTAGCCATACTACCTAATCCAGAGCTGTAATAAAACTTGCTACATAATATTGGTATTTTATGAACTGATTAGGAAACACATATAGAATTTGTAGTCCTTTAAAAGCTGCCAGTCACTGTTATGAATTCTTTCATCATGCTAGTCTGCAGAGAAATTTTTCTTTATTTAGTAATTAATTTTTTAATTTGGATGCCACATTTTTCGGTTTATTTTAGAGTTTTTTATTTCTTAATAGAAATGATATGAAAAGTGCAAATGATTATCATTTTTAAGTGATACAAGTCAGAAACTCTATATTTTTTTATCAGGTATATTTTCAGCAAAAGTCAAGAAGTATTAGATTTCTAGTCAATTTTTTTGTTGCTATTGTTTCATTTTCCTTCCTCCCTCCTTAAATTTCATTTTGGTACTGATGTATTTTGGGCAGTTTAAGCATATTTTCACCAGGATAATGAAAGAAGAATGTGTAATGGGCTGAGAATTCAATTTTGAGTCAGGAAACCTGGGTTTGAATCCTAACTGCTGCTTATTATGTCGATTTTGGCAAATCACTTTTCTGTATCACTATTCCTTCATCTGTAAATATGGGGGATTTGTACTTTAATGATTGCTAAAGTCTCTTTACTACCCTAAATCCTATATTATCTTATAAGAACTTGGTGATTCTTATAGATTGTTTTGAAGACCATTATTCTGTCCATAAAATCATAATAGAAATATGCACAGTGAATAGACACCTTATATACCAAAAATTATTTTTTGTTTTTTTTAGAATTACCAATATGAAATGTTTCTATTTGCCCTAATCATATAATTTTTGAAGGTCTTTCTCATCATCTATTTTCTAACAGATACCTGAGGAAATGGAAGTATTCACAATCACCCTTTTTAATGCCACTGGTGGAGCCAAAGTGGGAAATATAACTACTGCAACCCTGCAGATCAGAAGAAATGATGATCCATTATATTTTGCAGGTGGCATGCCTGTCTTTTTTGAATAATTTATATAAATTTCCAACAAAGAGGTTTTTTTCTAAGTGAAATTTCTTTAAACCTAATGCACTAATTGTTTAAATATGGTTTGGTAGGATAAGACTTATCTAATTAACTGTAAATCTCAACAAATATTTTTAAAAGTCTTTTGAAAGATGAAAGAAATAAAATAAATTCTAGTACTATTGGGCTTATTCTCCCCTTTGAGCCAAGAAAGAGCACTTGTTATTTGCTCTCCTTTGGTAGAGGAGAAAAGAGTCTCCCTTTTGTCTTCTTTTAGAGTCTGCAGTCCAGCTGGTTCAGTGTCTGATTGGTCTGACTGCCTTCTGAATGATTACCATGAAGCTAATTCTTTCCTTCCCAAAGGCTTGAATAAAAAAGTTTCATTAAATGGCATTACATGCTGTTAAACATTTTAATATTTTAAATATATTATTATTAGTTGCTGGCGAATGTTACCTTTGTCCTCATCCCCTTATAAGTATTTGTTGCATTAATTGTTATTAATTCTCCTATGACAAGAATTTTTTGAATCAGTGTTGGTTGATGTATTTTAATAGCAACCAATTAGTATTTCTTGCATGCAAACTCAATATTAGCAATGAACTTTGGGGATACAGAAGTAGGAAGATGTGAGATGTTCCTTCATAGATTTTATAGTCTGATTGGGGAGACAAAATAATACATATAAATTAATTATACAAAGTAATATAAGACTAAATTGTTTGCTACAGACTCAACAAGCTGGCTAAGTGCAGAGAAAAGAGATCAGAGAAGGCTTTATGGTGAAGGTAAGTCTTGAACTGAAGAGAAGGATAAATAGAATTTGGACAGGCAATGGAGGGAAAATTTCATGTGAGGGAAATAACAATGAAGGTATGGAGGCAATGAAGACCTGCAGATGAATTTGGGTCTAAACTAGCCAATGTGAAGAATCAAGAGATTTGATACATACCCTTTCTCTCTCCCTCTCTCTGTCTCTCTCTCCCTTTATATATATATATCCATAGATATATATGTATATACATATTATATATATGTGTGTACATGTATAATATGTATCATATATATGCATATATGTAATATATGTGTGTACATCTTTTTTTTAGAACCTCGTGTAGTGTGGATTAAAGAAGGTGGGGTTGCTAACTTTACAGTTCTCAGAAATGGCTCTCTCGATGTTGCCTGCACTGTCCAATATGCTACCAGAGATGGAGAAGCAACTGCTAAAGAAGGAGACTTTGTTCCTATTGAAAAGGGAGAAACACTGTTTTTTAACGTTGGGAGAAGAGAACAAAGTATATCCATATTTGTTAATGAAGATGATGTTCCTGAAACAGATGAATCCTTTTATGTCATCCTCTTTAATTCAACAGGTTAGAAAATTAGTTGTGCAACAGTTCTCTTGTCTGCAATTGTATTTTGGAGGGAAATAGCATAGTAAATAGAGTAGTGTATAGAGATCTGACCTTAAAGCCAGGGAGGCCTGGATTCAAGTTCTGCCTCTGCTTCATTGGTTTTGTTACCCTGCATGAGTAGTGGGTGATTTCTTCTTGCTCTAGAAGACAATTCTCTGCCTTTCAGTTGCACAGAAGATACTAAGAGGTGGTAGGAGTTCTCTGTACCAATGAAACCACAAGTCCAGACCTAGTCCCTATAAAAATGAGCCAGTTTACCTTGCTAGCCTTATTTCACATATTCCCTCTTGTGCACTTTACATTCTCATTGTTCAGGCATCCATTTGTGTCTGTTTCTCCATAACCCTGTGAAACCCAACCCGTCTGGCTCTTCTTTTCTCCACTATCTTTTTTTTAAACATTTACTAATATTTATTTTTTAGAAAAGTTAACATGGTTACATAATTCATGCCCTTACTTTCCCCTTCACCCCCCGAGCTTCCTCCCCCCATGGCTAATGCATATTTTGACTGGTTTTAACATGTGTCATTGATTAAGACCTATTTCCAAATTGTTGATATTTGCATTGGTGTGGTAGCTTCGAGTCTACATCCCCAATCATGTCTGCCTCAACCCATGTGTTCAAGAAGTTGCTTTTCTTCTGTTTCCACTCCTGTAGTTCTTCCTCTGAATGTGGGTAGCATTCTTTTCCATAAGACACTCAGAATTGTCCTGGGTCATTGCATTGCTGCTAGTACAGAAGTCCATTACATTCTATTTTGCCACAATGTACTGGTCTCTCTGTACAATGTTCTTTTGGCTCTGCTCCTTTCGCTCTGCATCAATTCCTGGAGGTCTTTCCAGTTCATGTGGAACTCCTCCAGTTTATTATTCCTTTTAGCACAATAGTATTCCATCACCCGCATATACCACAATTTGTTCAGCCATTCCCCAATTGAAGAACATACCCTCCTTTTCCAGTTTTTTGTCACCACAAAAAGCGCAGCTATAAATATTTTCGTACAAGTCTTTTTATCTATGATCTCTTTGGGGTACAAACCCAACAATGGTATGGCTGGATCAAGGGGCAGGCATTCTTTTATAGCCCTTTGAGCATGATTCCAAATTGTCAGCCAGAATGGCTGGATCAGTTCACAGCTCCACCAGCAATGCATTAATGTCCCAATTTTGCCACATCCCCTCCAGCATTCATTACTCTCCCCTTCTTTCATTTTAGCCAATCTGCTAGGTGTGAGGTGATACCTCAGAGTTGTTTTGATTTGCATTTCTCTAATTATTAGAGATTTGGAACACTTTCTCATGTGCTTATTGATACTTTTGATTTCTTTATCTGAAAATTGCCTATTCATGTCCCTTGCCCATTTATCAACTGGGGAATGGCTTGATTTTTTTATACAATTGGTTTAACTCCTTGTCTATTTGAGTAATTAGACCCCTGTCAAGAGTTTTTCGTTATAAAGATTTTTTCCCAATTTGTTGTTTCCCTTCTGATTTTGACTACATTGTTTTTGTTTGTACAAAAGCTTTTTAGTTTGATATAATCAAAATCATTTATTTTACATTTTGTAATTTTCTCTAACTCTTGCTTGGTTTTAAAATCTTTCCTTTCCCAGAGATCTGACAAGCAAACTATTCTATGTTGACTTAACTTATTTATAGTTTCCCTCTTTATATTCATGTCATTCACCCATTCTGAATTTATCTTGGTGTAGGGTGTGAGATATTGATCTAAACCATCTCTCCCATATTGTTTTCCAAATTTCCCTGCTGTTTTTGTCAAATAGTGGATTTTTGTCCCAAAAGTTGGGCTCTTTGGGTTTATCATATAGTCTTGCTGATGTCACTTACCCCAAGTCTATTCCACTGATCCTTCCTTCTGTCTCTTAGCCAGTACCATACCATTTTGATGACCGCTGCTTTATGGTACAGTTTAATATCTGGTACTGCTAGGCCCCCTTCCTTCACATTTTTTTCATCATTTCCCTTGATATTCTTGATCTTTTGTTATTCCAGATGAACTTTGTTATAGTTTCTCCTAATTCAGTAAAAAAGGTTTTTGGTAGTTTGATAGGTATGGCGCTAAATAGGTAAATTAGCTTGGGTAGAATGGTCATTTTTCAAGCTTATATTTGTTGCTTCCATGACACTACCTATTCATATCATACTCTGCCATCCCATTTTCCTTTTGTCTACAGTCGTTCTCTAACATAAGGATCTTTACGTTCCAAGCAAATCCAATTCCTCACCATTACCTCTCTTGTTCTACCCACTCCTACTTCTATGACTTTGTGCATTCTATTTCTTACTTGTGAAATAAATTCTTTTCATCTTTCTCTTTGTCAAAATCCTTTTCAAAATTTGTGACACAGCTCAGGTGCCAGCTCCTCTATGAAATTTCTCTGATTTCTCTCCACTCTTCCCAAACTTTTCCTTTCCCTCCCATTTGAAGAAGATGCCTTTCTCCTTTAGTCTCATGCTGTTCTGTGAGAGGCAACATGATATAGTGGAAAGAGCATTGGATTTAGTCATATTGCCTTATATTTAGTCCTGTCTCTGCTCTTGGCTAACTGTGCAACCCTGGGCAAGTTACTGAGCTCAATTTCTTCCCTTCTAGCTCTGAATTCTGTATCCCCATGTTATTTTTTTCACACTTATATTTTAAGTTGTGCTGTGGGGTATATCTTATCCTTTTTACTTCAGATGAAACTCTTTGAAGAGAAGGACTCTAAACTTCATCTTTGTTTTGCCCTGAGCTTCCAACACAGTGGATTTCCATATGAAATGCTTGCAGTAGAACCAAGGGGACATTCTTTGAACTGAACCATTATCCCTTCTAACACTTAGCTGGACATCCAGTCTTAAATTATGTTTGCACGTTGGGGTTGCAATGAGGTAAAATAGGAATAATTACTCCCAGTTTTTGCACTGGTGAGTGTATATGGCCATGTTGGTCATTGAGAACTCAAAATACTCAGTTCCCGGATAGGAATGGGGAGGGCAGGGGCCAGTCAGCCAACAGCCATTTATTGAATACTTATCATGGGCTGAGCACTGGGCTAAGTGCTGAGAATGTCAAGAAAAAAAGGAAAAACAGCACAGCCTTTTACTCTCAAGGAATTTATATCCTAATGAGGAGGGGGATCATTTAGACCTGTAAAAATATTGTTTACATGCCCCCATACTCTCTGAGGGGAAGCATGTTGAATATCACATATGGGGTCACACCCCAGTGGGATGATGATAAGAGAATCATTGAATTGCTCTAAGTTTCAGTTATATCTCCTCTAAAAATGAAGATATTAATATTTGCAAAACCTCAAAGGGTTGTTATGTGGAAAATACTTTGTAAACTCTTAAGTAGCTATTTAATTACTTTATTATTATCATTAATATATGCTCCCCCCTAAAGTCCAACTCCATTGGAGTTTGCCTCACCTGAGTCATTTTCTAGTATGGTTTATCATATATTCCAGATATGGGAATTTTAGAAGGGGCAAAGGAAGGTTCTTTCTTCTCTCCTCTGCCCCTGATGTGCCTTCCCTTGTCCCCTGTCAAACATTGGAGCTATCATCTCCTATTTTAAGTGGAGAACTGGTACCTCTTGAAGCAGTTCATTTTTGTTACAAAGTACACCCTCAGGGAAATACATGCATTGTTTCAAAAATCAGATTTATACAGGATGTATTTGCTTTTTTGCCACAATGTGATCTAAGAAAGTGCATTATAAAGTAGATTGTCACAAAGTACACTGTACTTTCCCATAGGAAGGATATTACAATTGGGAATTGGATGTCCCTGATGGATCTGGCATCAATCAAATCAAATCTGTGACTAAATATGTGTTATAGAAACAAATATAAGACAGCTATATGGCTCTATAGTAATTTAACCAGCTAAATTATGCACCACCTTATAAGAATTTTAGAGCTAGAAGACGACTTACAGAAGATCTGATTCAGTCTTATTTTAAAGATAATGATAAGTAGCAATTGTGTAGTGCTTTAAAGTTTACAAAATGCTTTGCAAATATTTTATCATTTGATCTTCATAACAGCCTTGAAGAGTTAGGTATTATTATTATCATCCTTATTTTACATATGGGGAAATCAAAGCATACAGGGTTCAGTGACTTACTCAGAGTCATATAACTAGCAAGTATCTGAGGCTGGACTTGAACTCAGATTTTTCTGACTTAAGAGCTAGTGTTCTATCTATCCATTGTGCCACCTAGCTATTCTTCAACAGATGATAGAAAATGAAAATGTGGAAACTATATCTAAGAGAAGTGAAATTGATATCAATTCAACAAATACTAATTAAGGCCATACGTGCCATGTGAAAGACATTGTGCAAAGTATTGGAGGTAGTAGGTAAAAATGAAGCCCATGTAATCAAGGAGTTTATATTCTTTTGTAGCAATATAGTATGTATAGATTATGAATAAGTTTGGAGAAGGAGAGACTAAGCAAAGGATTCTAGGAAGGCTTCATGGGGTAATTGAGCTAGATCTTGAGGGAAGATAAGAAGTATAAGGAAAAATTTGGAGGAAGACATCATGGGCAGGGGTACAACTTATACACATTCAAGAAGGTGGGAAATGAAGTTGAACTCAAGGAACAGCCAAAAGTCTAGTTTGACTGCATGGAGTATGTATGAAATTTGGGAGTAAGATGATAGTCTGAGTAGGGAAGTTGGAGCCAGATTGTAGAGAGCCTTAAATACCAAGTTGAGGAGTTTCATTTTTTTTTTACCCAAGAAACAACAGGAAATGGCTGAAAATTTTCCAACAGAGAATCAGGGTTAGATCTATACCTGAGCAAAGATAGTTTTGGCAGTAGATTGGATTTGAAAGGGGAGAGACTGGAATCTGGGAGTCAGAGTAAGACTATTATATTAGGGAAAATGAGAGGTGAAGAGGCCTTGACCTAAAGCCCTTGCTGCTGTTTATAGTTTTATCCTCCCAGGCATATGTTAGCTCCCTTAGGAAAGAGATGGTTTTTCATTTTGGTTTTATAGTCCTGGCTAGAGCATGGAAGCTGTTTGGGTTTCTTGGATATTTGATACTATATGACTGTTCAGGCAAGTCAAGTTGCATTAACATGAACAAATTGCTTTATAGGCCTTTAATAAGCTCTTTCTATATAGCAGAACTGTGCTAGGTGTTGTACTATATTACATCAGGTTACATTAAGAAACCCTTGATAAGCATTTACTATTTAAGTAGGAATATACTAGGTACCATGTACTATGTTAAGTGTGGGAGATGTAAAGAAAAGCAATAAATAGTACATGACCTCAAGGAGACAACAATCTACTAGGAGAGACAACATGCAAAAAACTATATACAAACAATATATATATATATATATATGTCAATATACATCATAAATTGGAGTTAATTTCAGAGAAGGCACTAGCATTAAGGAAGACTGGGAGAGGCTGGTCTCAGAAAATGGGATTTTTGTTGAGACTAGAAGGAAGCCTGGGAAGTCATCAGACAGAAATGAAAAGGGAGAGTATTCCAGGCATGGGAGACAGCTAATAAAAATGAGTAGAGTCAGGAGTGTCTTGTGAGAGGAACAGCAAAGAGGCCAGTACCACTGGATTGACCAGTATGTGGAAGGAAGGAGGGTTTAGGAAAACTGAAAAGGCAGGGAGGGGCCCTTTATAAAGGACTTTAAAAGCCAAACAGGATTTTGCATTTAATCTTAGATATCATAGTCAGTCACCATGGTTTATTGAATTAGTGATATTGGAAAGATCACTTAGATACTTGAGTGTAGGGTGGACTTGAAGAGATAGAAGGCAAATCAAACCAGAAGACTGTGGCAATGGTGTGGGTGTGAGTTTATTGAAGGTCCTCACCAGAGTCATGTCAGTTTCTGAGAAGAGAAGGAGTCATGTGGTCCAGATATTGCAGGACTTGGTAACTGATCAGATATGGGGGCTGGGAGTGAGAATGAAGAGTCAAGGATCATATCTAGATTGGGTGAGTGGGAGGATAGTAATGTCCTTGACAATAATAGGAAAGTTAAGAGGGGAGGCCTTGAGTAAGAAAGATAATGAATTTGGTTTAAAAAAATTGTCTCAAGGTAAATAATGCAGCATTACACATTTGTCATAACAATATTTGTTGAAAATAGTTTTATTCTTTCAAGTAGATTTAATTTTATGCAAATCATGTGTTGAGATAAAAAACCCAAATATGACAGGATTTAATATAGTAAAATATGAACTTCTAGTATAATTACTACTTCCTTTTGGTATTTTAAATTAGGTGACACAGTGGTATATAAATATGGGATAGCTACCATTATTATTGAAGCTAATGATGATCCCAATGGCATTTTTTCTTTGGAGCCTGTGGACAAAGCAGTGGAAGAAGGAAAAACCAATGTATTTTGGTAAGTAAGCATTGATTCTATTTCTATTCTCCATTTGATTTTTTTAATCTAAAATATGTTTTGCCCAGTTTCAGACTTACCTGTCATTCATACTTTTAAAGATGATGACTAGTAAAAATATTTTACTTTATGACATAAAGCCAAGGTATCTTACCTTAGTCATCCTGCTGTTTTTGCATGACATACCCTTAACAAATTAAGTGAACCTTTTTCATGGTTGGCTGGAAAACTCTGGAAGATGGATGGTGAGTAAGAAAATAGGAAAATAGAAAAATGTCTATTTGGAGATAACAGAGGAAATCTGTGGCTAGCTTTCTTCCTCGATTTATGATCCATTACCTATGACCCAATTACAAATGAATCTTATTTGTTATGATTAATCACACAGGATTTTGAGGCACAGAGGACACTTTGGCAATGTTTCATTGATGTGGCAGTTGTTTGAGAATGATTCTGCACTACAACCTGGACAGGAGTTCTATGAAACTTCAGGGACAGTTATATTCATGGATGGAGAAGTATCGAAAGCAATAACTCTCCATGCTATTCCAGATAAAATTCCTGAGTTCAATGAATTTTATATTCTAAAGCTTGTGAACATTTCAGGTATGGGTTCTCTCTGGATTTTCTAACTATTAATAACAGGATGCTATAGCTTATACTTAAACAGATACCCAGGAAAAATTAAATTTGTTATTGCTTTTGAGAATATTCCATTATGTGTTAATCCTCTATTAGTTAATCTTCCCTCCTTTTGGGCTTACATCCCATTTATACTATCTACATCTTGTATGTGTGTAGTTTTTAACATGTTATTTTACTCATTAAAATGTGAGTTCCTTGAAGGCAATAACTATATTTTTGTCTTTCTATTCTCAGTGCATAAGATACTGCATGATATATTGTAAATTGATAAGTGCTTGTTGAGGAGGAGGATAATGGTGGTGGTGGTGGGGGTGACGACAAGATATTCTATATTTTGAGAGAGATACAAATGATTAGATAAGTCAGGTTACAAGGGTTTGTGCCAACATTGTGGCAGTGGGAATGGAAAGGAACAGATTTAAATGAGAAATGTTAAAGAGATGGAATTGGTAACTGATTAGATTGAGAGAGGAGGGATCAGGTTTGGTTAAACATAACAAGGTTGTAAAAAGACTGGAGACTGGCTAAATAGTGTTGTTATATGGTTCTGGCAGAATTATGAAGTTTCTTAAAAACAAAGCAATGAATTTAAAAATCATTTTCAACATTACTTAGAGATGTGACTGGATTCTCTCCTTTAGTGGAGATTGTGTTTTCTCTCTTAAAATAATGTTGATTTAGTAACAACTGAATGTCCACTAAAGTTCCATGTCTTTTTCAGATGAACTGTTATCTAAGTATGCATAACTTGTTTGTGAAGTCCTGGTGTAATACCTTATTTTTAACCCCATATTTTGAACCTAAGTGTAAAATCGTATTTTTGTGCCTATTAAATTTCCTTTTATTTGATTCAGACCATAGTTCTTATTTGTTAAAATGTTTTTAATCTTGTCTCATTCATTTTGTGTATTAGCTAGGCCTCTTAGGTCTCCTTTGTATTTATAGGCCTATCAGTTCTTCACTTAATCTCCTCAAGCTCTATTACCCATTTCCTCACATAGAACTTTGTACACTGAGGTGGTAAAACTTAGTCATGGTAGTTCTGCTATCTATCATAATCAGAACAGAAAACAATTTTGGCAGATTGGTTACATTTCATATATGTTTATTGTTCTTCTTCTAGTTTCATATTCTGGGATGCATACCAAGCTCTCTTACAGCTTCATTTTCCCTGACACTAGTTTTTTTATTTAATTTTTTCTCAATTACATGTAAACAAAAAATTTTAATATTTTTTTTTAAATTTTGAGTTCTAAATTCTCTCCCTTTTTTCCTTCTCTCCCCCATCCTTGAGAAGGCAAGCAATTTTATATAGATTATACATGTATAATGATGCAAAACATTTCCATCTTAGTCATATTACCAAAAAAAAACACAGACCAAAAATCATGAACAATAAAGCTTAAAATATGTTTGAATCTTCATTTATCACAAATTCTTTCTCTTAATATAGCACTTTTTATCATAAGTTCTTTAGAATTGTCTTAGATCATTATATTACTAAGAATAGCTAAGTTTTTCTCCTTGTTCTGCTTATTTCACTTTGCATTGATTTATGTATGTTTTCCCAGGTTTTTCTGAAAGCAATATGCTTATTATTTTTTATAACACAATAATATTCCATTACAGCCATATACTACAATTTGTTAAGCCATTCCCCCATTGAAGGGTATTCCCTCAGTTTCTAATTCCTTACCACCACAAAAAGAACTGCTGTAAATATTTTTGCATATGTATGTCCTTTTCCTTTTCCTTTGGTCTATTTGAGGTTCAGACCTGGTAGTATTATTGCTGTATCAAAGGGTTTGCTTAGTTTTATACTCTTGGACAGAGTTCCAAACTGCTCTCTAGAATGCTTAAATCAATAGTGTATAAGTGTACACATTTTTTTCTACATCCCCTCCAACATTTCTCATTTTTCTTTTTTGTCATATTAGCCAATAAAATTGATGTTAGATGATACCTCATAGTTATTTTAATATGTATTTCTCTAATCAATATTCCGATACTAGTTTTTTTAAAATCCCTTACCTTCTATCTTAGAATCAATACAAGGCATTGATCAGTTCCAAGGAATAAGAACAGTAAGATCTAGGCAATTGGGATTAAATGATTAGCTCAAAGTCATACATTTAAGGAAGTGACTGAAAGATATATTTGAACACAGGATCTCCTCACTCCAGGCCTGACTCTCTATCTACTGGGCCACCTCACTGCCCCAATGACACTAACTTTTGATATTTTATTAGTTAGGCAATATTGTTCACAAGCTTCTATACTGATTCAAATCAATCCAAGACTTGTTAAGCACATACTGTTCATAAGGTACTATGCCAACCCTGGGATGCAAAAAGAAAATGGCAAACAGTTGCTACCTCTGGGAGCTTGCATTTTACTGGAAGGCTATATAACATGTAAACACATAAGTATATAGATGATTTGAGAGAATAGATAGCACTAACAACTACAAGTACCAAGAAAAGCTTTCAATAAAAAGTGGCACATGAATGAAGCCTGAAGGGAAGATGAGGAAACTAAGAGGTGGATGTAAGGCAGATTACATGCCAGACATGAAAATCAACATGTATAAAGGCATGAGTCAGGATTCTTTAGGGAATAGCAAATTGATAAGAGAAGCTATCATTTAGAGTAAGTGAAGGGGAATAATGTGCAATTATCAAAGAAAAGGAGGTGGAAACCTGGAAGAAATGCTAAGCTCTAGGTAACCACTGATGTTTTTGAGTTAAGGAAATGAGATCATCAGAATTATGGTTTAGAAAGATTCTTTTTATATACATATAGAAGGTAGAAGGTGGGAAAGACTAGAAGCTAGAATCTAATCAGGAGGTTGCTGCAAAGAGTCCAACTGAAAGTTGAAAAGGCCTAAGCTGTAGTATTGATTACCTGAGTCTGAGTAAAGAGTAGGGGAAGGAGGTGCAGATGTCAACTCATTGTCAATCCATTTAGTTTTCCTACTTCCTCTCAGTTTGCCCTTTCCACAGTCTTTCAGAAATTCACTGTCTTTCCATGTGACTTTTTTTTGTTTCTCATTTTGCTCTAGGACTGCTCCTGGTCTCCTTTTCATAGCTCTTGCCAGTGTGGGCATCATTTAGTGGGGAAAAGGGATAATATACACTAACAAAGAGAAAGATTTTTGTAGTTCTTAATACATTTCTCAGTCCTTACACAGGAAAAAAAATCCTGTCTGTATTCTGCCCAGAAAAGCTAGAGAAAATTATACCAGAAATGGAAACTGCTAGAAAAAATCAGGGATGATCATTTCTACCACATGCTATTTGTGCTTTAGTTGGACCTCCATGATGGTGCCATAGTTATTTTATTTATCGTTCATTGACTGTTCCATTGGCTTAGCCAAAGTGACTATTCTCCAACTTTTATGTTTTCTTCCAGTTTCCAAAACTAACTTCATTTCCTCCTCTCTTCCTTCTGTTCTCATTCTATAGATGATCTTATTTATTTACTACTTTATTAAGAATATTATGGACATTGGATGTTAGTTCCTTCAACTTTCCTCCAGCCAATTAATTAAGCAACATTTATTGTGTCAATTAGACCCTAAGACCTAAGGATTCAAAAAGAGGCAAAAGACAGTCTTCCCCTAGTTTTTTCTATCTTTTAAAAAACTCTTGCCTCTCGTCTTAGAATCAATAATATGTGTTAGTTCCAAAGCAGAAGGCCTAGACAATGGGAGTTAAGTGACTTGCCCAAGGTCACACAGCTAGGAAATGTTTGAGGTCAGATTTGAACCTAGGACCTCCCATTTTTAGACCTGGTATTTAATCAACTGAGCCAGTGTGCTGCCCCTAGTTCTCAATATTTTTACACAAACTTTCCCCTTTCCTTTGATTCCTAGAGGAACAAATACTTCTCTTTTTCAAACCCATAGTCCTGTTCTTTACTGCCTTCTTTGGTCCAATGTTCTATCACTTAAAATCACTAGGCATTTCTGCTCTTTATAGAAACCTAATAAAGTCTCTTCCTTCTAAAAAATGGTCCTTTCTTTGACTCTGCTTCACTGCCTTCAATATTTCTTTTTCCCCTTCGTTTCTAAATTTCCTAAATGAATAATCTGTTTCCATCACTCTACTTCTATCTGTTAACATGGGGAAATAGATTGAATCCCTTCATTGAAATCTCTAAGATATATATACGTATATAAATATATGCATATATATATATAATGTCACCAAATCTAGTGATTTTTTTCTACCTTTATCTTTTTATTTACCATTTAGCTATTACTGTTGGCCATCCACTCCTTGAAACTCTATCTTTCATTGGATTCCATAACATACTTTACTGTTTCCTGTTTCTCTCTTCCTTCATCTTTTCCCCCCATCAATTTACATGTTCCCCAAAGTTGTGTTATTACCAGACTTCTCTCCATTTTTCTTTCTTCTAGACTCATATACTCCCATGGTACCTTCTCCGTGGGTAACTCCTAAATGGATATTTCCAGTTAAGCCCATAGCTGCATTTCCAAAAGCCATGTAGACATATTCATCTAAATAGTCTGTTTAACACTTTACATTTATTATGCCTAAAACTGTCTCACGTGTATAGTTGAGTACACAGTGCTTGGTACTTAGTAAATAGTTAGTAGATATTTGTTGCTTGATTGATAGAAACTTGGTCCTTATATTGACTTGCTTGTTTCTGATAATGGCATCATAAACCTTATGATTCCTCCAACTTCTTCCTTTCCTATATATAATCATTGACCAAGTCTTGTCAATTGCTGGCTTCTCTATTCCCTCTGTCTTAATCCTAATTTAGGCTCCTGTTTTATCTCACCTGGATGACTGAAATAGTCTACTTATTGGTTTTCTTGCCTCTGGTCTTTCTCTCATCCAATATAATCCCAAATTGAATGAAATCTTTTTAGGTTATATTAAGCACTTCGTTATCGTATCAAATATTATTCTAAACATAGATTAATCATTTGATGATTCAGAATAGATATTTTGAACATAAATTGTCTTATCTTCATAAACAATTGAGTTGTGTAAAAGTTTTTAGCCCTACAAGCATTACCCCCACAATGAATGGCCTCAAAAGTTGTACTTCATAGTTTTTCTGATTGTTTTTATAGTTCTTTTCTCTCATTCTTGCTGTTCTTAAGTTGTGTCAATGTGTCTGTCTCTAGTATCTTTCCCTTCCCTCCTTCATCTTCTTCCACATCATAGTACCTGGCAGATTAACAAGTTTATTAAAATAGTAACTTCATTTTGTACACAATTATAAGTCAGTGGGCTCTGAGAGTAAATGACACCATACCTCTCTGAAGGACTAATATCTCTGTATCATCCCTGCAGACATTGGGTATTTAAAAAAATAAGGTGACCTTAACTCTGTTAAATATTAATTTGTTTTTACTCTCTTAAAAATAATTCTTTTAAATAAGCTACAAAGTATTCCATGAATACAATACACTGGTTTCAGATTCTGAATTCTCACTCATTTTGTATTCTCCAAACACAGGTGGATCCCCAGGTCCTGGTGGGCAACTAGCAGAAACAAACCTCCGTGTCACAGTAATGATTCCATTCAATGATGACCCTTTTGGAGTTTTTGTCTTGGACCCAGAGTGCCAGGAACGGGAAGTAGCAGAAGATGTCCTTTCAGAAGATGATATGTCCTATATTACCAACTTCACTGTTCTGAGGCAACAAGGCACCTTTGGAGATGTACGAGTAGGCTGGGAAATACTGTCTAGTGAGTTTACTGCTGGATTACCTCCAATGATAGATATTTTATTGATTGCATTTTTTCCCAACTCAGTGCAATCACAGCCTCATAGGAGGCGTCATCACAGTGGAACAGATGCTTTGTACTTCAGTGGAATGGAGGATGCATTCGGGACCATTAGTTCAAAGTACCACCCCACCAGGAATAACACAATTGCCAACTTTACATTTTCAGCGTGGGTGATCCCTAATGCCAATACAAATGGATTTATAGTAGAAAAGGATGATGGCAATGGAACCATGTACTATGGTGTGAGAATTCAAACAAATGCTTCCTATGTAACACTTATGCTTCATTACACTACCTTGGGTTCCAATGTTTCTTATGTTGCCAAAACAACAGCCATGAAATACTTGGAAGAAAACATTTGGCTTCATCTTCTGATTATCCTGGATGATAGCATAATTGAATTCTACCTTGATGGAAATCCAATGCCTCGAGGATTAAAGAGCTTGAAAGGTGAAGCAATAGCTGATGGTAAGTGAAACCTTCACAGCTAGTTCTTTGGATTTGGAGTTACTGTAAGCTGAAAGATATTAGGAAAAGCCTATATTTAGTTAAAAATGAATTGCATTTTTAAAAAGTTGCCACTTTAGGAAAAACTATTAAACATGAAGAAAAGTTTGAAGAGGCTTTTTTTGTGTGTTTAAACTTAATTAAGTGTGTCTGTTTTGAGGAATATTTATCTATATATTCTCACTCAGTGGCCTCATTAGCTTTCATGGCTTATTTATTATTTCTATTCAGATGTCTCTCAAATCTATGCCACCAACCTCAGTCCATTTCCTGAGCTCCAGCCAATCATAATTATGTGCGGATTGGATATTTCGAAGTAAACATCCTTTAGGTCTCTCAAACACTCCCTGTCCAAAGCATATCTCATCATCTTTCTTTCCAAATCTACCCTTCTTCTGAAATTACCAATTTATGTTGAAGGCATCACCTTCTTTTCAGTTATACAGGCTCACAAACTCATTTTCTTCCCCAACCCTTCATTTTATGTCAACCTACATATTTAGTCACCAGATTTTGTCATTGCTGTCTCCTCATTGTTTTTTGCATCCATCTTTTCTCTTCATTCATGGAACCACTGCCTGATTTCAGGTTCTTATCTTCTCTTTGGTTAGACTGATGTAAGGGTTGCTTAAATTGTTTTCTCTGTTTCACGCTTCTCTTCTTTCCAGTTCATCTGTCACATAGCTGCCTGCTGAATGTCATTGAGTAAACTGTAATGGTTCCCTGTTTCTTATAAGATCAAATACAAACTCAGTTTGAATTTTAAAGTCCTTAACGACAGTCCCTAAGTTCCTTTACAGATTCCTATTATTCCCCTTTGCTTGGGTTATGGTTCATCCAAAATGACCTTCTTGATATTCCTCATGCTGGAAACCCTGTCTCCTGTCTTAGTAGCTTTTCACTGCCTGTTCCTATATCTGGAATGTTTTCCAGTTCAAACTTTGCCTTTAGTATCCCTTGTTTCCTTTAAAGCTTGCTTAAGTACCACACTTTACATGAAGCCCTTCCTGATCCCTCTAGTTGCTAGTGTACTTGGTATCATATTACTTCACATTTATTTTATATATTATGCATATATAAATTTTTATTTACTTAGTAAACTTATAAACTATATGTAATAGGTATATGCTATATACTTATAACAAGTATATATATATATGTATATATATATATATTCTTCCTTAATTACATGAAGTCGATTTTAATCTTTTTTTACATTTGAGCCAAATTTTCTCCCTTTTTCCCTCCCTTCCTCCCTTCCTGAGAATGCAATCAATCTGATAGCATCTACACATATAATGGGTGTATATGCATAGGGTTAAGGGGAGAAAGGAGAAACACAGGGAAAGAGGAAAGGAATGGAAGGGGGGAAAAAGGGAGGAGAGAGAGAGGGAGTGTGTAAATAAATAAATATACACAAACTATATGTGGAATACCTGAGTTTAAATCTGAAATCTGACCTTAGATTCTTACTAGGTTTGTGACCCTGAGCAAGTCACCTTTGACTTCAGCTTTCTCAATTATAAAACGGGGATAATAATATCTACTTCCAAGAGTTGTTGTGATAATCAAATGAGATAGTATTTATAGAGTACTTAGCACAATGCTTGGCACATAATAGGCTTTATATAAATGCTAGCCATTTTATGTGTGTGTGTGTGTGTGTGTGTGTGTGTGTGTGTGTGTGTGTGTGTTGTTTTCCCCAAAACAGTATAAGCTCTTTGAAGGCAGGTACTGGTTTATTTTTGCCTTTTATGTTACTGTTGTTCATTTGCTTTCAGTTTTGTAGGATTTTCTTGGTAGATATACTGTTGCCATTTCCTTCTCTAGTTCATTTTACAGATGAGGAACAGGATTAAGTGATTTGCTCAGGGTTACACAGTAAGTGTTTGAGACCAGATTTTGAACTCAGGAAAATGAATCTTCCTGACTTCAATCCCAGCACTCTAAACACCATACCACTTAGCCTCCTTTTTTGTCTTTTATGCCCAGCACCTAATTATATATATATATATATATATATGCATATATATATATATATATATGTTTAATATTAATGCCACAGAAGATGTAACAAGGCAATAGTTTTTGATCATAATTAAACACTTCCACCAAAATAGTGGATTTTTCCCCTTTATTGAAACTAATTTCATTATTTTGGGAATTTCGGGCAAGGAAAATCCATTTAAAATTCCAATTGGTCCTTGATCTGAAATTTTTAGTGTTAGAGCATTGATTGGCACATGGCAAGATTAAGTAACTTGCTTAGGGTCACATAACTACTATGAGTTGGAGGTGGGAAATGAGATTAGGTTTTCTTTCCTCTAGTGCTCCATTCATTATGGCCTCTCTGATAAATGAGAAGTTAGATAATATGAATAGATAAATATTTGTCCATTTCTATGTATTATTTTAAATGATAAATAAAAATAGAAAAATGTATTGAGGGTTCAGTCTCTCTCAGCATGTTCTTATGACCTTATTTGATTTAATTCACCATTTTTGATATTGAAGTACTCAGTATATATACCCATTAAGACTATGTGCAGTAACTTTTTTAATGCCCTTATTATGCCTTGGCAGATGCTTGTGTCTGGCTGTAGGAGGGAATGTTCCCATTGATGAAGATGTAGATAGATCCTTGAATTAATGAAGCAGGTGTCACAGCAGCTTGAAAAAAGAGACTTACTCAGAGTCTATATCAGACTTTATCAACTGTCATAACTTTTACTGTCCAACATGAGTCTTCAGTGAGATTTTACCACAGGGGTTGACTCTGGAACTCTTGAAATTGAATTTGAAGTACAGTAAATTTGTGTACAGATTGTCTCCAGCAAACTTTAACCCTTTTAAGGCACTTCTTAAAATATTATCACCTCGAGTGATTGTGATCTTC
The DNA here is from genome assembly GCF_016433145.1 of Gracilinanus agilis. Lineage (NCBI taxonomy): Eukaryota > Metazoa > Chordata > Mammalia > Didelphimorphia > Didelphidae > Gracilinanus > Gracilinanus agilis. The sequence continues at coordinate 318,978,521 of NC_058130.1, read as the reverse complement.
ACCTTCTCCTTGCCAATATTCAGATGAGAACACATTTTTGCATCTTCCTAAGACAAAGATAATTAGGAAAGTAAACTCACAAAAACAAAATCACAAAACCGTTTCCCAAACAATACCAACATAACAATATCTAAAAATTTTGCTAAGGCCAAAAAGATATACTTCCAAATCTTCAAATGTCTTCTGATATCTGGGTCACTGTTTAGTTATGGACTCCAGTCCTGAGCATTGCAGCTTAAAGTAAAATTTTCCTCCTTTGAAATTCTTTAGGTTCAATTCAATTCATCCCAACGAATGTTTATTAAATTCTACCTCCTATAGGGTGAAGAGACAGGGTGGTTAGAGGGCCAGCCTTGGAGTTAGGAAGGCGGGGAGTTTGAATCCTGCTTTTAACATACTATGGCCTTAGGCAAATTACTCAATTTTTGAGTGTACTGGGAAACTCTAAGACATAAATTATCCACAGAATGCGGATAATTTGCATCAGTCAAACGAGTTGCCTCTCTTGGATATTGTCTATACAAATAAGAATATAGATACAAACAAAACTTTACACCTCAGTGGGTCAGTAATATTTATCACTTTGTATTGTTATTTAGTCTGTCAGTCAATAAACACTTTTCAAGAGACAGCATTACACAAGGGAGACACTGGTCTCAGTCACGGAGACATGGGTCCAAACCCTGCCTTTGACATGTACTAGTTGTATAACCTTAGAAGAAGAATTTAATGTCTTAGTGCCCCCAGCTAAATTCTAAGTCTATAAGTTGCAGAGAAGGGATTAATCTACATTAGAAGAGGGATTTTTCAAATACAAATGAACTTAAAGATCTGTTAAAGAAAAGTTGTCATCCTCTAGGCATCATTTCCTCTGATGCTTCATTGGAGAGGAGGAGGTAAAGGGAAGTCAGTTCTTTCAAAATAAATGTCAGCAGGGATGGGGGCAGCTGGGTAGCTCAGTGGATTGAGTCAGGCCTAGAGATGGGAGGTCCTAGTTTCAAATCCGGCCTCAGATACTTCCCAGCTGTGTGACCCTGGGCAAGTCATTTGACCCCCATTGCCCACCTTTACCACTCTTCCACCAAGGAGCCAATACACAGAAGTTAAGGGTTTAAAAAAATGTCAGCTATTATTCATATTATTATCAAATTTGGAAAAAGTTAAGGCCTGAGAATGGTTTATCTTTTAGCCAAGAGGAGCCTGGCTAAATTTGGAAAATTTCATTACTAGATGGGTTTCTTTTGGTGATAATTTTTGTGGGGGAGGCAACCACAACCCCACAAGATCATTTACTGCAACAGTTAAATATAAGTCACTAAATTATTGAAGGAAGTCTTATTAAGTATACGTGTGTGCATATGTATGTACATATACACATATGTACAAGTATATAGGAACATACATATATTTTTTAATTAATGTATGTATGTTTTATCTCCCTAAGTAGATTTTTAAGATTAGTGATGGAAGGAGCCAGGCCTTTTATATCCTTAAAAAGGTTAGTGTAGGATAATGTCTAGGCCAGGGAGTTATCCACAGAACTAGAAAGAAGGGAGGACAAAGACAATTAAATTTTATGGCAAAATGTTCACTTAGGCTGCCTGTCTACTTAACTGGTAATGGATTTTTCTTCTCAAATGTTATGCAAGAATGAATGAGGGAATTAAGGTAAACAGAGATTATATGACTTGCCCAGGGTCACATAGCTAGTAAGAAAATATGATTAACTAGGTGGCATTGAGGATAAAGTGCTGAAGTTGGCATCAGGGAGACATAAATATGAATCCTGACTCAGACATCTAATAGTCATGGATTCTTATTCTAACCTATCTCAGCCATTACTTCCTCTCCTGTAAAATGGAGGTAATGGATCAACTAAACTAATAATTATACTACAATAGATTTTCAAGAAAATAATTTTTAAAAAAAGTTTCAATAAAGGAAAAAATTTTTTATTGGAGGAAAGTATTTCATTATGAATAAAAACCATTGCCTTGCTAGATCTTCTAGTAGCATTAATATTAAACATAGATATCAACAGTTAGGTGCTGGGCAGGTGATAGCATTTTTTAAACCACTATTAAGCTTCCTCTTTCTAAGTAGACTCAGTAATCTGGACATTTATAAATATAGCTGGCAACATGTCCACAGACATAGGTTTGAAATTTAGATTTTGATCCTGATCCAGTACAATTTATACTTTCCATGGGAGATGCTAGCCAGTTCTTTTATAAAAAAATAATATATTTTAAAAGTTTCTAATATATGTATTAAAAAGCTTAACTGATTCATCTTTAGTCAACATATCAGATCCAGTAACAAACCTTAAAGTACTGAAGAAGTTTAGTTAATATACTAGTAATGACTATGTAAAGTTATGGCTTATGCTATGTTCTCTCTCAATATAATGGTTCCATTTCAAAAATATTGCAATTTAAGAAACTATTGATATAACTGGTTTATATCATTATACTTATCTTTTTAAAATTAAATATTGATACTAATTTCTAATTTCAGGTCCTGGGATAATGAGAGTTGGTGCAGGGATGAATGGCAGTGACAGGTTTACAGGATTGATGCAAGATGTGAGGTTGTATGAACGAAAATTAACCTCTGGAGAAATCTATGAACTTCATGCCACTCCAGCAAAGAATGATTTGCATCCTATTTCTGGGTACCTAGAGTACAGACAAGGAGAAACCAACAAATCATTCATTGTTTCTGCAAAAGATGACAATGAAGAAGAAGGAGAAGAATTATTTATTCTTAAACTAGTTTCTGTACATGGTGGAGCTCGTATTTCCAAAGAAAATATCACAGCAAGATTAACGATACAAAAAAGTGACAATGCCAATGGATTGTTTGGCTTCACAGGAGCCTGTATACCAGAGGTAAGATGACAGACATGGAAGACTCCATCACAGTGACTATGGCTAGTGGTGAATACACTTGATGTTTTTTTTGTTCCTAAGAAATAGAATTTCCCCATCTCCCCCAAAGACACATTAAGATAGCTGTGCTTTTAGAATGAAAGTTAAGAGCCAATTATATTGATGATTCAATATTTGATTTTATTTCTGTTTGTCATGTACTTGAGTTGTGATTTCAGGAATGTGGAGATCTCCCAAAGAGGAACTTTCTCTAACAGCGCATATTGCCACCCTATGTGTGACTTAATCTTAGCTTTTCTTTGGCTTTTAAAGCTCTCCATTACCTGGCCCCTTTCTACTTTTCTAGTCTTCTTATATTGCCCTCCCTCCCCCAAGTACTCTATGATCTAGTGACACTGGACTTTTTTCTGAATTACCCCATCTCCCTATTCCCAACATTTTCACTGGCTCTCTCCCATTCTTGTCCCTCATTCCCTTCTCATTCCTACCTCCTGGTTTCCCTGACTTCCTTCAAGTTTCCACTAAAGTCTCATTTTCTCTAAGAGATATTTCCTGCAGTTGCTGAACACCAGTTCAGATATCTCAGATATCAGCAGAGGGCAGATATCTCCATTTTATCCTGTTTGTACCTTGTTTGTACATAGTCGTTTGCATCTTGTTTCCCCTGTCAGAATGTGAGCTTCTTGTGGTTGTGGTCTTTCTTTGTATTCTCAGTACTTACACCAGTGCCCAGTACATATCAAATGATGAATAAATGCTAGATGACTGGCTAATGGCTCCCCCAGAGTCAGAAAATCTCATTTCAGACACTTATCAGAGATGGGACTTGAACCCAGGCCTCCATGGCTTGAGGCCAACGCTTTCTCCATTATTCCACACTGCCTGAGTATGAATTAATATGTGCATATCCTTGAACAAATGATCCTTTAGACTCAGCCTTCAGAATTATTAAACCATCCCAAAGAATTAAATTACCTTCAAGATACCACTTACTTTCTATTGACTTTGTTAGATCCTATAAGTATAAATAATATCTAAATATGTTGAGAGTTTATGGGAAAGTGTGGTATTTGTTTGTTACAGTCACTAATAATAGATGCTAAAAGGATGTAAAACATATTGATATTTATCAGAGAGTTTTCAGATAAAATCATCTACTCAAGGGTTAACTAACAAGGTTCTGTAGTAGTAGTAGTAAATGCTTTTCTTATCAAGCTTCTTGGCTAGTGTGAATTTACAGAACTACTTTGATGCTTTTCTTATCTGTCCTTTCCAAGTCTTCAGAGCCTCACTCTAATCTTTTTGGTTTCCTGTTCAGTAACACAACACCTATTGAAACAGTCTCCCAGGTGTTATGTGTGACAACAAAGGCTGGGGGAAGAACCCCAAAGGTCTGAAGACAGTTCTGACACTGCCTCAGCAATTCGATTCCAATGTGTTTCCTTTAGTTGTATATTCAAAAGAGAAAATAATAAACTTTAAAAGACAAAGTCAACTTTAGAATTTTATAGATTACATACCCCACTCTACTACAAATGGAGGCACAAGTATCAGTATAAAGTTCACACTGGCCCTTCTAAGCTATTTAAGATGATGAGAAATCTCCATGAGACCTGAAGTGTTGAACTACAATTTCAGTCAGTCAGTAAACATTTATGAAGTACCTTCTATGTGTCAGACACTACGCTAAGCACTGGGGATTCATAGAATGGCAAAAAGACAATCCTTGCTCTCAAAGAGCTCATGGTCTAATGGGGAAGACAACATGCAGATAACTGCTAGCTACAGGATGGAGATAATTAACAGAGAGAAGGTGCTAGAATGAAAGGAGTGGGAATATTTCCTGATTTGAAGGAAGACAGAAAAGCCAGGAGGCAGAGATGAGCAATGAGAGAATTTTAAGTATTGAGGACAGCCAGTGAAAATGCCCAGAACCAGGAGATGGATTGTCTTGTTTGGGCTAAATAGTATGTGGGGATTGGGGAGGGTATAAGATGTAAGAAGATTGGAAAGCTATGTGTGCTATAGGGCAGGGGGGCAGGAGAGGAAAAAGGAAATGAAGGGTTTTGAAATCCAGAGAATTTCATACTTGATCATGGTGATGATAGGAAAGCACTGGAGTTTATGGAGTAGGAGGAATGTCTCCTTGACAGCTAAGTGGAGGACATACTGGGATGGGGAGAGAAAGAGAGACTTGACTCAGGGAGTCCAAACAGAAGGCTGTTACAGTACTCCAGGCATCAGTTGATGAAAGCTTGCACTAAGGTAGTGGCAATGTCAGAGGGGAGAAGGAGGCATATGCAAGAGATCTTACAAAGGTAAAATTGACAGGTGCTGGCAACAGATTGGATGTGCTGGGTGAAAGAAAAGGAGGAGTCAAGAATTATACCTGGGTTGCTCCTCCAGAATAATGGGTGGTCTGGAGACATCTCTTTCTCTATTTCACTAAATATGAAATTATGATGTGGACTTTTGGTCTGGATTTAGATCATCATCATGTTATTAATGACTGAGCTACAATTAAAAGAAAGTTCTAATAATGCAACTTTTTATTTGGCTGACATTTAAAAGGTGTCAGAACACTTTTCCTGTGTATTTTGAATTAGTCCTACAATAACCCTGTGAGGTAGAAAGGACAGATTTGATGATTCCCGTTTTAAAATGATTTTACAAATGGATTCTTAGTGAAATTGCCATGTGTTCAGAGTTACAAAGTAAATAGTAGAGCTTCATAGATAAAGAATATATATTTCTATATTCATGAATAAAGGTATTCTGAATTCGACACCCAACCTATGCTATGGTCTTACACATATACATATGGACAGATTAACTCGAATAAAGTTCGGAGAGCCATATAGGCTAAGAAGAATAAACAGTTAAACTAAAGAACAAAACAAAACAGCAGCTATTTCTAAGTGAGGATCAGTTCCTTTACCTTTCTTTGCTTTAAAAATCATCTCAGAAGTTTTCAAAAGAAATAATTTTAAAATGACTTGATTTAACTGAAGTCAGAAGTAGCTCAACAAGTCTTTGAACTTGACTAAGCTTTATATAGCCATTTGAAAAAGGCATTACTATATATTACTTGCTAGGCTTCCCCATATAGGTCATCCCCATATGGGTCAACTAACAAAATTATTAGGGGAAAGCTGAAATTTTTTACAGATGAGCTTATGTCATCTATAGCAAAGATTATACAGGTATACGTTTCATACATTGCAAGGGAAAGACAACTGTAGTACAGTATAAAGAGAGCTGGATTCGGAGTATAAGGACTGACCCAAGCTCACCCTTGACTCTCACGCTTATTATCTCTCTGACCTTGGGCAAGTTACTGAACCTCTTCGGGACTCAGTCTATCCATTTGTAAAATGAAGAGACTGGACTGGAAGACATCTAAGGACCCCTCTAGTTCCAAGTCTATGATCCCATGTTTAAGCAGGGTAGAGCAGTGGCAAGAACCCTAGTTCAAGAGTTAGGAGTTTGGGGTACTAAATCCTGGCCCTTCTGACAACTGACTCTATGATGCTGGATACCTTTGACCTCTTTGGGCCTCAGCTGCCTTCTATGTGCAATGTGGGATTGAACCAGATCCAATTTGTGGACCCTAGTAGTGCTCTTGTTCTGATTCTGGACTATAGAAGAAATTATTGAAAGAAAGAAACTGAACATTGAAACTAGATTATAGTTGGGGGAGGAATTTGTGGAATTCCCATCCCTGGAAATTTTAAGAAAAGATTAGCAGCTCCTTTTTTCTTATCTAAAGATGTAAAACCTTATACCATGCTATGACATTTTGTCTCATATTCAAAGAAAAAAATGATGCCAATTCTGTGGATTTTTCAAGATACTACAATTTTGTCAATGTGAGAAATAGTGGTTTTATGAAAACATGAGCTTCCCCCTTATCTCTAAAGGTCTCTCATAGATCATCTCACAGTGATGATTTGTGTTTATAAACTTCCTTTTATAGTCATTTTGGCATGATCTAAGCTGCCAGTTAGACTAAACTAAATATAAAACATATTTTTGTTAAATAATTGCTTTATTTTGAATATTTAGTGAATTTGTTATAATATGATGTGTACATGCATATGTATGGGTATTTGTATATATTCTTTTAATTTAATTTAATTTAATTAACATATTTATATCTTTAATTTTAAACTCTCATAGTGGACCTGGAGTCAGAAAGACCTGAGGAGTTCAAATCTGGCCTGAGATACTAACTAGCTATGTGACCCTGGGCAAGTCATTTAACCTTGTTTGCCTCCGTTTCCTTATCCAAAAAATGAACTGGAGAAGGAAATGGCAAATTTCCTCCAATATCTTTGCCAAGAAAATCCCAAATGAGGTCATGAAGAATTGGACATGACTAAAATGACTGAACTAGAAAAAGCCTCCCTGCATTGTAAAGTATTTTCTAGCACCTCTGGTCCCCTCAAATTAATTGGCTGCTTGGCTGAAAGGCCTTTTCTCCTATTGCCATTTCTTATTTACCACGTTTTCTCTTACATATTTAAGAACTAAAAACTTTCTATTTAAACATTACTTATTTTACTGACAAACAACTTTTTATTTGGGTACTTGTAAACGAATAAGATTCATTGCTCAGGTATTAGTTTTAGTCTATTTTAGTGACACTGATCTAAAGAATTAAAGCATGGAAATTAATGATTTAAAAAATAAATTGCTATATCAAAGTTTTAGAGATACATTTTGAGAATAGCCTTATGAGAATGAGAACTTTATTTCAGCTTGAACTGTAATTGCTTTTAAGTGCCTACCATATGTTATGATAATAGATTCCTTTCTATATAAGTGCTATTGATACAATCTGATATCACAGACCATCGCCCAAGCATGAAACTAAATTAAAAATTCATAGGATATGCTAATTCTTCAGCATTCATCTTCTATTTCAGCAAAGAAAGATTGTTCACAGATAAGAATAGTTCATTATTTTCTACAAAAGAAGGTTCCAATAATTTTTACCCTTGTCCATCTTTCCTCTTGTATCCCTGAAGATTTAGACAAGGCTTTGCAAATGCTGAAATCCCAAGAGACACCAGTACTGTGTATCATTCAGTTCTTTGAAAATTTGAATGATTATGATTCTGTAACTTGTTCTGTAGGATTATAGATGGAAAAAATGTTAGAAATAATCTTGTTTGGTGACTTCCTTTCACAGATGAAGAGACTGTGACCTATGTCAAATGGCCTAAATGTTCATCTGTACCACATTTTAAAACCAATTCCAACCTGACTAGCAATAGGGGGGGAGAAGTTTAACATTCTTTCCCTTTTTCAAATTATTTGGTAAATATATATTCCCTATAGCTTTTTCTCTAGGGGTTGAACCTAAGCTCTTCTAAAGCTTTCTTTTTAGAAGCCCCATTTCATATTTAGTTTTATTTTGGAATTTTGCTATATAAACATACATAGCATGTGAATGAGCCTGTTAATTGTTGGTTTAAAAAATCCTAACTTTCTGTCTTGGTAATAACTCTAAGATAGGATGGCAAGGGCTAGGGAAATGGGATTAAATGACTTGCCCAGGATCACACAGCTAGGAAGAGTCCAAGTTCAAATTTGAACCCAGAATCTCCCAGCTCTGAGGCCTGGTGCTCTATCTACAGTGCCACCCAGTTGCATGTTTTTGGTATTGAAAAGTATTGGAGATGGTGAATCACATATAGATTGCTTCCTCTTTTAGTTGTTTAATGAGAAATATTACTATTTCTTGAAAATTTGGATTGAAAAATATTTTTAACATAACAGGTTTTAAATTCACAGATCTACTGTGCTTTTGAAATATGCATGATAGATTCACAAGGTTTAAAGCAATGTGTTTCTTTATTCTGAAAGGTGTTTAATAAAAATGTGTAGATTTCAGAATATCCCAGGTTCCCCTTGTTATAAGAAAATCAGCATTATCTTTTGGCCAATATAATTTTTGTCATCATTACTTCCTAGTGATGCTTTTTGAACATGTGAATAATGCCTTGCCTGACCTGACCTTGTAATTTAAGTCCTGAGTATTCCAGGAAAACTTGCTTTTAGATTGTTTTTTGACTTGGGGTCATTGTAGAAGCAAAACATAGTGGACCAGCACCAGAGGAATGGGTCCAAGTAGAAAGGATGGTAATTGAATTCTATTTTTCTTCCATCTGCTCTGGAAAGAGAGGGAAGAAAATAGGGAGGAGATAGGTGTTTTATTCTGTCAAAATCTGTGTTGTGAGAGAAAAGCAAATTCTTTATAGTAGCAGCTGTTCTGTAATTTTAGAGAGTTGCCTCAAGCATTGGAAAGTTAAGTGACTTTCTCAGGGTCACACAGGCAGAATTTAAACACAGGTCTTTCTGAATCAAAGCCAGGCCAGCTCTCTTTCCATTATGCCACAAAGAAATCTGAAAATTAGGAAAAGTTATGGAAAGTTAGAATAAGAGATAGAATGTCTGTGTTCTGGGTATAATGAATAAATTTCACCTGTTTCCACTGTTCAGCATGATTGGCTAATCTTTTTACTGTTGAACATTTTCATCTGAAGTTTGACATTGAGGGTTGGGTTTCTGAAATACTTGGCTCTCCTTTTCCTGCGATATTTTTCAAACCCAAACTGATAGAACCAATTAACTAATTGTTTAAGGAAGAGTTGTTCAGCTTTTTAGTTTAATAATTTTGGAGAACAAAATAGGGTCCATCCTGGAGCAACTAAATTAATTGCATTTTAAAAAATTAATTACATTTTAATGATTTATAATAGGTCTTATCTAAGATTTAAATTGGTCTCTAAAATTGTTCAGAATCAGGTCTATGCATTTAAGCTATTCAAACCAAAGTAATAGGCTTAAATTATAGCTTAAATGAAGAATAATAAATATTAATTAATTAATTAATTTATTTATTTATTTGATTCTGGGCAAGTCACTTTATTTTTTAGAAAATTTTTCCATGGTTACTGTTATAAAGAAATAAAAAAGGGCACTACTATACTTATAGGGGATATATGGATATTGGTGAGGGAAGCTGTGTCTTTGTATTCCCCCAGGTTGCTGGTGACTGGGGAACACCAACTCATTCACCTTTGCTTGATGGTATAATTCCCTTTCTCAATAACAGTGCCCAGGAAGGACCCTAACTGGTCAATGGATGGGTAACCCTTCAGGTCCCACCTGGGGTTGGATCAATTATTAGTATTGGGCTCTGATTAGCCTTGGATCACGTTGTTCGTCTGACTGTGTTTGCTCCCTCCCTAAGGGTCATGATATAATGACCACTCAGGAAGGTACTTATTAAATATTTATCTTTGATCTTAATTAGGGAAAGGATTATCAGGATATGGATTGGGGATGGGAGACCCTGTCAAACTATTATCTAAAGGCTATAATCCCTCAGGACTGGAGGCTTATTGATTTATAAAGCTGGAGCTCTTATTCTTCACAACCCCTCTGATTCAGCTTGGCCACTGCCAAACCAGAGAGATTGCTCTGCTGGATGTAGATATATCGATGATTTCTCTCTCAGCTTCCTATTGTGAGTTTGTTATGTGTTAGCCTGCACAGCCTTCAGGAAGTAACCACCCTTAAGAAAATCTACCCTCTTCTTCTTATACCTCTCTCCTACCGGTCACCACCAGGGCTCAGAGATCTAAATAGCTATGATGATTCAGATGCCTAAAGATCTAGGGAGATTCAGAGAGAACCAATGACCAACGGTCAGAGACCCACAGATCAATGGTCAAGGACCAAGACCCAAAGATCAAAAGTTAAAGGCCTCTTCCAGATGGCTGTTGGGGTATTTATACTCTCAGGCCAACCAACTTTGCTCCTGTCTCACGGCATCTGGGAACATTCCAATATCTCCAACTGTCTCCCTTGTCAATAAAGGTGAGACCAACACTCCCAAGGTTTGAATATAACATTACATGATTCATGTTCTTACTTTCCCCTTTACTTCCCAAAACCCCTCCTTAACCCTATACTCGACTCTTATTTCCACTACTTTTAACATGTGTCATCTATCAAGACCTATTTCCATATTATTGATATAGTTGCATTGGTGTGATTATTTCAAGCCTACATACCCAATCATGTCCGATCAACCTATGTGTTCAAACAGTTGTTTTTCTTCTGTGTTTCCTCTCCTGTAGTTCTTCCTCTGAATGTGGGTAGGGTAAATCCCTTAGAATTGTCCTGAGTCATTGCATTGCTGCTAGTAGAGAAGTCCATTGCATTCTATTTTACCACAGTGTATCAGTCTCTGTGTACAATGTTCTTCTGGCTCTGCTCCTTTCACTTTGCATCAATTCCTGGAGGTCTTTCCAGTTCACATGGAATTCCTCCAGTTTATTATTCCTTTGAGCACAATAGTATCCCATCACCAGCATATACCACAACTTGTTCAGCCATTCCCCAATTGAAGGGCATACCCTTGTTTTCCAGTTTTTTGCCACCACAAAAAGCGTGACTATAAATATTTTTGTACAAGTCTTTTTATCTATTATCTCTTTGAGGTACAAACCCAGCAATGCTATGGCTGGATCGAAGGGCAAGCAATTTTTTAGAGCTCTTTGGGCATAGTTCCAAATTGCCATGCAGAATGGTTGGATCAGTTCACAACTCCACCAGCAATGCATTAACTTCCCAATTTTGCCACATCCCCATCAACATTCATTACTCTCCCCTGTTGTCATTTTAGCCAATCTGCTAGGTGTGAGGTGATAACTCAGAGTTGTTTTGATTTACATTTCTCTAATTAGTAGAGATTTAGAACACTTTCTCATGTGCTTATTGATAACTTTGATTTCTTTACCTGAAAATTGCCTATTCATGTCCCTCGCCCATTTATCAATTGGGGAATGGCTTGATTTGTTATACAATTGATGTAGCTCCTTGTATATTTGAGTAATTAGACCTCTGTCAGAATTTTTTATTATAAAGATTTTTTTCCCAGCTTGTTGTTTCCTTTCTGATTTTGGTTGCATTGTTTTTGTCTATACAAAAATTTTTTTTAATTTAATATAATCAAAATTATTTCCTTTCCCAGGGATCTGACAAGTATACTATTCTGTGTTCACTTAATTTACTTACAGTTCCTTCTTTATATTCAAGTCATTCATCCATTCTGAAAAATCTTTCCTTTCCCAGGGATCTGACAAGTATACTATTCTGTGTTCACTTAATTTACTTACAGTTCCTTCTTTATATTCAAGTCATTCATCCATTCTGAAAAATCTTTCCTTTCCCAGGGATCTGACAAGTATACTATTCTGTGTTCACTTAATTTACTTACAGTTCCTTCTTTATATTCAAGTCATTCATCCATTCTGAATTTATCTTGGTGTAGGGTATGAGATATTGATCTGAACCTAGTCTCTTCCATATTATTTTCCAATTTTCCCAGCAGTTTTTGTTGAATACTCAATTTTTGTCCTAAAAGTTGGGCTCTTTGGGTTTATCATACACTGTTTGCTGACATCACTTACCCCAAGTCTGTTCCACTGATCCTCCCTTTTGTCTCTTAGCCAGTATCATATTGTTTTGATGACCGCTGCTTTATAGTATAGTTTAATATCTGGTACTGCTAGGCCATCTTCCTTCATGTTTTTTTTTCATTATTTCCCTTGATATTCTTGATCTTTTGTTCTTCCAAATGAACTTTGTTATAGTTTTTTCTAATTCAGTAAAACAGTTTTTTGGTAGTTTGATAGGTACGGCACTAAATAAGTAAATTAATTTGGGTAGAATGGTCATTTTTATGTTGTTAGCTCATTTTACCCATGAGCAATCAATTTTTTTCCAATTGTTTAGATCTAGTTTTAATTGTTTGGAAAGTGTTTTGTAGTTGTATTCATATAATTCCTGTGCTTGTTTTGGTAGATAGATTCCTTAGTATTTTATATTGTCTAGGGTAATTTTAAATGGTGTTTCTCTTTCTAACTCTTGCTGCTGTGATGTGTTGGAGATATATAGAAATGCTGATGATTTATGTGCATTTATTTTGTATCCTGCAGCTTTGCTAAAATTGTTGATTATTTCTACTAGCTTTTTATTCTCTAGGATTTTTTAAGTAGCCATCATCTCATCTGCAAAGAATGATAGCTTAATCTCCTCATTGCCTATTTTGATACCTTCAATTTCTTTTTCTTCTCTAATTGCTATTGCTAGTGTTTCTAGTACAATGTTAAGTAATAGAGATGATAATGGGCATCCTTGTTTCATGCCTGATCTTCTTGGGAATTTTATCTCCATTGCATATGATGCTTGTTGATGGTTTTAGATATGTACTGTTTATTATTTTTAGGAAAGGTCCTTCTATTCCTATACTTTCTAGTGTTTTCAATAGGAATGGGTGTTGTATTTTGTCAAAGGCTTTTTCAGCATCTATTGAGATAATCATGTGATTTTTGTTTGTTAGATTGTTGATATGGTCAATTATGTGGATGATTTTCCTAATGTTGAAGCATCCTTGCATTTCTGGTATAAATCCCACTTGATCATAATGGATAATAAGCCACTTGATCACTTACTATAGTCTTTTTGCTAATATTCTATTTAAGATTTTTGCATCTATGTTTATTAGGGAAATTGGTCTATAGTTTTCTTTCTCTGTTTTTGATCTACCTGGCTTTGGAATCAGTACCATATTTGTGTCATAAAAGGAATTTGTTAGGACTCCTTCTTTGCTTATTATGTCAAATAATTTGTATAGTATTAGGATTAGTTGTTCTTTGAAGGTTTGATAGAATTCACTTCTGAATCCATCAGGCCCTGGTGATTTTTTCTTAGGGAATTTTTTGATGACTTGTTCAATTTCTTTTTATGATATGGGATTATTTAAATATTCTAATTCTTCTGCTGTTAATATTTTTGTAAATATTCATCCATATGACCTAGATTGCTATATTTATTGCCATATAATTGGGCAAAAGAGTTTTTAATGATTGCCTTAATTTCTTCTTCATTAGAGTTGAGATCTACTTTTTCATCTTTGATACTATTAATTTGGTTTTTCTTCTTTCCTTTTTTGGTTAGATTTACCAGTACTTTGTCTATTTTATCTGTTTTTTTTCAAAATACCAGCTTCTAGTCTTATTTATTAATTCAATAGTTCTTTTACTTTCAATTTTATTAATTTCTCCTTTGATTTTTAGTATTTCTAATTTAGTTTTCATCTGAGGATTTTTAATTTGTTCATTTTCAAGTTTTTTAAGTTGCATGACCAATTCATTAATCTCTGCCCTCCCTAATTTGTTCATATATCCACCCAGTGATATGAATTTTCCCCTTAGAACTGCTTTGGCTGTATCCCATAGGTTTGGGTAAGAAGTCTCATCATTGTCATTGTCTTTAATGAAATTATTAATTGTTTCTATGATTTGTTCTTTCACTAAATTATTTTGGAGAATTATATTATTTTATTTCCAATTAATTTTTGGTTTGCCTCTCCATGTATTCTTACTAATAACTGATAAGGTTGCATTTATTATTTCTGCTTTTTTGCATTTATTTGCCATGTTTCTGTGCTCTATTACATGGTCTATCTTTGTGAATGTTTCATGTGCTGCTGAAAAGAAGGTGTATTCCTTTTGATCCCTATTTATTTTTCTCCATTATATCTATTAACTCTAATTTTTCTAGGGTTCCGTTCACCTCTCTTCTCTCTTTCTCATTTATTTTTTGGTTTGATTTATGTAGATCTGATAGGGGAAGGTTGAGGTTCCCCACTATTATAGTTTTGCTATCTATTTCATCCTTGAGCTCTACTAGGTTCTCCTGTAGAAATTTGGAAGCTATCCTGTTTGGTGCATACATGTTGAGTACTGATATTTCTTCATTTTTTTATACTACCTTTTATTAGGATGTAGTTACCTTCCCTCTCACTTTTAACCATATCTATTTTTACTTTGGCTCTGTCAGAGATCATGATGGCAACCGCTGCCTTCTTTTTCTCAGCTGAAGTCCAATAGATTTTGCTCCATCCATTCATTTTTTACTCTATGTATGTCTGCCTGTCTCATGTGTGTTTCTTGTAGACAACATATGGTAGGATTTTGGTTTCTAATCCATTTTGCTATTTGCTTCTGTTTTATGGGTGAGTTCATCCCATTCACAGAGTTGTAATTATCAACTGTGTATTCCCAGACATTTTGATTCTCTCTCCTTGTCCTGTCCTTTCTTCTTTCACTATTTCCTTCTATACCAGTGTTTTGTTTTTAATCAGTTCCCCTAATCCCTCCTTTATTGTACTTCCCTTTCTCCCCTCTCCTTCTTATTCCCCTCTTATTCTTCTTTAGCATCTTTTTAAGCTACATCGTTCCTCCCTCTCCCTTCCTAATGTTACTTCCCTCTCCACTTTTTGTTACCCTTCTACTTCTCTATAGGGCACTAGTCAATTCTCTGCCCCAGTGGATCTGATTATTCTTCCCTCTTTAAGTTGATTTCAATGCACTTAAGTATTAAATATTTCCTCTCTCCAACCTCTTTACCCTTCCAGTATATTGTTATTCTTCCCTGTTGGCCCCATGTGCTTCTTTATGGAATATAAATTTGCTCCATTTTGTTTGTTTTCCCATTTTTCTTAATATTACCTTCTTTCCCCCCCTCTAGTTTTGTATATATTTATACATACATACATGCATGCATACATATATACATACATATATATATCCTTTGACATTTCATTCTATACAATTTGTCACTGTTCTTTCTATGTAAACTTCTTCTAGTTACCCTGTTTGTAATAATAATTTTTAATATTTGCCAATATCTTCTTTTCTTTTTGAGATACAAATTGATTGAATTTATTGGTTCCCTTAAAGAAAGGATTTTTCCCTCCCCCCATTCTTTTAATTACCTTATGATGATTCTCTTGAGTTCTGTGTTTAGGCAGCAAACTTTCTGTTTAAGTCCGGTTTTTTCTTTATGAATGCTTGGAAGTCCTCAGTTTTATTGAATGACCATACTTTCCCCTGCAATAATATTTTTTTCCAGGTTTTTTTTTTCATCCAGTTTTGCAAGATAGTTGATTCTTGGTTGTAGACCAAGTTCTTTTGCTTTCCAGAATATTGTGTTCCATGCCTTCCGGTCCTTAAATGTAGATGCAGCCAGATCCTGTGTTATCCTAACTGTTGTTCCCTTAGTTAAATATTTATTGAGTGCCTGCTATATACAAGGCTTTATTCTGGGCAGTGAAAAGAACACAAAAGACCATAAAATATTGTTCTTATGGTGCTTAATTTCCTAATAAGGCAGAAATACTTGAAAAATGAAATTCAATAATTAAGTTACTATAAGAAAATAAAATTAATTTTTAAAAATAATTATTGATTCATAGTGAAATCGAAGTGTTAGATGGCTTGTTATTAGTTTGAGAGGAAGCCGAGATGACCTAACTGAATTTATCTTGGAAGCCTTTATTTAGAGGTGAGACTTGGACTTGGACTTGAAGGATAAGTTGAGTTTGTGTAGCTGGGGAAGTGTAATGAAGGCATTCCTGGGGGTAAAAATATTATTACAAAGACATTGAGGCAGGGATGAGACAATATCTTCTGCTGATAATGAGCAGCTGAGTCTGACTGAAGGGAAGTATTTCTGTGAGTAGATAAGTTTGAGACTTGTGCTTCAGAGCTTTAAATGACAGATTAAGGAGTTTAGATTTTTTTTCCTGATTGATCTAGGGAATTGGGACTTTGTCCGAAACTGTAATATTTTCCCTCAAATTCTGAGGAATGCTGAAATTTATTGAGATTTCTATATATAATGGCAGTACTTTTCAGACAGTAGCTTCTGTTAGCATCCAGATGTTTATGACTTTTTCTTTTTAATCATCTTCCCTTCCCCTTTACCCTGAACTTGATATTTCTTGCCATCATAATCCGAAAAAGGTACTTGTCTAAGTCCCTGTGTATATAGTTAGATATGCTAGGTGACCTTCCATATCACCATAGTCCATTGGCAGTTTTTCCTTCATATACTCAGAGAAGGGGTTAAAAATGAAAGAAAAAAGCAAAAGAAAGAAACAAAGTAGAGATAAATTTAATGGATTTTAGTTTCTCTCAATTCATAACAGATATTTTAACAAGACAGCTAAATAGTGCTAGTGTTTAGAGTACTGGGTCTAGATTCAAGAAGATCTGAGTTTTGACTTATGTGGTGGTCATAGGCAAGTCACTTTACCTCCCCTCACTTTTTTCATCTTTAAAATAGCTCCTACCTTCCAGGATTGTTTTGGGGATCAAATGAAATAGTATTTGGAAAGCACTTAACACACAGGGCCTGATAAGCACTATGTAAATGTTAGCTATTATTATATAATCATAGTGTTTACTAAGGCAGAGGTGCATTGTAGCTTCTTGAATAATGTCCTTGGAGTCAGTAAAATCTGGATTAAAACCTTATCTTTGACAAATACTGTCTATGTGATCCTGAGCAAGTAATTTAAACTTTCATTCTTCCCAGACAACTCTCTTGTCTCAAAACAAGACATAAATTGTCTAAGAAGATGCTGGGGTGTATTGGTAGAATAAATTCCTTGTTAAGAGCTCCTTATACTCATGAAATCACATTAAGTGTTGCTCTACATAAATCTTTACTGATTTTTACATGACTCAGCATGTATCTGTAAAAAATAAGATTCTATCCAAAGTACATTATGTCTGTCACTGGATATATATGTGTCTATGTACCCTTTGCAAAGTAGATAGTAGAAAGTTACTGAATTCTGGCAAGGAGATGACTTTATGACAATTTCTTGATTTTCATACATAGAATCTCCTTTACTGAGTGGTTGGGATCAGTGTTTATCTAAAAATAATTTACCTTTAATTTCAGATAGCAGAGGAGGGGTCCACTATTTCATGTGTCATTGAAAGAACCCGGGGAGCCCTGGATTATGTGCATGTTTTTTACACCATATCACAGATCGATTCCACTGGAATTAATTACAACGTTGATGATTTTGCTAATGCCAGTGGAACTATCACATTCCTCCCTTGGCAGAGATCAGAGGTAAATCCTATCATCTCTTATTAATGTTAATTATTTGTTTCTTTAAAAGTCTCCTGGAATGTATTTTTCTGGCATATATATTTTTTTGATATAATTGCAGAGCTCATTTTTTCAGAACTTTGGATAACTAAGGACTTTGAAATATGAATATGATGTAAAACAATGTGGGTTTTTTGTTTATGTGCTGGTGTATATTCAGGGTTAAGGACACCCAAACACATAAAGTCCCTTTTGGACTTTCATATGAAAGAAAAGGTAAAGCTATGAAATTTATTTGGGCCAATTATTTCTCATTTTTTTAATTCAAATCAAAATGAGAGAGTATATGTATTGCACTTTGCAAACTTTAAAACATACTGACTACAGAGTACCAGCACAACTACATGTCATATGTTTTTCAAAGATATTTTATAGTGAGTTCTTGGTTATTCATGCCAAATGACCCTTTTTCCTATCTCAAAATACACAGAACAATTCTCATCAAAATCCCACTTTATATGAGGTAACTTTGAAAAGTTAGGGTAATGTGTGAATATGGTTTTTGCAATTCATATTGGGCTTGAAAATGAGCAGCTAGGTTGTACAATGGCTAGAGTACTGGGCTTAGAGTCAAGGAGACCTGAGTTCAGATCAAGGCTCAGACGCACACTTAATATTTGTGTGACCCTGACAAACCAATTAACCTCTCTTTCCCTCAATTTCCTCAGCTATAAAACTGGAATAATAATAGGGAATAGTAGGTCTCTGAACAGGATTTGAACTTAGATCTTTCTGGCTCCAGGTCCAGCACTCTATCCACTGTGCTATTTAGCTGCCTAGAAGAATTCAGAATATACCTGATACAGGTAAATAGAGAGCAAATCCAATAATATAGCCTTTTCCCATTGCTTTTCTATATTTGAATAATATTGTATGTAGCATGGTGTGTGTATGTTTTTGAAGATGAGGTAAAGTGATAAAGGACACCCATATGAAGTCCCTTTTGGATCATGGCTTACTATACAATTCAAGTTGGCTGCCTCTGAATTTGCGACAACACTCATCATATCAACTCACTCCTTTTTTGAAGCTTCCACTCTAGTCACTCCACTTCTCCTTTCCAAGTTCCCAAGATAACCTAAGCACCCAAGAACTCTTAAAAAATGCTTCCTTGCTCATGAGATGCTTTAAGCTTACTCCACTACAGTACTAACTCCATCCACTCTTTTACCCTCCCCCAAACCATGCCTGATACCAGCTTCTCCATGATCAGTAACATCCTCAGTAACATTGAATTCAACAAATCTTTTTAAGAAATATTTTCAATTTACTGTATTTATCAAAATGATATTTCCATATTTTAAAGTTTTTATTTTCTGCTAAAATGGAAAGTCCAGAGGGATGTGGAGAAGGCAGGAATTTGTATAGTGATGTTACTTCAGTAACAGTGAACCCTGGCAGTAAGTTGGGGAAAACTTTTTTTCCGAGCAAACGAATGCAAAAAAGTTCTCTTTAGAGCAAAATCTTTGAAGAGTAATTGCTTCCATTACAGAACCACACAAAAAACTAATCAGAGGCCCATGAACAATAGAACAAGAGGAAAGAGGGCTACCGTCAAAGCCTTTGTAGACAAAGGCAAACAAGCCACAGCCTCCCAGCAGAGAAACATGTGGCCTGTAAATCTCTACATCGAGAAGCACTGAAAGCAGAAGACTTTCTGTGCCTTACCCAGAAAATCCTAGGGTGGTTGGAAAGCCACAGAATGGGGACCCCCGCTGGTCCCAGAGAGTGGCTATAACCAAGGCAGTGCAGTGGTTTCAGATTGAAATTCTGATTCCAAGGACTCCTATATCCTTAGCATTCAATCCTGAGATGTCATATAATTCTCTGAAGATATAGCACCCAGAACATTAAAAATCCAGGATGGGGAAAATGGACTCCTAAGTTCAGGAAGTATAGGTCAACATGGGAACCTAGAAGGATCCAGGGACCAAAGTAAGGCTGGCCACTGCTCCCAAAAGTACAGCAGTGGGGAGAATATGTTACTGGCCATAAGCATTCATTTGGGAACTAACCTGGTGAGCTGAGTAAACCAAAGAAAACATCAACTAGTGTTAACTTGTGGTGGCATGTACCTGCTCAAAGACTATGAGTATTTCTACAAAAATTTCTACTCTTTCTCCAAGTTTCTTTCCTGATACCTGATTGCTAACAGATGTGATATATTTTGCTACTTCTTTACGGAAATGTTTTTGGTACCCTGAATTTTGCTTTATCCATGAAAAGACCAAGATTTTGTAAGAGATAAATATAAATGTAAATGAAGGAAGAGAGCCAAACCTCTCCCTAAGTGCTAGGAATTTTCCTCACTTGGGGCTTTGAACAATTCTGATGACATTCCTAACTTTTTATTTAATACAAAGTCCCTAAAGCAGTAGTAGAGGGGACACTGTGGATTAGTTGATTATTATGTTATTTCCAGGCTAAGAAGGAGCTAATTATTGTGAATAATGTAACAGTAGAAGTGATCAGGACTTGCTCTGTAGTATACCCCTTTCCCATGATGAGGCATCAGGAAAAGATGTTTATGGAGGAAACTTTCTTCCCCCAAACGGACCCAAGCTTAGTGTCGTTTTGGAAAAATACATTATTTAAATTTATACTCCTTAAATATTTAAATAGTTTTCTTATATATTTTTCTATCCATCAATTACTGCATTCTTATGCCTTATTTGGCCATACATAGCCCTTTTGAGAGCAGTTACTCTTTTTGGCCACATGATGGCCACTCAACACCATTACCACTAGAAACCATGAAAGCCATTTTTGTGTTATAATAATTTTAAAAAATAATAATAGCTTATTATGAGCAAAAGATATTCATTAAATGCTCTTTCTCCCTACTTTCTTTCTCTGTTTTCCTTCCTTCCTTCCTTCCTTCCTTCCTTCCTTCCTTCCTTCCTTCCTTCCTTCCTTCTTTCTTTCTTTCTTTCTTTCTTTCTTTCTTTCTTTCTTTCTTTCTTTCTTTCTTTCTTTCTTTCTTTCTTTCTTTCTTTCTTTCTTTCTTTCTT
>NC_058130.1:318794961-318957299 GCF_016433145.1 Gracilinanus agilis | reverse complement strand
TCCTTCCTTCCTTCCTTCCTTCCTTTCTTCCTACCTAGGACTTAGGACCTAGGACCTCCCGTCTCTAGGCCTGGATCTCAATCTACTGGGCCACCCAGCTGCCCCAGGGCCTTTTCTTTTTAAGAAACTGTAGTGAGCAACCAGGTAGCTCAGTGGATTGAGAGCCAGACCTAGAAACAAGGGAGGTCTTGGATTAAAATCTGACTTTAGCCACTTCCTAGCCAGTGACTCTAAACAAGTCATTTAACACCCATTGTCTAGCTCTTCCTGCTTTTGTGCTTTGGAACCAATACACAATATTGATTTTAAAATGGAAGGCAAGGCTTTTTTTTTTTGATAAAAATTTTAAAAAAAGAAACTATACCAAACACTGTGGATGAAGCTAATACCCAGAATTCCATGTAAGCATCAGCTTTTTTTCTGCTCCCTTCTCTCAAAAAATTAGGAGCTAGAAAAGTATATTCAAAATAAGGAGAACAAGTCTACAGTTGACATAATTCATAGAATTTTCACATTGTTGAAATGTTATAGACAAATTTGGTCATATGGACCAGGATTCAAAGTGACCCAAGTTGAGCAATGAATAATTTCCATGGATTACAAGCAGTTTGTTCTAGGGAAAATTAGCCAATGTAATAAATAATAAAAATAACTGAATTTTACTCCATTATTGCAACTTAAGGTTTTCAAAACATGTTATGTTATTTCATCATCACAATAATTCCAGAAGGTAAGTATGACGTGTACTATGATACTCATTTTACAGATAAGAAAACCAAGCCTGAGAATTAACAGATGGATCATTAAAAGGAAAAATCCCCATATTCAAATTAAATGATTGTTTATTTCATACAGATAACCCAGGGTTCACCATTATTTTGCAATAACAAATATTTTAGTTACTCCATTTTAAAATTAATCTGTCCCTCTTACTACCCTTTTTTATTCAAGTAAGCACACTAAAAAAATCCTCCCAACTAAAAATATCTGCATAGTCCAACATAAAATTTTAGCTACCTATAGTCCTTTTTAATCACATACCAGGTTTATAAACATGTAGATGCTGAGATTTACATAAAGCAATACATTAAAACTCTAAGAAAACTACCTAGAGAAACTGACAAGGACTTCCCAATTCCTTTAAATAATTCATTTTTGTACTATCATGCATAAACCTATAATTCATTTTTATAGGGAGATGACTTAAATATTTACAAAATGTATATTCAGAATAACATCAAATTTTCAAAATATTTTGTAACTTTAAAAGTTTTTTTTCTATTGAAAGATTCTATTAATATGTTCTAGAACTTTTTTGCATGATTCATGGCAAGCTCTCTGCTATTCCCTCAGAAACCTAAAACTGCAGGTTTGCCTTAGCACCTTCATACTCATGTCGCTTTTTGGATCTGCTCTCATTCTTTACAGGTTTTTGCATTTAAGAAAGCTATTTTACAGTTTCTACATTTGTAATCTGTAATGATAATAGTGATGATGACAATACCAATAATGAGTAGAATTTTCATAGTGCCACAAGGTTTTCAAAGTATTTTATAAATATTATCTCAATTGATGCTCACAACATTGCTGTGAGGTAGGTGCTATTATTATCCATGTTTTAAAGTTGAGGAAACTAAGGCAGACATGAGTTGTGATATGGCTATGAAGCATCTAAGGGAAGATTTGCATTTGGCTGTTCCTGAATCCAAGTCCCACATTCTCTCCACCATGCTACCAAACAACACCTATTCTGAACAACCCGACATTTATGGACAGATTATACTTTACCCCCATGCAGTTATTTGAGGAATTTAATTAGGTGACCAGGATTGAAAATATATTTAAACACTGAATACAAACATTTGGAGTTAGGAATTAGTCATGATTATAAATAATTAAAAGAATTAAGTATTGTTCAATGATATTACTTTTTCTTTGGGGTATAATCTTGATGTTTCTTAACCTAACATCTATGACTTTTTATAATTCTAGGTCTTGAATCTCTATGTTATTGATGATGATATCCCAGAGCTTAATGAGTATTTCCGGGTGACTCTGGTCTCTGCGATTCCTGGAGATGGGAAAATGGGTTCAACTCCAACTAGTGGAGCAAGCATAGATGTTGAAAAGGAAACAACAGATATCACCATCAAAGCCAGTGACCATCCATATGGTAATGTCTTGGTCAGAAATCACCCTTTGTCTCTCATTTGCTCTTCAGATTTATCAAATGAAGAAAATGAAATTTTGATAACTGACAGAAGGAAAAGTTCTGATTTGAATACTCAACAATTGAGCTTCTAATTTGAATGCTAATTACTATAAAATCTATATTCCTGAGTTATACAAATATTTGATATGCATCCAAACATATCCTATTTATATAGGACTTTAAGTGAAATTGTAATTAATTGTATTCAAGCTTTACAAACTTAATTTTTAAAAATCTAGATTATCTACAGATACCATTTTCCTTTCTATTCCTGTCATCCCTCTGAGTCTGTGTTAGCCTGGTCATGGATAGCAAAGCAAGAGGGAAGACTGGAATCAGGAGATGGTTTGGCAATGGGGAGGGGAATGTTCTAGTTTAGTGAAATTGGCACTGGATTAGGAGTTAAGATCTTTAAATTTAGATCTTTGATCAACCAGTACTCACTTAAACTCTTTAAGCCTCAGTTTATTCATATGTCAAGTAATGTCATCGTATTATATGATTTCTAAGATTCCAACTCTAGTATTAGGCAGTTTTGTGCTTGGGAGCCAAATAACAAAGCTGGATGGTCTTCCATCTCCCAAGTCTTTATAGCAAGGCCTTTAAAACAGTGTGTTACCACCTCTCATAAAATGAGAGACAAAACCAAATTCCAAATACTCTGATTATCTGATTTATTTGGATTTGAATCATTTGATCTTAGATAATGAGATTAATGATTGTGGTTGTAAAGTTCAGCAAACCTCAATTTGACTTAAATTTAAAATTCTTGTTTTAAACAGATTCAAATTTGATTTAATTGAATATTGCTATTTGTGGAAAAGATCACAGAATAAATGAATGACGCAAGCACTTTGTGCACAGCACTGTATTAAGTGCTAGAGATATTAAAAGAACAGTAAGACACCCCTTGCTCTCCAGAATCTCATATTCTAAATAACACATAGGGAAGATATCTCATCCTGTTATTCATATTGCATAGTAATTGTATATGTTACTTAAAATGAAGTACTTAAAATGAAAAAAAAATTAACATCCTCTACCAATGTGTCATCATGATGGGGAAATAATCCTGGGTCATTGAAAACTATACTAAGAGAGGGTAAGCTCCAGCAGACCCTATTGAAAGTAGAAAGGTTTTCATTGTATATCTGTTGTTTGAGGACCAGCCTGGTCAAACCTCTCCAGAAAAAAAAAAGGTAGGCATGATACACTTTAAAATGTAATCTCTCTCTCCTCCTCCCTCTCTCATATACATATATACATATGTATGTATGTATATACATATACATGTAAACATCTCTTCCATCATTTTCTTAAGCCTAGACAATTAACAAAATGATAAATCAATTCCTGTTTTGTAGCTTGTTGATTTCCAAGGTATAAATGTTTGATCTGGCTCCAACATACCTCTGCCTACAACATAACTGACTAAGTCTATTGGTTGTTTAGCTTTTGCTTATAGAAAGTGAAGAGGATCTTATTATTTCCTGTAGTAGCCCATTCCACTGGTAAATAGCTCTTCTTATTAGGAATTTTATTTCATATCAGGGCTGCATTAACATCTTTGAAACTTTTACTTTTTGCTCCTGGTTCTCCCAAGTAAAAAAGGTTTAATCCCATTTGTATGAGCCCTTTAATGATGGTGGTGGTGGTAGTGGTGGTGGTGTTAGCAGTATTGTGCTTTAAATGTTTTTTTTTTAAATTTAAACATTTATTAGTATTCATTTTTAACATGGTTACATGATTCATGCTCCTACTTTCCCCTTCACCTCCCGCACTCCCCCCAACCATGGCCAACGCACATTTCCTCTGGTTTTGTCATGTGTCCTTGATCAAGACCTATTTCCAAATTGTTGGTAGTTGCATTGGTGTGGTAGTTTCGAGTCCACACCCTCAATCATGTCCACCCCGACCCATGCGTTCAAGCAGTTGTTTTTCTTATATGTTTCCTCTCCTGCAGTCCTTCCTCTGAATGTGGGTAGCATTCTTTACCATAAATCCCTCAGAATTGTCCTGGGTCATTGTATTGCTGCTGGTACAGAGGTCCATTACATTTGATTTTACCACAGTATATCAGTCTCTGTGTACAATGTTCTTCTGGCTCTGCTCCTTTTGCTCTGCATCAGTTCCTGGAGGTCTTTCCAGTTCACCTGGAACTCCTCCAGTTTATTATTCCTTTTAGCACAATAGTATTCCATCACCAGCATATACCACAGTTTGTTCAGCCATTCCCCAATTGAAGAACATACCCTCCTTTTCCAGTTTTTTGCCACCACAAAAAGTGCAGCTATGAATATTTTCATACAAGTCTGTTTATCTATGATCTCTTTGGGGTACAAACCCAACAATGGTATGGTTGGATCAAAGGGCAGGCATTTTTTATAGCCCTTTGAGCATAGTTCCAAATTCCCATCCAGAATGGTTGGATCAGTTCACAACTCCACCAGCAATGCATTAATGTCCCAATTTTGCCACATCCCCTCCAACATTCATTACTCTCCCCTTCTTTCATTTTAGCCAATCTGCTAGGTGTGAGGTGATACCTCAGAGTTGTTTTGATTTGCATTTCTCTAATTATTAGAGATTTGGAACACTTTCTCATGTGCTTATTGATACTTTTGATTTCTTTATCTGAAAATTGCCTATTCATGTCTCTTGCCCGTTTATCAATTGGGGAATGGCTTGATTTTTTATACAATTGATTTAACTCCTTGTGTATTTTGAGCAATTAGACCCCTGTCAGAGTTTTTTGTTATAAAGATTTTTTCCCAATTTGTTGTTTCCCTTCTGATTTTGACTACATTGTTTTTGTTTGTACAAAAACTTTTTAGTTTAATATAATCAAAACCATTTAATTTACATTTTGTAATTTTCTCTAACTCTTGCTTGGTTTTAAAGTCTTTCCTTTCCCAGAGATCTGACAAGTATACTATTCTGTGTTCACTTAACTTATTTATAGTTTCCCTCTTTATATTCAAGTCATTCACCCATTCTGAATTTATCTTGGTGTAGGGTGTGAGATGTTGATCTAGACCTAATCTCTCCCATATTGTTTTCCAAATTTCCCAGCAGTTTTTGTCAAATAGTGGATTCATGTCCCAAAAGTTGGGCTCTTTGGGTTTATCATACACTGTCTTGCTGATATCATTTGATATTCTTGATCTTTTGTTATTCCAAATGAAATTTGTTATAGTTTTTTCTAATTCAGTAAAGAAGTTTTTGGTAGCTTGATAGGTATGGAGCTGAATAGGTAAATTAATTTGGGTAGAATTGTCATTTTTATTATGTTAGCTCATCCTATCCATGAGCAATCAATGGCTTTCCAATTGTTTAGATCCAGTTTTATTTGTTTGGAAAGTGTTTTATAGTTGTTTTCATATAATTGCTGTGTTTGTTTTGGTAGATAGATTCCTAAGTATTTTATATTGTCTAGGGTGATTTTAAATGGTGTTTCTCTTTCTACTTCTTGCTGCTCTAGTGTGTTGGAAATGTATAGAAATGCTGATGATTTATGTGCATTCATTTTGTATCCTGCAACTTTGCTAAAGTTGTTGATTATTTCTACAAGCTTCTTAGTTGATTCTCTAGGATTTTTAAAGTAGATCATCATATCATCTGCAAAGAGTGATAGCTTAGTCTCCTCCTTGCCTATTTTGATACCTTCAATTTCTTTTTCTTCTCTAATTGCAACTGCTAGTGTTTCTAGTACTCTGTTGAATAATAGAGGTGATAATGGGCATCCTTGTTTTACTCCTGATCTTATTGGGAAGGCTTCTAATTCATCTCCATTGCATATGATGTTTGTTGATGGTTTTAGGTATATACTGTTTATTATTTTTAGGAAAGGTCCTTCTATTCCTATACTTTTCAGTGTTTTCAATAGGAATGGATGCTGTATTTTG
This sequence comes from Gracilinanus agilis, assembly GCF_016433145.1. Classification (NCBI taxonomy): domain Eukaryota; kingdom Metazoa; phylum Chordata; class Mammalia; order Didelphimorphia; family Didelphidae; genus Gracilinanus; species Gracilinanus agilis. The sequence goes on along the minus strand of NC_058130.1, from coordinate 318,951,182 downwards.
TCAAAGGCTTTTTCAGCATCTATTGAGATAATCATGTGATTTTTGTTTGTTATACTGTTGATCCCCTCCCTTCTTTTGACCTCCCCACTCCCCTGCTCCCCTTGGTTTATCCCTTCTGACTTTCTCAGAAGGGTTAGATAAGAGTTTTATGTCCCAATGGATCGTATAGCTACTCTTCCCTCTCCGGGTAGATTACACTGAGAGTAAGGTTTGATTATTACCTCTTAATGCTCTCTTCCTCTCCTTCTTATAATAGTATTTGTCCCCTCTCCTTCCCATGCCCTCTTTGTGTGTAATAGAATATCCTATTTTTCTTATTCACTCAAGTTTCTCTTGGTGTCCCCTACTATTTACCCCCTCTTTCCCATCCCCCATGTCATCTTAGATTATTTAGTGTTCCACCCTCTCGCTGTAAATTATTCTTCCGATTACTATAATAGTGAATAGAGTTCACTACAGAGAATTATACATAACTTTTCTCTACATAGGAATACAAATAATTAGATCTTACTGAGGCCCTTAAAAAGGCAAATTTAAAAATTATGAGTTTTCTTTCTTTCCCCTCTGTTTCTTATTTACCTTTTCATGTTTCTCTTGATTTTTGTGGTTGGATATCAAACTTTCCATTTAGCCCTGCTCTTTTCTGAGCAAATACTTGGAATTCTTCAATTTTGTTGAATGCCCATACTTTCCCCTGGAAATATATAGTCAATTTTGATGGGTAGTTGATCCGTGGTTGCAGGACCAGCTCTCTTGCCTTTCTGAATATCGTATTCCAAGCCAGTCCAGGTTTCTATTAATTTCTGGTTTTTCTGGAAGACCAATGATTCTCAGATTGTCTCTTCTAGATCGGTTTTCTTGGTCTGTCACTTTCTCATTGAGATATTTCATGTTTCCTTCTATTTTTTCAGTCTTTTGACTTTGTTTTATTTGTTCTTGTTGTCTTGAGAGATCATTAGCTTCTAATTGCTCAATTCTAGCCTTTAGGGACTGGTTTTTGGCTATAATCTTTCGGTTTTCGGCTATGATCTTTTGGTTTTCAGCTTTAATCTTCTGGTTTTCCTTTTCAATCTGGTCATTTCTGGTGTTCAATTTGCTTATCAGTTCATTTGATTTCTGAGCCTCACTTTCTAATTTCAAGATTCTACCTTTTAAACTGTTATTTTCTTGCTAGATCTCTTCCATCTTCCTCAAAATCTCAGTTTTGAACTCTTCCATAGCTTGTGACCCATTTTCCTTATTTGAGGAGGGTCCGGATGCTTGTTTGTTCTCCTCCTCTGTTTGCTCGGTTGTCTGGATTTTCTCTGTGTAAAAGTTGTTGAGTGTTAAAGACTTCTTTTTCTTGTTGTTAATCTTTCTCTTCTGAACTTCCTGAGACCTGGGTAGCCATCATTAGCTCAGCAGCTTCTCAGCTTTATCCTCGCGCTCAGCGACTGTCTGCGGTCTTTTGGCTCCTGAGGTCTGAGGTCTGGTTTTTTCCAAGGTCAAGCCCCCTGGTGTACCCCCTTGCTTGATCCTCTGCCCGGAGGTTTCTTTACAAGTCTCAGGGCGCTGCTTACACAGTCGTATACCCGTCTGCACTGGTTCCCCACTCAGGTTTTCAGAGCCTTAGCTTGAGGCTGTGTCTGCCTCTACCCGCGCCTCCGCCTGTGCCTGCGCTCTGAGCCTGCACTCAGAGTTCGTGTGCGTTCTTTAGCTTTCTGGGGACCTAAATCTTGTTGCTCTCAGGAACAGGCCCTGGAGCTGCCAATGACTCAATGGGTGCCCCAAACTTGCTCTATTTCTTTTTAGCTGGCTTTGGAGTTATAGGTGGTGTGTGTGGAGGGGGTGGGGGTGGGGTGGTTGCTCAGCCTGCGATTTAGTGAAAGCTGTTTCACCCCTTTATAGCATGGAAATGTCCTGATTCCACGTGCCTTCCACACTGCACCCTGTTGTGGGGTTCCTCTGTTCGTCTGGACTTGTTTTTCTGTCCCCTTGAGGAGTCTTGTGTGTTTCGGTCAGGAGTGGTTAAGAGCTGCTTTTTACTCTGCCGCCATCTTAACCCGGAACCTGCTTTAAATGTTTTTAAGGCATTTTACAAATATTATTTTACTTCTATCCATGACAATGCTACTAGGTAGTACTATTAATATCCTCATTTTATAGATAGGGAAACTGAGACTAGAAGAGGTTAAGGGACTTTCTCAGTCATATAAGTACTGTCAGAAGGATTTGAAGTGCAGCTTCCTGATTCCTGATCCAGTGCTCCATCGACTGCATCACCTTGCTGCATCATATTCTTCCTCCTTACCTCCTTCCTTCTTTTCTCTTCTTCCTTCCCTCTCTCCCTTACCTTCTCTCTTAAAGTCAAGATTGTATATTGGTTTTAAGGCAGAAGAGCAATAAGGGCTAGGCAGTGGGGGTCAAGTGATTTGCCCAGGTTCACATAGCTGAGAAGTGTCTGAGACCAGATTTGAACCCAGGACCTCCTGTCTCTAAGCCTCCAATATGTTTATCCATATAATGAATGAAAACACAGATGTTCATTTAAAATGAAAAGCAAAGTCTATCCAAGAAGACATTTGTGAGGATATAAATGATGCTATTTTTGTATTTGTTAGGCTTACTTCAGTTCTCTGTGGGAATGCCTCCTCAGCCTGATGATAAGATGACTTTGCCTACTGCTAGTATTCCACATGTGACTGTGAAGGAGGAAGATGGAGAAGTTAAATTGTTGGTAGTTCGTGCACAGGGTCTTCTGGGAAGGGTGATGGTGGAATATAGAACCATTTCACTGACAGCATTTAGTCCAGATGATTATCAGGTAAGTAGAAGGATATGTAAACAGAACACAACACATTCTCAGCCTTCTGCTTGCTTTTATTTTATTTGGGGAGGGTGGGTAGGAATAGTTTGAAATGATTTTTTATAAGGGGGCAGCTGGGTGGTTCAACAGATTGAGAACCAGGCCTAGAGATGGTTGTCCTAGGTTCAAATGTGGCCTTGGACACTTCCTAACTGTGTGACCCTGGGCAAATTGCTTAACCCCCATTGCCTAGCCCTTATCACTCTTCTGCCTTAGAACCAGTACAGAGTATTGATTCTAATATGGAAGGTAAGGGTTTAAAAATGCTTTTGTGTATCAGTGTATAAAATTTTGCTTTAAATAATTTGCTAATAAATAATATTAAGTAATACTTTCAATAATAAAATTAAATAATTAAATAGTACTTAAAATAGTACTTCATCATTGGTAGCTAGGAACACTCATATGAACTGATGCAGAGTGAAGTGAGCAGAACCAGAAGAATTATATTATAACAACCACATTTTAAAGACAGAGTGCATTTTATGTGTATAAAAGTACTTGCATGTACATTCTCATTTAAGTTACTGTGATTCAGTCATAAAAGGAGTTTCTGCAGCGTGCATATTAATAATTTGTTCCCTGCCACAAAAGTCTGCAGTAACACACCAAGATTTTATATTAATTTTTGATAAATCTAGTATTTTGTATTTTTCATTGCTTTTCTTGCAATTATTTCTCCTTCTTTACTTTAATATAGTCATTCTTTCTGACCTATTGATTTTATTTTTTACACATTTTATACTTAACATTTTTGTAATTTCTGGTTTTGACATCTCATGTTTCCAATATTTCCTTCCCCTTCTTCTACCCCAAAATCTTTCCCTTGTTTTAAAAGAAATTGAAGTGGGAAGAGGGAAACAGCTAAACCAGCCAATACATTGATTTTACAATGTTGCACAACCTGAGTCAGTATCTCTTGTCTATCCCTATTTATTTACATGTTATTATTTCTCCCAATCAAAGGCAAACTTCTGTAGGACAGGGACTATTTTGTGTTTCTTTATTTCTTTTGTTCTTAGTAATTAGTATGGGACCTGGAATATAATATGCATTATTTTGGTTCGTTGATCAATTGTTTATTATTTCCTATGCTATTCTCATTAGAATTGATAGGAAGACTTACAAAAATCTTGTAATCGGTATCAAATAATATTAATGGCCTATAATTTTTTAGCATTTTCCTTTTCTTTCTCAAAAGTTGATAACTCTGCTTGTTACATTTTGTTGGTCATTTAGCCTTTTCCCCATAGGTTATTTATTTATTTATTTTAAAGCTTTACTTTCTGTCTTAGTAACAACTCTAAGACAGAAGGGCAAAGGTTGGGCAAACAAGGTTAAGTGACTTGCCCAGGGTCACACAGCTGGGAAGTATCTGAGGCCACATTTGAACCCAGCTCCTCTTAACTCCATGTCTGATGCTCTGCTGTCAAGCTTTTTGCTTCTCCCCTCCTCACCACCCCATGATATTGACAACTCAAAAATTTTAAGGAACTTTGCAGCCTTTAGATCCAAGAACATATTCCCTCCTTTACAATTTGACATGAGTGTATTTATGCATTCATGTATAGATAAATAGGTTGATTGAAAGAGCATTTATTAAGCATGTTTTATGAACTATGAACTGGGCTAGCACTGAGGATACAAAACCAAAACAGAATCTGCTTTCAGAGAGCTTGTTGAGGGGAAAAGGAGAGGTATACAGCAGATGAATTTTCCACTATCTTACTCTGTAGGCTTCTGAGTTTTTGTAGGAATCTAAGTTGAAGGTCAGAGTGACATAGCTATAGACCCAAGCATAATTAGCTGCATGTTATTTTGAGTGTTTGACTCTCTTTCCTCTTTCCCGTAAAGGACTGCAAACTTACTTCACTAACTCCTGATCTGTTTGCTGGTGCCTGTAGTATACAGAATTGGGGGGATATAGTTTTTTCTAGCTTTGGCTGAGTTCCAAAAGCAGTTGGGTTTTTAGAATCTTGAGGAGGGGCAGTTGACTGGATCTTCTGTGGAGGGAGGAAGTCAATGAGTGAGCTCTTAGATTATCTAGCTTCAATATTGAAATTTAGCCTAGCATTGATATATTTACTTAAGAAATTATTATTTTAGATAGACCTTTTATATCTTCCTTTCCTAATACCACCCTGTCTTCCCTCCCTTAACTTAGTGGCCATGGAGTTTATAAGGAGAGAAATTAGAGAGGAGTTAAATCTGTGAAGAGTTATCTAATTGACAGCATTATTTATAATTTAATCAAATCATTATTTATTCCCTTTAGATAGCATTTTGTAAAACTGAGTAAGGCAGGTCCTTGCTCAGATTCCATCTTCACTTCCCTTCCCCCACCTGAGGTTCCTGAGACAACTGATAGGGCTTTCCTTTAATCCACCTTCCTAACAAACATCCTTCAAACAAATAAACCCCTTTGTGTTTCAATAGTCCTATTTAGTGTAATTTGTCTGTTAGTTATCAAGAAGGAAGAAGAGGGAAAGAGACAACATACTCTGGGTTTAGAGGGAAGCCGGGCATCCATCTTGAAGGAAGGTGTTACTTCAAAATAGGTCCCTTCCTGTGAAATTAACTAAAGCCTGTTTGTTAATTTCAGTCTAGTCTATTTCCCTCAGCTTGTGTTTGAGTCTAAGTCCCAGTCTGTAAGCTTGCTGTGTTAGTCCGATTAGTTTAACTTCTTTTCTCCCAAAAAGATCTCTGTTTTCCCTTCTGTGTTATACTCCTGACTTCAGTACTATTATACCCTGAATCTCCTTTAATCCTAGCCTACCTGTAGCCTAGTCTATCCACTTACCAAGTCTCCAACATCCTCCTTTCAATTCCCTTATCCCAAACACCTTTCCTCAAATTACCCCCATAACATGCCTTCTATGGCTTACTGACTACATTCCTTCCTTATCCATTGTCTTTTAGTTTTCAATTTGTGCAGACTTAAGCCGGAAAAATCAACTTACTATAGTTTTTCCTTGTATTTCTTAATCATTTCTCAGTCAGGAGCTCTTTTTTCTTTTAACCTCAGAGGAATAGTGACAACTGGGCTTTCCTGCTTCATTTTACTCTACCATGTAGAGGACTACTCCATTATTTTTTTCTCACTACATCAGAGGTCCCAGCCCATGAGCTGCAAGTGGCCAGAAAAACTCCCAAGTGTATTCAAGCCAGATTAAAATATGCTTGGGAAGTATTTAACAAAATAAATAGAAATAAACTACAGCATAGTAATATTAGTTTTTGGGTTTTTTTAGTCAATATTCAACCTTCTTTTCTTTGTGTAACACTGCTACCTCTTCAAAAAAAGAGACACAAAATGAAAAAAATGTTGCCTAAACTTTCATGTTGATTCTCAGGAAGCAATTGTTAGTTATTACCAACCTGACCACGAACTATTTAAGTGATTTCAAGTCACTTATTCATATGTATCCTTTTGTAATAACATATTATACATCAACAATGTGCTACTTAAAGGACTTTAAGACCATTAATTTCAGAATCTCATTTTCTTAAACTTGAATTATTTTTATGTTTTAAAACTTGATTCTAGGAGAAAAAGGAATAATAACCTGAGTATTTGCTCCTCGAATAATCTGTTACTTTGTTATTTACAATCCAATATACATTTATTATGTGCCCACTATGTGCCAGGCCCTGTGCTAAGCACTGGGGATATAATTAATAAAAAGAAAGACAATTCCATCCCTCAAGCAACTTATAATCTAATGGTGTGGGAGACAATACACAAAAGGAAGTAGCAGATGGGGGGAATGGGATCCCAGTTGTCATCTTGTTCCGTGCAGTTGAAACTAGCCAGAGTAGCAGATGCAAAGTGGAGTGAGCTGAGAGTTTATTAATACTAAACTGAGCAATTAAACATTTCTTTCAGATATATTAATTTAACTTTAAAAAGAGTCAAGTTCAAATAGCATTAAGACTTCAGAGCAGAGATTTCACATACGTACCTATTTTGTCCATTTTATCTATACCATAATGATATGATATTCTGAAGTATATAGTAATCTCTTCTTCAAATGTCTATATAGATAGAGTAATGAAATGATTACCAACACAACAGATTATTTTTAAAAGATTTGCATAATAATAATGTCATTAGTAGTATGACAAAATACTGAGTAGATGTGATTCTAAATGCTTTATTTCCAGATACCTTTGGTGAAGAGAATGTCTTGCAACCCATAATTTTAATTATTTAGTGGCCTATGGAAGTCTCCTATTGAGTATTCTTTTGTGACTTTGAATACTTTCTGATAAATAAAAGAACATGGAAAATGGAAGTCTTCCCACTCTAACTTGGCCAGAGGACACTTATTTAAAATTTGTACTGAGCTCTAGTCATCCTCATGAGTTCCATTTTATTTCTCACACTTTAAGTACCTATGTTGTAGCATCTATAGTAATTTTAGGAATAGCAAAAATTCTTATTGCTCCAAATAATTAAAGGAATGAATATAGGCCAAAGGGTAAATGTGTATTTTTTGTTTTTATATTTTTATTTCAGGATACCTCAGGCATCTTAGAATTTCAGCCAGGGGAAAGATACAAATACATTACTGTTAACATCATGGATAATTCCATTCCTGAATTGGAGAAATCTTTTAAAGTTGAGTTGTTTAACTCAGAGGGAGGAGGTAAGGATTATATATCAAAAGTTCTTTTTTTTAAAGGTTTTTTCTCAGGCTATAAAGGCAATCAACATATAGATCCTATTAAAGTGACTATTATTTAAATGAAACATTGCATATTTTTCCAAAAGTCTTTGGTCAGTTCTAGACTGCTAGGCCTGGAGTCAAGAGGACTCATTTTAAAATCTGGCCTTAGACACATGCTAGCTGTGTGACTGGCCAAGTCACATAACCCCAATTGTCTAGCCCTTTGCCACTCTTCTTGTCTTAGAATTCACACTAAGACAGAAGTTAAGGGTTTTTTTTAAGTCTTTGGTGAATTCATTCATTGGATTGACTGAATAACGGTTTAAGAATTTTGGATACAGATTTCTGTTATATGTTTTACCTTGCTATCTAAAGAAACCTTTTATCTTGCTATCTAAATTTTAATGCTATACTTAAAACCACTATTAAACAAGTTATAGTTACATAAATGGATCAGTCATCATTTATGATGCCAGAATTTTTATATTTGCATTGAGAAAACAGGATGCTTTTGGTTGAAAATCTTTATGGAGTATATTATACTAGGAGTCCATTAGCTATGGCACTAATTTTTTTTTATGTCCCTGCTAACCTGAGAGAAATGTAACAGCAGAGTCTGGATATCATCCACAGCATTAGCTTTCAACCCACAGCTACAAACCAGCACTTTATCCTCCTGGTCATTCATCCTGGTAGGCCATTAGATTAGAAATAGCCTGCTGCCGATCTCCCATTCTGAAGGGTTTGTTTTCAGTAAATAAATAAATGACAGTAGGCCAGTAAGCAAGACAGAAGAATCAAAACTAGATAAAGGTAAATGGGATTTTATCTCAAGTGACAAATATTTAAGATACTAAATGAAATTGCTTGAGCAGCCTAGAAGTGGTATAGCACCTACTTAGCAAGACTAATTAGTTAAAACAAGAAGCTACCAGATAGTGTTTAATTTCTTCACCTCAAAACTTTATGAAACTTTTAATGTTACTTACCATAGCCACAAAATATGTAAAGGAACTATTTTCAAGGGTTCCTTAGCACTGATTTCATTTGGTTATTTTTCTTGTAAAGTTTTCATTTAAAAAAGAAAAAATATTTAAAGGTATGACCTTATGATGCTCAATTCAAGAATCCAGTATTTTACATTGTAGATATATTCTCCACTGAATCAAATTGCAACCTCTCTCTGCTTTTGTGGCTAGTGTGCGGCTAGTTTATTGTGGTTGAATTAACAAGAAGCATGATCCATTGATCACCTTTCTGGTGATGAGTCTTTCTATACTTAGGCCATTCTGAGATGGTGAGACATACACATGATTGTGAAGCCAATATTTGCTATGGTACTTGTTAAATCACCTCCTTTTAATACTGCCAAGCACTTAAGGAATAAAGCCAGAAAAAAGAACATATTCTAATTGTAATAATGATACTTAAGCAACTTTGATTTATCTATCTCTTTTCTTTAAAGAATTCAAAACATGATGACATGTTGTAAGAGTACCCTGTTTATTCTCTCTATGATCATTTTAGGCAGATATGCATTACTTGCCACTTTTTTTAGAATGAGTACTTGCATTCAAAAGAGTTTAAGTCTTTTAATAAGGGTGAGTGGGGCTAATAATAGCAATTTTTTTTATCCTTGGCAATTCATTTATTATTGAATTTGAAGAAAATAAACTCTGTGGCTAAAATTGTATATATAGGTCAGAGAAGTGGGCCCACTTAATAAGTAAGACTATCTTATAGCTAGGTCTCTAGTTGTTAAGGAATTTTGGGGTTATGGATTAATCTGTAGAGCTGTTTTCTGCCACCTTGCAGGCCAGTTCATAATCAGAATCCAGTGTATTTGGTGACTAATGTGTCTTGGGGTTCACTTCTTCCTGTCTTGGCTTCAGATAAAATTGGGAATGAAGAGCCACATCATTATTGCCTGCCAAGCCATTTCCCTACTTTGAATATTGAGAGAGAACAAGACAATCTCCAGAATGTGAAGGCTACTTTTTCTGGTTTCTAATATACTGGGTTGGAAGAAGGAAAAGAGTACCATAGATTATATAGCCTATTTGTTGTAGAGAGGAAAGAATTCTTACTTTGAAATCAGAGGACCAGGGCTCAAATCCTGCGTAATCTTGAGCAAGTCATTTAACATCTTGAGCTTCAGCTTCCTCAGATGTAAAATGAGAAAATTGGATTAGATGGCCTCTGAGGGCTCTTCCATCTTTAAATCTAGGATTCTGTGTCATCGTAAAATTATTAATGCTTTCCAGAGGTTTTTATGCTATTGAATGATTGAAATACTCTTGCTCACACTTAATCAATCTCCTCTCCTACCACCATCATTCCATGCATGTCCCTGGTTGAATTAGATTAAATAAAGCATTTATTAAGTCCTTACTATGTGTCAGGCACCGTGAGAAGGAAAAAGAGAGCCTCCAAATTAGAGTTGGAGTTTATATTCTGATGGGAGAAGATAACACACAAAAGGGAGATGGAGAGCAAGGACAGGGGTTGCCCATAGAGGAACAACCTGGAAGAGTCTTGAGAGTCAGGAACAAGTGAGAATGGAGTAAGTCCACAATGGAGACTTCCTCAGCTGGAGGATGTTGGGGGGAACTCACCAATTGGAGGAAGAAACCTTAAGTGGGGTGGCATTCCTATGAAGAGTAATGCTGTGGCTGAGACAGAGGTGGAAGAGTTGGGAGATTTTAGAGCTCCTAATATGTTGCACATACTTTACAAGATCATTCAGAAAGATAAGCCAAGTTGGCAGTAGCAAGTGTAACTCTAGTCCTCCTGTGGACCTTCTAGCTCTAGCTTTTATTCCACCTTATGCTGGTCTACATGAACCAGTCTGTAATGTGCAATATATAGAATCTGTGCATATAAGGAATTGCATGAGTGTCTTTCTTTACCTGTGACTGGGGAATTCTAATATGGAATTCTCTAAAAAGAACTAAACACACAGTGTTTTCTCAATCCTACTATAAATAAGCAAATTATTTGATTTTTTTAAAATAGAAAGTTGTGCAGAATTGGCCACAGGCACCCATACCTGAAGACAAATCTGTGCAGCAACTTCTACCCCCCACTTCCCTACTCTCTGTTATTGGATTATAAATGACATGCTCTGTTTTTCCTTTGAAATCAAACCATTCTTTCAATGAAGAATTTGGGGACTTTTCATGAATAATGCTATCTTCTTCTCTTGACTGAACATGTTGTAAATGCTTTCCATCTCTTCTCTGTCCTATAAATGTGTATATGTGAATTGCACAACTCTGCCTCTCTTCTTGAAGTTGCTGAACTCTTTAGGATTGATGGGAGTGGTAGTGGTGATGGGGACGAGGAATTCTTCCTTCCAACTATCCATAAGCGTGGTAAGCATCTCAGTCTATCCTCTTCTCTTTATCACTATAGTTTTCTACATAAAGTTCTGCCTCCAGATACTATGGATCTGAAATCTACTGTCTTACTTTAAATTGGCTTATGACAAATGATTACAATTATCATAATTTCTTTCAATGTTTTCACAATTCCATTTTATATTTGTTTATAAATGACTCAGAATAAGAAATATGGCTTTTAGAATGAAGCTTCATTTATGAAATGATTTTGAAAGTTGTATAATTTTGTGTGGCCTTAATGCCCTGAAAAGCTGAATAAAAATGAGAACAAGTTTTATAATTTAACGACTGTTATAATTTCTCTACATAGAGAAACATTGGTTTTCATTTATCATTGATAGTCAATATAGGTGAGAGAATATATTGATAAGTTGACCACTGCTCTTTAAAATACATTTTAAAAATTGAAGCAATTTCAAAATAGTACCTAAGAGAATGGTTCTGATTTCTTTCTTGAACCTAGCATAGTGCCTGACATATAGTAGGAACTTAAATGCTTGCTGATTGACTGATTTCTATCTGAAATTTTCCCATTATATGAGAGAAAATCCTCATTCTACCTCCTCTTTCAAAGAGAAAGCTTCCTATTCCTTAGAAATCCTTTTTTCCAAATGTTGTATTTTTATACACCATCTTGGCTGACTCCATACAGCACAGGGCCCTTTTCATACAATGGAGTATATTCTAGTAACATGTCATGTTTTTTTCCTTAATATTCCTAACTTCTTACAGTCCTTCATGAAATATCTTTATCACCTTTTCATTTTTGCCACTTAGCTGGCTAAGTACTTGAAGACTACTAAAAATCAAGCACATTTTTTGGGGGAAGTAATAGGTATTTTGGCATGAAATATTTGGAGTGTGAAATAAAATGCATAGAATCATTATGAAATGCATGTAGTATGATATAATTATTGTGAAGATGGCAACACGTATTTCATTTGAATTGGAAAAAAATTAGAGATGACCTTGTTTTAGAATTTGAGTCCATTCTACACATGTTCTCAATATAGTCATTATGGATTGTGCCTGACTTTTCTGACATTCTCTTAGTTGAGGAATTTTCTTTTTCATTGAGTAAAAAAATAGAACAAAATTAAATTTTATTTATTTATTTTTATATTTTCATGTGGTGGGTGAAAAATGAAATGACCAAGGAAACAGAGGTTTGAGCTTTCAAGCATTTCAATTTGTTAAGTAATTCATGACAAATGCCCAATAAATTGGGACCAGTTCCCTAAATTAGCTTAGATCTGGACCCTGAATAGAGGTGGAAACAGATTTTTACACACTGAAAACAGTTAACCAAGTAAGATCAATTAATTAAAAGGAAACAGTACAATATAGGTAAACCAACTTCTATTTTGAGAAAAGATTAGGGACTTTACAAATTAGAAGGAGGAGAGGAAACAGGTGCAATTCCTTAAATTCAGGGAAAGAGTATCCCTTTCCTCCAAAGAGTTTTTACATAACCAAAGGAACATGGAAACAATACTTGATTGATCAGTATAGGGCCAGTTTGAGATGAAATCTATGGGTTTCTTGAAATGATAATTGTGAGAAAACTTCTTGTATCAGTTTTTGGATTTGACTATTTACCTGGTCAGGACTAACCTTGGTTGTTAGTTAAGGGTTTCTAAGCAGCAGGTAGAGGTAGTCTAGCTTCCCAGTAATACTAGGTTAAAACAGTGCAATAAGGTTTTCTCCCAAATCCTACAGTTGAATAAAGTTTTCTTACAGAACAGAAATTGGACTAGACCCATCATTAAATAGAAAAGGAACCAAACTAGCTCTAGAATTGAATTCTAAGATGATGTTAGTATGGTCCACTCAGTTGCCACAGTAAACTACCTTTTGTTCTGATCCCTTCAATTCCTTCAATTTCCTCACTTTGTAGCTTTGTTTTTGCAAGATCGATGCTCCAAAATAACAGGTTTGTATTTCTTTACAAACAAGTTGAGAACTAGAAGTATAAAGTAAAGCTTTAAAAATTGTTCCTTTACCTCTTATTAGCTATGTGATCGTAAGCAAATCATTTAATCTTTTTGAGTCTGTTTTCTCATCTGTAAAATGGGGTTACTTGAACTACCCAACCAAAAGGGCTTTTGTAAAGATCAGTCAAGGTAATATAATTAATATGCTTAAAGTTGTTCCTGGAAATAAAATAACAGCATTGTTACTAAAATGCTAATTAGCATTATGCTTTTCTTTTTTTCTTTTTTTAAAACTGGTACATGTAGCCAGTTTAGGAATAGCCTCCCAGATTATAGTAACCATTGAGGCTTCAGATAATGCTCATGGGATATTTGAGTTTAGTCCAGAGTCATTGAACGTTAGTGGAACTGAACCTGAAGATGGACAAAACCCAGTTACATTACAGGCAAGTAAATTTCATTTCATTTTATTCTGTAATATTTTAGAAAATATTTGATTCTCAACTTCGTTTCTATTAATGGCAATATTAGAGAATATGTAGCACTGTACATCCAAAGGAATGATTGAAAAATCATCTCTAATTATACCTTGGAGTTTTTGTGCTTAGCTACCAATACAAAGGAGTCTTGCTTTTCTGCAAATACACATAGCTTTAAACTAAAGAAGAAAGCCATACTGTTAAGATGTGACACAGGAGGAGCTGAATTGTTACCTCATGTTCTTGGCTGTTTTATTTCTATATCTGATTAGGAGAGATCACTCATAATAAATCATAGTAGTACATAGCAAAGAAAAGGATAGAGAGAAAACCATCAACTAAAATTTAAGGACCGAGAGCCCAAAGAGACCTAGAAGGCAACTGGATTTGTAGAATCAGAAGACCTGAATTTGGCCATGACATTTACTAGTTAAGTGATTCCACAAAAGTAGCCTAACATCTCCATGTAACAGGTTCCCCATCTGTAAAATGTAAAAAAATGTAAAAAAAATTAATTATAATACCCTCTTTATGGGAAAGTGTTCTGCAAACCTTAGCGTGCTGTATTAAATGTGCTATTATTTTATATATCTTTATAGTTCAACAAAGGGAATGCAATTTTTATTATCGTAGTTAAAGCTTCAGTATAATATTTGCATTTGGGCTTTCTATTGCATAGTAGCATTAATTTGTCTGAAAAAATTTATTCCATTTAATGAGTGACTTATAAAACTATAATTTTTATGGAAATGTAATTTTAACTTCACAATTGAAGGTAGAGAATGTATGATTTGAATTACAAGAATTTTCTTTTAAAACTGCCTCTTCAATACTATATTATTCAAAATGGAGTACAGCTATATAATACTACAAATATTAAAAGTATGATTGTTTCAGAGTATCATTTAAGCATTTAAAATACATAAGAAGAGAATGCAAAGAAGTTCAGAAGGAAACAGACAAGCAGGACATCTTTGAAAGAAACACATTGATTTGATTATATATATTTTTAAGAAGCAAACTGTATGTAATAGAGATTCACAACTCCACAAAGAATTCTTTTTATTTTGCTTTATTTTGTATATAGAAATGTCATTTGTTGTATTTTTGTTAATATCAGAATATAAAAAATTACTAATAAAACAAGAAAGTTACTACGAATAATCACAAATGTAATTTGAGTTAGCAATATTTAGTTTATTTCCAATGAATATTAGCAGTGTAGGGGGTGCAGCTAGGTGGCTAGGTCTAGAGTTGAGAGGATCTTGGTTCAAATGTGGCCCCAGATCCTTTCTATCTGTATGAACCTGGGCAAGTCACTTAACCCTAGTTGCCTAGCCTTTTTCACTCTTCTGTCTTGGAACCAATATTAAGTATCAATTCTACAGCAGAAGGTAAGGGTTTAAAAAAAGTAAAGCAAATATAAAGTTTTAACTTAATTAGAAACTAGAAGCATTTGATTGGAGAACTCATTTACTATTCTGTTGCCATTGCACTAGTATTAGAAAACCTTTCATTCTTGAATTTTGCAACTCATTATGATACATATTTTGATATGAGGTCTTTTTTATATTCTTTAGGTTGTGAGAAGCCATGGAGCTTTGTCTCAAGTAACTTTGCACTGGAACATTCCCTCTGATGTTTCTGGAGACCTTGCCTTCACTTCTGGCAATGTCACTTTTGGGATAGGGCAGTTGAGCGCCAATATAACTGTGGAAATACTGCCTGATGAAATTCCTGAGCTAGATAAAACATTTTCCATTTTAATCATAAATGTTTCCAGTGGCTGCCTAGGAGTCCATACAAATGCTACATTAACAGTCTTGGCTAGTGATGACCCATATGGAATCTTCATCTTTTCTGAGGAGAATAGACCAATCAAAGTTGAAGAAGCAAATCAGAATGTTACTCTTACAATAATACGATTAAAAGGTCTTATGGGAACAGTAATGGTTACGTATGCAACAATGGATGATACGGAAAAGCCACCTTTTTTTCCACCTAATATAGCCAGAGCAACTCGAGGAAAAGACTATATACCTGTTTCTGGATTTGCTACTTTTAGAGCTAACATGAGTGAGACAACAGTAATTATTCCTATTTTGGATGATGATGAACCAGAAAGGTCAGAATCTGTGTTTATTGAGCTGATCAGTGTTACATTAATAGAAAAAGTACAGGACAGACCAAGTAAGTATAGATTTGCAATTTACTTATCCACCGTGGTACAATTCTAGCAGTTCAGAATAATTCAAATATGTTATATTGTTGTCTTTGGTCTTTATATAACATTTCTCTTTTGGCAAAAATCCCCCCAAAACTAACCTTCTCTCCCTCTAATTCCCTTCAGATTGAGTCTACCCATATATATGTACAAATACAAATAATGAACATGTATATATAGATATGTAAATGTATTTATACACACAATATATAGTGTGCATATATACATGCATGCATATATGTGTGTATGCATATACATACAATTAAACAAAAACACCAAATGGAATGACTGCATCTGACATATAGTTTCCTACTCTCATATTTTCTCATTACTCTAACAGAGGCAGGCATGTTTTTGTTATCTTTTTTTCTGGATCATTACTGGTTTTTCAGTTACTCAAATGTTTTCCTCTTAGTGATCTTTTCATTTTTATCTTTTTATGTGCTATTCTGGTTCTATTCATTTTGCCTTGTATCAGTTCATACAAATCTTCCCATTTTCTCCTCAATTCCTCCTTGACATGTTTTTAAATGAAGATCTAAAAAATTCTGAACAAATAGAATGAAGAAAATTTTCATGAAACTGGTAGCAAATACAGCTCCCACATTTTTAATGGATAATGTTCAAAAGTTCAATTTTCAGTCAGTTTATAGCTCAAAATGCATTTTTCATAGAAACTGTATTATAAATGATATCTAGTTTCCAGGCCACCAAATGTTTATTTATCCAGAATGTAGCTGAGTCTTTATTATATGATTTCAGTCATTCCTTCTACAAATATTGATTAAGTGTCTTTTATGAACATTGCACAGTGGTAGGTACTGATCAGGGTATAAGTAAATGAGACACAATTCCTTGTCTTCATGGGCTAACAGTTAGCAAGGAGAATACATTCTGAATTACAGCTGGAGAATATATCTCTTTCCTGGGGGTGAGGCCCCCTCTCTCCCCCTTACAGTCCAGAAGAGTAGCTGCTGATTGTGAAGACTTCTATCTAGTGTAGAAAAGATAATAAATAATAATGGAGACACCAAGGGATGTTACAATAAATCTAATAGTTGTGGGTACACACACTGGGTTGTGGGAGAGACTGGACCAGGATAAGGAATTCACTGGATTTATCACAGAAATGGCAGTTGGTCTTAACTGTCACCCTGCCCTCCCTAGGCCAGAGTCTAGAAACAAGCAGGCAAGATAAAAGGGCTTTAACAGCTTTAATTGTGTTTAACTAAAAGGTGGGAAAGGGATTTCTATACTTAAAATCTAAAGGGCAAAACCACAGGGCAAGGGGAGGACTTATTCTACTCTAAACTAAGTGATCCAGCCGGCAGGGCCCAAGGAACAGTGCAGTCTCTGGGAAGCTGATTCAAGCCTGGTATCAGCCAGCCTTGAACAGCACAGCTATGGATCAGAGGAGTGGCTTTGAGGGTTCTCACAGTTTTCCAAAGAGGTTCACAGGATGCCAAAATCCTAGGTGGTCCAAGACACCAAGAAGAGTGAGTGAACTTGAGGTGCTGTCCACCAGGTGTCAAACTCCTCCTCTGCTTGGTTCTGCTCTGTAGGTCTTCTCCCCTTGCTGGAAATCCACCTCCACTCAGGATCCCAATTAAATCAGGAAGCAGGGTCTGAGATCTCCCTGGGCTGGCAACAGTTTGCCCACCACTAATGGAGTCCCTCTCAGGGCACAAGGCACCAACTTCCTCCTCCTTCATTCCATCATAGAATTCTCCAGCTCCAGCCTGCTAGAGGAAACTTAATTCTTAATTAATAATTACCTAATCTTCCTCACAACACTAGGAGGAGAAGGGAAGAGGTTCTGCTAGTAGGGACTAAGTGGTCTAGTAGACTTGGCAAGTACCTCCCTCTCCCAAATAGCTCTAATTGATTGTCAGGGCTAAGGCTAAGGAAGGAGAGGAGAAGGGACAGAGAATTGTGGAGTTGGGATTACATGGGCAGCTGCTCATTTTAGACAATCCTTTGTCCTCCCTCTGGGGAATGACTCTTTTGGGGAGTATGGGAAGCTGAGTTTTGAGGGATTCTACAGTGACTTTTGAGTATAGTTTGTTTATAAGTAAGGATTTTGTAAATAAGAGAGTGCTCATAGAAGGATCCCCTCCCCACCCACAGGAATAAAGAAGACCTTTAGTATTCAGAAAAGAGAGAGGGAAAGAACCAAAGATTAGTGGCACAGTTCAATATAGTCCGTTTGCTCCTGAATCTTGTTTTAAAATGCATCTGTGGAATAGGAAGTAAAAATAGCAGTTTATATCTACTGTAAAGTCTGGGATGCTTTAAAACAACATAAGTCAAATTTGTATGGATGGGACGTCCACATAAATTGAAAAGGACCTTTCAGGCAGTTTTTAGTTCAGGAGTCTTGGAGTCAATTTATAATCACAATGAAACTAAAATGAAGGAGAAGAATTTTTCTTATATCAGAGGTTTTCCCCCTGAAGTACATTTAAAAAAATTTTAATTGGTCAATCTACATTTATCACTTTCCAGGTATGGTGCTAGGTGCCTTGGGTACAAAGACAAAATTTTAAAAGTTCGTTCCTGTGTTGAAGGAGCCTACTGCATAGATTTATTGGGGGGAAATAGCAGGTAGACATATAAAACTATATCAGAACACAAGAGCTGCTGCCTAGATGTGAATACTGAGTGTGTTTGGCATGAGTACAGCCTAATATCTCCAAAAAAAGAACAAAAATCTGTTTTTGTGTCCCATTATTCATGTTTGTATTTTTGAAGTTAATAAGTTTATCTGAACATTAATTGTTAATATTTTTCAACTTTAATTTTTTAGGTTCATTTTAATTTATTTTTAGTTTAATGACTAAAAATAATTATCTTTATGACTAAATGTGGATTAAATGTTCACCATAAAAGTAAAATAAATTTCTGTAGAGAAAATTTAAATATTCAGATTATGTCAGGTAATATTAACCTGACTGAAGTAAGCAAGTCTTTATTTAAGTACATAATATTAAGTTTAGTTAAACATTCTTTGAGTATCCATTTGTAAAAACGTGCTAGGCAGGAGCCAAGGGGATGTAGCAGTTAATAAGATATAATTCCTAATCTCAAGAAGCACAAAATGACTAGCAAATTACTTATTTGGGGTATAAAGTATTACAGATCTAGGCATGCACCTGGGCACTTTGCCAAAGGATATGGGCATCCCAGCAATCCCTGATTAGTCTATCTATCTCAATGAAAGGAGAGATTGCATCAAAGAAGATTTGCCAGAGAGGAAAGAGAAACATTCTTTCTGTGAATCCCCAAGGGGTTATAAGACTAATAGAAATATTCCATCCTTCTCTCTTTGGAACTCTGCTAGCTTGAGGCTGCCTAAAAGAGACCAAGAGTAGAACTCTTCCTCAGCTTTTATA
The DNA here is from genome assembly GCF_016433145.1 of Gracilinanus agilis. Classification (NCBI taxonomy): domain Eukaryota; kingdom Metazoa; phylum Chordata; class Mammalia; order Didelphimorphia; family Didelphidae; genus Gracilinanus; species Gracilinanus agilis. The sequence continues at coordinate 318,932,237 of NC_058130.1, read as the reverse complement.
GCCTCCTAATGGGAGAAATTCCACCAAACTATGTGGCTAGTTTTTGATGTCCCCTCCTCCCTCAGGCGTGGGGACAAACGGACCAGTCAGGGATTGCTGAGGATCACTGTCCCATAGTAAGGGGCCAAAGCATTTATTCTATTGAAACAGAACAGATACTTACACTGTTCTATGAGAAATGTGCTAGTATACCCATGTTACAAGTTTAAGACATAACCCCTGCCTCCCAAGGAGAATGTTTAGATGGAAAGAAAACAAAAAGCCAAAAATTATCATCTCTCAGACAAACAGAGAATAATGTATTGCTAATTTGTAATACTGGCCCCTAAGAACAGAAAGAGTTAGGGGAAGGAGAGGTGCAGGGACATTTCAGCCTCTTTGCTGTTTATTTTAATTTTCCATGAAAGCACTGGCTAATCACCAGAGCTCATAAATGAAATCAAGCTGGAAGACTAATGATTTATATGTGGTCCAGGAAGTAGGGCAGGATGAGCACTTTCAGGAGATAAGAGTGAACATTTGGCATAATGAGGAAACACGGGTAAGAAGCAAGACAATAGCACACTATTTATATATTACTGCTATTCTATTTAAAACACATATGATTTGTCTCAAATATGTTAGTTAACTGGACTCAATTCTTTTTATCTCTTTCATTTTTAAGCTTTATTTTATTTTTATCTTTTTTTTTGCATTATGTTTCTTCCTTCTACTGAACCCATGGAGCTATCCAATATAACAAAAGATTTTTTAAAACAGAGGCAAAAAAACCATCTTAGCAAAATTAAACAGCAGATCAATCCTGGAAAAGAGGATCAGAAGATATTCCCTGGATGAAATGCCCATAAGTTTGGCTTTAAAAAAGGAACTTTATTAAGTGTACATGAAGGAGAGAAGGAAGATTAATTTTGTCCATGGAAGCCTGATTACATGGGCAGTCACAGAAGGAGTGATAGAAAGAAAGGAGCTAGAAAGAGTATAATTTAGTTTGCATGGAAGCTATCTTAAAGAATATTTTTTTGTAGCTATCTAATGAAATTATGACATAATTGTATAGTGAAAGGCATGATGGCATAGGGTATAGCTAGTGTCAGATTTTAAAACACCTGAATTTCAAATCTTGCATTTGACACATTTTATCTGCATGGCCTCTGGCAAGTGGCATAACCTCTGTCAGCTTCAATTTCCTTATCTGTAAAATGGGGACAATAATAATTGCTTCAGAGGGTCAAAAGACATGAGATAAAACACTTCACAAATCCTAAACTATTATATAAATGTTAGCTTTTATTATTTGTTGATAATAATATTTTTGTACTCCAATCAACTTACTATGACAGTTTCTTAACATGGGCTATATAAACTTGTTTTTAAAACTATTTTGATAACTGTAGATCAAAAGAATTGGTTTCCTTTATAGTACTACATATTTTATTTCTTGAATTTTAAGATGATGTTGTTATAGGAGTACATAAGTTGAACTGGTCCACAAAGGAGTCTTTCCTTTAAGATAATATTTCCTTTCAGACAATAATTGCAATATTGATGATAAGCATTTTTAGAGAGAATTTTCTCCTTAAAATTTTCCTGTAACAATAGAATCCCAGGTCCAGAAAAAAAATTTACTTCAGCTTATGTCTTGATTTCTTATCTTCCTATTAGACTAAGTGTAGAGGACTTCGTCTTATCTGAATTTTGTATGTTCTAGTGTCAATACTGTGCTGTGCACACAGGAGGCACTTAATATATATCTGATTGTACCATGTTTTGGTATCAGTGCTACAGTGCTCAGTCAAGGGCTGAAGTAAGAATGAGTTGAGAACTCATTTTCATCCTGCCATGGATGTTGCAGTGATTATTTCCAGTCATTAATAGCACATAAGGAATGCAGTACTTGAATCGACAGGCTGCATTGAACTTTTATTGTTTTCTTTTGATTTTTCAGTTCCAAATTCTCCACGTCTAGGATCAAAGGTAGACACCATTGCTCATTTAATTATTCTTGCCAATGATGATGCTTTTGGAACTCTGCAACTCTCGGCGCCAATTGTTCGAGTTGCAGAAAATCACGTTGGACCAATTATCAATGTGACGAGAACAGGAGGAGTTTTTGCAGATGTCTCTGTGAAGTTTAAAGCTGTGCCAATAACTGCAATAGCTGGTGAGAAAAGAAAAATTCTAAAATCTCTACATGGTGACAGACTTCTGTAGAAATATATAGTTGCTTCTGATAAATGCAGCCATACAAATACACATAGAGTAGTCAGAAAAGTCAACTAAAGGAATGAAAAATGTAGTCTTGCACATTCAGTGGCTAAAAATAAGAATCTCACATCATCTTTTTGTGACAATAAATGTTCATAAACTCAGTGGGAATTACTAGAAAAGTCATTTATGAACATAAGTATTTTATATAATGATCAAAGTGTATGTAGCTAAATCTAAAATAGATAAAACATTATTAGGATTAGTTTTGTGTCCTCTTTGTCCTTGAAGAGAGATCCAAGTGTGAATGACTGCTGAAGAACAGAAAAAAATTACCACCCTTAGGATCCTAATACTTGATGGGCTTGCTCTCTCTGCTTTTTCATTCTTCAATCAGTAAGCAGAGACCATGAGAAGAGACAATAGTCTACATTAGCTCTTTAATTCACATAGGCCAGATTTTTCATTTCTAATCTAATCTTGGGTTGCCTGCCTCTCCTCCCAGCAATACTCTTGCAACCTTTGAAAGGGGTTTTTGCCTAAAGCTGTTATGTGCCCTCATGAGACTCCTGCTAATGTGTAGTTAAAGGACTGAAAAATTTTGGTTTGTCTCTTTCAAAGATACATATCTTTCTGTCTGTCTGAAACTGAATGATCAACATGGTGCTGTGAATTAACAAAAAAGTCTGACAAATAAAAAGCAACAAAGGAAACAAAACACATTGGTAAAGAATTAACCAAGCTAACCAAAAGAAGGCCTTCAGTCTCATCCTCATATGGCATTTGTATATGTTTTCCAAAAAAATTTAAATTTAAATATATTTGTTTGTTACATATAAAAATAGTTGTTAGAGAAAGCATCATTTGACAAAAAGATATATGTATATATAAAACAATGTCTTGCTTATTTCTATTTATCACTTCTTTCTCTGGAGGTGGACATATACAAATCATTTTTCAAACAATATTTCTGTTGCTCTATATAAGGTCTTTTTGGTTCTCCTTGTTCCACTCTTCATAATTTCATGTAGGTCTTTCCATGTTTTTTTAAAAAATTAACTTTTTTTACAGAGCAGTAATGTGCCATCACAATCATATGTCATAATTTGTTCAGCCATTCCCCAATTGATGGGTATCTCTCTTTTGCACATATAAAATTTCAAGATAATGAGCCCCCAAACTCCTAGAAGCAATTCTCCTTTACTGCTAGTCTTTCTGCTGGTCTTTACTATTATAACAAAAGTAAGGCTGCTGCCACTATATCATGTAATAATTTTTAAAATACTTTGCTACACATATACACGCACACAAACATATACATTTCTTTACAGTTAAAAAATTATTTTTCTTACAACTTTATGGGGTAGGTAGTTTAAGTTTTATTGATCTCATTTTATAAATAAGGAAACTGAACCTCAGAGGTTGAATAACTTACTCATGTTAATATATATGTATATATGCATATGCATGTTTATATACATGTGACTACTTAGAGACCAAGTTCAAATTCAAGTACAGGCCTTTTGATTTTATACCATGGATCCAATCCATAGGAGTATGTGGGACGTCCCAGATAGGGAGTCTTCTTGCTCCAGCTTTGCAAAAAGGTTACATTCATTTCTACCTGCTGGTATTGCTTGTTTAGAGTGCATGTATTCATTTGATTCAAGATTCTCTTATAGATCGAAATCAATCACATTTCAAAAAAACAGGCTGTTTATTGGTCTGGAATCAATCACTGATTATGCTTAATAGTGCATGGGAAGAGTGTATAAAATCATTGTTGTACATTTATTCAGCATAGTTTCTGGAAAGAAGGAGGTGTTAGATCTATGGTATTCTGTCCTTGTCATACTTTTTCTATGCTACTTATTCAGTTTTAAGTGCCAACTTTAAAACATTGAGAAATTGAAGCTGACCAGAGGAGAATAATCAAAATGATGAAGAGTCTTGATTTTGTGATATGTAAAGACTGATTGAAGAAACTGGAGATCTTTAGATTGAACATTCAAGTATTGTTGTCAAATCAAAGTAAAGTTCATAGTGTTATGCTTGGTCTTGGTGGGCTGGACTGATAGCCACAGGTAGAAACTAGAACTATCCCAAAGAGGTAAAAGATGCCTCCTTCCTCACTATCACCCCTGGCTCCTATTTGGAGATGTTTAAATAAAGGTCTGTGTTATAAGGCCACTGAAGTCCTTCCAAGCTCTGAAATTTTATCATAATTTTAACCTTTAAAATTTTAATATCAATATGTAATTATACATTTAATTTATACTAAAATGTCAAACATTTCCTTATCCATTGTTTTATAAAATTGGGATATTTATAAAGAGAAGGCCACAGTCTTTACAATCAAGATGAAACAAATATCCATAAACCTAGTTCCAGAAACAAATCCTAAACATAAGAGAAATTCAATTCTATTAATATAGGTTAATATCTTTTGATCCTGCTTTGCAGTGTATTTTTTATTTTAAAAATAGATCTTTGATGCTAATTATATTTAAATGCATTGGGACACAGAGCATAGCGAATTTTAAAATAAAATTAAAAAATGTGATAAATCAATAGCTTTCTCCAAAATATAGGCTTGTGTAACTAAAAGGGGAATACCACTTTTTGTGGATCCCTCTCCAGGGTGAACTTGGGAAATCTGGTGAATATTATTTCCAATTATTATATACTGAGACAGTGTTTTTTGCAGGGTGGGAATGGTGAGAGAGGCATGAAATGTTTCCAGAGAGGTGTGGTCACCTATTCAGAGGATGGGAAGATTGGCCAGTTGTGTGGCTTATCTCCAATATAAATACTTCTACCCTTCACCCATTATCCTATAACACTCCCTTACTCTGTGTTTCTCTCCTAGAGCACCTACTATACTCACCTTGCTGTCTTGACAAGCAGCAACTGAGAAATAGATATAACCTAACAGATTTTGAGCAGCATTAGTGCAGGTGCCAGCAAAGAGAATTCCTCCCACTCACTGAGCTCCCATTCCCTGTCTCCTTAGACACCCTGTGGCTGATCCATTTGGAGGTCAGACTTAACTGGAAGGACAGTGACTACTAAGTAAAACACTCTTCTAGACCCATATTTGTTTCAGGTTGTAGAGACTTAAGTCACGTTGTAGCAGTATAAAAACATCATTTGTAAATAAATATATATATGTTTATTAGGGGAACAAATTTAAAAATCTTTATGATGGCATATGCAATAAAAAAAACCATACTGGCGACCATTATACTAAGCAAGGTAGAAGTTGTGTTTTTTTCCATTTAGAAAGTTATTAGAATACTTTTGGATTTAGAGTAAAATTGTTCTAAAATACAAGAATTTTCTTCTTCTTTTAAATCAGCATATATTGCATGGAATTATTTTTAGTATTAGGCATTTAAAAACCAATTTAAAAGATTTTACTGTAAGAATTAGAATTTTGCTTAAAGTGTAGATTTCTATGACATCAAAAATATTGAGAGATATCAGAATATTTAATCTTTCTAGTGTATTCAGAATTCTATTTTTAGAATTGTGTATCATATCCAATTTGATACAGAAGTGGAAATCTGAATATTAAGTACTGATCACATGTAAAGAGTAGGAAATGATTCTTTTTTTTGAAGGTAGAGAAATACATTAGAGTTTATAGGGACTAATTATTATGGTTTTAAAAATTTCTGGGGTATATTAGACAAAGCCTATTTGTAGGCAGTTTAGTGTAATAGATAAAACCCTGAATATGAAATCAGGAAAATGTCGGTTCAAATATTTTCTCTTACACTTACTAGCAATGTGAGCATGGACAAATCACTTAATCTAGGAGTTCTTACACTAGGGTCTGTGAATTTTAAAAACAATGAATTTTGATAACTTTTTCAAGATATTTGGTTTCCTTTGGCCTACGTCTTTTATGTATTTAAAAACACAATTCTGAGAACAGATCCATAGGCTTCACCAGACATCTGGAGGAGACTATGACACTAAAAAGGTTATGAATCCTTACTTAAACTGTCTGGACTTAATTTCCCTTATCTGCAAAATGAGGAGGTTGGATGGGATGACTTTGAAGGCTCTTTCTGACTCTAAATCTATGATCGTATGACCAAGATTTGTGTAAATTAATGGGCAAATTTTCTTAAGAACTCTAACATTTTTTAGGTCTCAGTTCAGAGTTTAAATTGTACATTTATTGCTTTTTTTTTGACTTGATAGGTGAAGACTACAGTATAGCCTCATCTGATGTGGTCTTGCTAGAAGGTGAAACCAGTAAAGCTGTGCCAATATATATCATCGATGATATCTACCCTGAGCTAGAAGAATCTTTTCTTGTGCAGCTGCTGAATGAAACAACCGGAGGAGCCAAACTTGGGGCATTAACAGAGGCAATCATCATTATTGAGGCCTCTGACGATCCTTATGGATTATTTGGTAAACCAGATCACTATGTTTTTCTCTTTAGATTCTGTATCTGTTGGCAACTGACGAGATGACATGGGCTATTTGGCATATATCCTTTCATTTTTATAGAATCCAAAGAACCAATCCTTTCACTTTTCTATCAGTATTTTAAGTGAGATTAGTGCTCTTGACAAACAGCAGGGAGCCCATTCTGGAGATTTATTGCATACCTGCTGAACAGACAGGGCACAGTCCTTCTTTGATCGCCATTTATTATTAACCAACAAGGTTAGCATCTCATATGCTTACAAAATCTTCCATTTTGTAAGATTTCCAAAGAAACCACAAAATGGTTTATTTGGTAACTCTGTTAGCCTTCCCTTTGGATCTGACTTCCCTAAATATTCCAAGTACCAAAGAAATCCTAAATGCCCAAAGACCAGAAGAGACTCAGTTCATTACTTCCTTATAGACTTGGTTTCACTGTATATTCTAAACTAACTGTCTTTCACACTTCAGTTTTTCAGACCACTAAACTTATAGTAGAGGAGCCTGAGGTCAATTCAGTGAAGGTAAACCTGCCAATAATTCGCAATTCTGGGACACTCGGCAATGTTACTATTCAGTGGGTTGCCACCATTAATGGAGAACTTGCCACTGGCGACCTGCGAGTTGTCTCAGGTAATGTGACCTTTGCCCCTGGGGAAACCATTCAAACCTTGTTGTTAGAGGTCCTGGCTGACGACGTTCCGGAAATTGAAGAGGTGAGAGGAAGAGCTAGTATAGAATGACACTATAAATCAACTTCTGTTGCCTTGTCTTATGATTCCTAGAGCAGATGAATAGGGAAAACTGGTGCTGTTATATTTTAAAAAGGGTGTTTACTGTATCATTTTACAAGAGAATATTTTAGAGATAGTATTGGAATATGAATTTCTGTGACTTATTGAAAAAATAAAAACATGACTCCATAAGGGATAGTACAGTGTTGCCAACAATTTTATTAATTTATATCTTTACTTCTGTGAGGGATAGGTGGACTTTGGTCATTGTAATTAAGCATTTAGAATATCTTTACCATGCTTTTTGCCTTTCTATTTCATTTGTGACATATTAAAATTTAATTTGATTAAATCTGTACTTCCTTTTGGCTTTAGTGGGAGCCAATCATTTTAAATTAAAGGAATATTGTAACCCATATTAACCACCTTCCCAATCTTGATTTCTTTATGATGAAGAGGCATGCTGAGAAAGAAAAATTTAAACTTACTGTGAATATAAATTAATCCTAATTATATTACTGAATGAGAATAAAGCTTTTTATCAAATATGGGCATTAAAATCTGAGCTATAGTGATTTCCTTTGAAATGTGCTTCAAAATTTCATTTTTCTTTTATGAATTTAGAATGACAATGTTGATGCTGTGAATAGTAGGTGTTAGGGTGAAACTCACAGTTTTTTAAAAGAGTGAATTATTTTTCTTTATAAGAGCAAAAAAATTTTTTTTGTAGTTTGGAGATTAACCAATAGGTATAACTTTTTTTAAAATCATGTATCTCAACTTTGAAAGTATTAAACATAAATTTTTATTTGTCAGAAAGTTTCCATCTTTTTTAGTTGTAAAAATAAGCCATAATACAGTTTATATGACAAGAAATAGAAGTATGCTTTAGCTAATGCAGAAAATGAATGGACCATACTTCTATCTAAAATATATATATATATATATTTGAATAGATTTTTTCCCATGAGAATCTATAATATGACCATAGAAAAGTCACTTAACACTTCAATCATCAATCAATCAGTTTTACCTTATAATTAATCACCAGATATTTGTTAAGAGCCTGCTGTGCGCCAATCATTGTGCTAATTTCTTGGGGTACAGCTACAAAAGCAAAACAGCTCTTGCCTCCAGGCAACTGTCCAAAGTACTAAAGAGTTGCTGAGCTTTAAAATCCCTCCTTCTACAAAAAGTCTCTCTTAAGCTCTTCTCTCTATGGATTCCCTCCAGCTTCTCTTGCATATATCTTATCGGTACATAGTTGTTTGAGACTTGTTTTCCTCATTAAATGGTGGGGGGGGGTCTTTAAAAATTGACCAGCAATTGGCCATTGCCCTTCTTTGTATCTGGAACCATTAGCCCTATACTTGGCACATTACAGGCATTAGATGAATATTTGTTTTGCTTATTGTTGTTGAGGGTTTCTGTTTTCAGTTTCCTACAAGTGTCAAATAAATATTAGACCCAAAGGGAAGGGGATGAGAGGGAATAAGCATCCATTAACCACCTATTATATACTAAGTGCATTATGCTAAGCACTTTACAAATATGATCTCATTTGATCCTTACAACAAACTTTTAAGGTAGAAGCTATTATTTTTCAGATGAAGAAACTGAAGCAAGAAAGAGGTCAACTGGTTGCCCAGGCAGCTAGTGAGTATCTGAGGTCAAATTTGAACTCAGATCATGCTGACTCCAGGCCCAGCTGTTCCTTATATTTGTTTGTTATCAAGGAGTTGAGAAGAGGGCAGTTAATTTGCCTTTAAGTTTCATATTGGATTTTTCATGTGTTTCCTAGAGTATTATTTTTTGAACCAAGTGTAACAGAATTAGTATGGTTATTTTGAAGTATTTCTGTTATCATTTTTACTCTGATTTCAGAACTGTGATGCTATTAAGAAAGTTTTTCACTCTTTTTTATTAGATCATCCAAGTACAACTAACTCATGCCTCTGGTGGAGGTACAATTGGGTTAGATCGAGTGGCAAATATTATTGTACCTGCCAATGATAATCCTTATGGTACAGTAGCCTTTTCTCAATCTGTTTACCGGGTCCAGGAGCCTCTGGAGAAAAGTTCTTGTGTCAACATAACTGTCAGGAGAAGGTTTGTGGAATAGATATTCTAATTTGAGTGGGAATTTCTTGAATAATTGAAATGATTTGGTTTTAGTGATTGTAATTTCTAATTTATTTTGCAAGGTACACAGTAGTTTATTAAATTTAGTTTAATATGGAAGCTCTATTACACATTTTCTTTGTGAAGTATAATACATTGATTGCCACATTGCTTTAGATTTAGTTTAGTCAGTAACTTCACAGTCACAGAATTTGAGAATTGGGAGGAACCTCAATGATTCTCTAGTCCAGTGATGAGTAACCTTTTGAGCTTGGTGTGTCAAAATTCACCAAAAAACTGAGCATAACTCAGGTGGCAGGCCACTTCAAGAAAAAAACCCCATAATTTTGCAATATTTATAATTTAAATAATAAAATGTATAATTGTAATATATAACTGCATTTAATAAACCAAAACAGGTAAATTAATATAGGTAGAATTGTCATCTATAGTGCACAGAGTGTCTACACTACAATACAGCAAATTTTTCATCCTCAGCATGCTGCCCCATACTTCTCTGTATGCGGCTGTGTGTCAGAAAATAGCTATGTGTGTCAGTGCTGACACACGTGTCATAGGTTTGCCATCACTGCTCTAGTCTAACCCATACATGAAAGGCATCTCCATGACCACATAAGTGAAAAGTGGTTGTATACCCATTCCTTGGAGACCTCCATGGAGGGTGAACACAGCATCTCTCTGGCCCATGCAGGCTATTCAAGTTTTAGACAGCTTTAATTGTTAGGAAGTTTTTTTCATGGCATTGAACATAAATTTCCTTCTAAAGTACAAAGCTGGGAATGAGGTGGAAGCTTCTAAATGAAAGAAAACCCAAAGTGCCTTATGATTTATAAATTTTATTTTTCTCTCAGTTCTTTGGCGAAACATTTAGCTGCCCCTGGGGTGCTGTGTAGTTGAAATTGTGATCTATCCAAATACTTTTAGTCAGAAGTAAACTTTTAAAAAATGATTCCACTTCAAAATTTACTTATATTACTTTCCTTGTATTTTCATTGTAATTTAGAGAGGCTAATATAAAAATATCTTTGAGAATCACTTCCAGTAACTTGTCCAATGTCATTTATGGAAGCAAAATAATAAATCTTTTAAAAAATCAATTTTCCAACATCTATTTCTAATAAAAAGACACAGTACAGCTTAGATTATAGAATTGTGGATTTAGCATTATAATGCACCTTTTAGGCCCATCCCTTCATTTTCCTCAGATGAGGAAACTGAAGCCCAAGAAAAGAAGTGATTTGTCCAAGGTCACACAGATAGTAAGTAAGCATCAAAGGAATACTATATCCCTATAGATCATCTTGCCCAGGTCCTTTATTTTATTAAGAAAAGAGAGATGAAATGACTTACAGTTAACATCTTGAATAGAAGTCTCTTAATCATGGTAGCTTTTAGAGATTAGATAAGTTTATTTGTTCAACGTACTTGAGAAAATGTGAAAAATATCCAGTCTGTCTTCCTAAGGTTTCTTTATTCTTCATGCAGATTCCAAGAGAATTTAAATAAAATTATTCTGAATAATTAACCTGCCTCTCAATTATCACTATACATTTTAGTGGAGGGCTTTTTGGCCAGCTGCTGCTCTACTACAGCACTGCAGATATTGATGTCGTGGCTCTGGCGATGGAGGAAGGCCAAGATGTCCTGTCCTTTTATGAGTCACCAACTCAAGGAGTTCCAGACCAGCATGGAAGAACCTGGGTGAATGTCTCTGCAACTATGAATCCCCAGCACATGTGTGCCACTCTTTGCCTTAAAGAACATGCATGTTTAGCTTTTTCCACTTCTTTTTCTTCTGAGATTCCCCAGTGCTTTTGGATGACTACATCGAGTAGTCTGGTTGGCAACAGTTCAGAATTCTGGACCTACCGGAAAAACATGACAAGAGTAGCTGCTCTTTTTAGCCGACAGGCTGTGGCTGGGAGTGATTATGAACCCATAATAAGACAGTGGGCTATAATGTTGGAGGGTGATGAATTTGCAAACCTAACAGTTTCTATCCTTCCTGATGATTTCCCAGAGATGGATGAGAGCTTCACTATTTCCCTTTTGGAGGTTGAACTCATAAACATCTCAGCCAGCCCCCAAAACCAGCCAACCATAGGACAGCCAAATACTTCTACCATTGTCATAATGTTGAATGGTGATGCCTTTGGGGTATTTAAAATCTACAGCATCAATCCCAATACATCAGAGGATGGCCAGTACGTGGAAGTTCAAGAGCAGCCCCAAGCCATGGTACACCTGACCATTGAGAGGATAGGGGGCAGCTTAGGCCAGGTCACAGCGGAGTGGCGTGTGGTTGGTGGAACAGCTACTGAAGGTGTAGACTTTATAGGTGAAGGAGACATTCTGACTTTTGCTGAAGGTGAGCTATACTATAAGATGAATGCTAATATATTGTGTCCATATTTTTAGAAAGAATTAGAATATCTATATTGTATATAGAGAAAGGAATTGGAAGAGTTACTGTGTATATTGCACATACAATATATAATATATGTTATTTAGGGTATAGTATTTATAATATATTGTAGTATATACAACATTTAGTATATAGAATGCACTTTATAGTACATGCTATATAGTTTGTACCATGTAATATATTGCATGTGCAATATATTGTATATGCTATAAAGTATAATACATAGCATAACATATACTATACAATATATTTGCATATATATACAATATATAATAGTATATACACACCATATTATATAATGTATTACTGTGTATACATCATATATGCATTATGTAATAAGGTATATATTATAAATATCATACTATCAAATCTATATTGAGTATTATATCTATAATATGCACAATATAATATGTATATATACTATATTATGTATGTATTATAATGCCCATATATACATAACATAATATATGCATGTTACATATACCATATATTATATATAATGTATCCCATATGCCATACTATAAAAATACTATGTTATGTAATGTAGAACAGCATATTTTACAGTATAGTATATGCTATAAATATATTTAATATTTATATAATATATTATACTAAATATACTATAATATATTATATAATATAATATAGTATAATGCATTTTATAATTAGTATAAATGCTATATTATAGATACATTATATAGTATATGCAGTATATATGTTTATTCTGTTATGTAATACATGCATGATATATATTATATAACATGCTGTATATATTATACATAAAACATAGTTTATTAGAAATATACAATACATATATTCTGCAAATAATATGTGTATAGTACACAAATGCTATATTCAGTATACTATATACAAAGTATATATTATGTATGTGACATGCATATATAATATATTGCATACACTATACTATAATTATGTATTACATATGTGTGATAGTAACTCTTCTAATTTCTTTCTTTTATTGCATGTGTCCTTAAATATCATTAGGGAAAATGACTGAGCTTGTAGAGTATAGGAGGGAAGATGATATATAATGAAGGGAAAAATTATGAAAGACTTTAAAAGCCATACCATCAAGTCAACAAATTAATAAACATTTCCTAAGTGCTTACTATTTGCTAGGCATTATACTAAGCATTGGAAATAAAAAGGCAAAAACAGTCCCTCCCTTCTAATTTTATCATAGAGGCAACAGAGACACTGGCATTTACTTTTAATGAAATGATAATATTCTTAATGACGTAGTCAAATCTGTGCCTAAGGAAAAACACATTAAGAACAAATACTGGTTTAGCAGAATTGACCCTACCACTTAAAAAAATAATGAGTTGGGGTTCCTCTTGAAAAATGGGTTTTTAAGGGGGCAGCCGGGTGGCACAGTGGATTGAGAGCCAGGACTAGAGACAGGAAGTCCTGAACTCAAATCTGACCTCAGACACTTCCTAGCTGTGTGACCCTGGGCAAGTCCCTTAACTCCCATCGCCTAACCCTCTTCTGCCTTGGAATCAATACATAGTATTAGTTCTAAAATGGAAGGGAAGGGTTTAAAAAAAATAAAAATAAAAATGTGTCATTATATTGTTTTTGTTCATTTCATTACTTTAGGTGAAACCAAAAAGACTGTGACTTTGACCGTTTTAGATGATTCTGAGCCTGAGGATGATGAAAACATCATAGTCAGTTTGGTTTATACTGAAGGTGGGAGTCGTATTTTGCCCAGCTCTGACACTGTTACAGTGAACATTTTAGCCAATGACCATGTTGCAGGAATTATTAGCTTTCATACAAGCTCCAGGTCTGTTATTGGTCTTGAAGGTAAGTTCTTTTTTACCTTATTTTTCCATAGACATTATTTATTCATACAGTCTATAAGAGACTTTGGTGTTCATTTTATGAACACCATTTATCATTTATCACTTTATTTTATCATTTATTTGGGAAGCTTATTATCAGACATTTAAAAGATTCTGACCAGAAAGAAATTTTGTATGAATAAAGCTTGTTTGGGTCATTGGAATACTTGGCTTCCTATGACTATATTTTGACTTGAACATATATGGCAATTTCAGTTTGCAAAGTAAAGGGTGGCTACCTATTATATTTTGGGGGGCATTCATTACCTCATATTCCAGTGTTTTTGATGGAAACAAACCCCTTCAAAGCTCATTAGGCTTATGCAACAAATATTCCTGACAGAAGTTGAAGTAGAAAAGGCTTGTCGAGATTTCTTTTCAAATGGGGAAGATAGCAAAAACAGCATGGTTAATTTTTTTAGGATCAAGGAATAATTTTATAACAAACTGTAGGTGCATAGGCAATAATGTACCTAGTTAGGTCTCATAGATTCATGTAGAAAGTTTATACTTTCCCTTTTTTCTATGCAAAATATAATTTTATTCAGTCAACAAATAGTATTGTCCATTATGTGTAATTCTTTCCTTGGAATGTACAAATGTTTTAATACTTTAAGAATCTGAGATTTCTCTTGCATGTATACTTCTTCTATCAATGCAAGTTGAGAATTGTTGTGGTTGAATATTTTACCACTCTAAAGACAACCTTGTGATGATTTGTTTGACTAAAATGCTTCTTTATCTTAGAGGAGAATCTACTTGTGGGTAATGAATTACAGTAATAGTTTTTCACTATATTATGAGGCAAAACAGATAATTTATTTCATCCTATTCTGTTTCATAATATAATTTGAAAATATATAAAATAAGATTTTAAAATTTGTAATTGCAATGTAAAGAAGAATGCATTTTGCATTCATGTACTTTGCAATCTATTGTGTACCATGCCCTAAACACTCTGTTTTCATTACTAATTCTGATTTATGTGTACACTCAAAAATCACTTGTCAAGTTAAGATGATTGGATAGTGTAATGCAAGGTGACTAACAGAAACTTTTTGCTTCTGTAATTTCTAACAGTCACAAAAAGTCAGTTAAACATCTTAGAATCTTCAGAAAGTCAGTTAGGACTTAAAGCTATAAATAGAGGTGAAGTTCCAACTAACAGGGCTTTTTGCCTTCTGAATTTTACTGTGACTAGAGGCTTTTGCTTTGGCTTAACCTTTTGGCTTTGGCCTAATTGCTTTGGCCTTGGCCTGTGCTTATCTTGTCTTGGGGAAATTTGGACCTATCTCATTTCTCTGGACTTCTCCCTGATCTCCCATCTCCATCCCTCCCCTTCCCTAAATTTCCTTTGGGTCCTGGTGGAAGGGAGGGCTTGGTGATTAGACATTGTGGGTTTAGTTTTTATAGACTAGTAGAGTATCCTCAAATAAGTTACCCTAGTTTTAATCATTTGATAAAGACTTTACTTAAAAGGCAGTCAAATCTTCCTGACTGGGATAGCCGGACTCTCTCTGTCTAAACCTCTCCGCGACCCATCCCCCACCATCACCCTCTCCCTAGCAGCAGTTGGAAAACCCTGAACCCCTCTCCCCTTCTGACTGACCCTGGTATTAATAAATCCCCTTGTTACCTATTCAAACCCTCTGGTGAATCATTGTGTTGTAAATTAAGACAAGGGCTCAAGGGGAAGGAATCATTTTTCTTTTATTTCTTGAAAGAATTGGGGGCGTCCATCTTGAAACTAACAAGAAAATCTCTCCAGCCAAACCTAACATTTCTTACTTTCCCTAGTTTCCTCCCTGGATCCTCCGTCTCAAGCCTCTGGGAATAAAGCTGTTTGAGCTGCCCTCTCCTACATACCCCATTTCCTTTACATCCTATATATACCCTCCCATTTACCTTCTTTCCTCCTCCAATCACCTTGTAATCACCAATATCCCCTTTATCCTTCCTCACACCCAAATTGCGTTCGTTGACCCACTTCAGATTAGAATATTTACTTTTTTATAACAATAGTAAGAAGATGAATTAACATACTAGTAATCCTTAAAAAATTATTAATAAGTTAACAACAGATAAAAATCTCATTTAATTATGTTATTACTAATATAATTTCTGTAGCAGGAAGAACAGTCAAACCAAGATCAAAAGACCTCAGTTTTAGTCTCATTTAAAAAATCTTTTCAGTTTTAGAATCTTAAAGTCAATTAATGAACCCCTTGTGAAACTGAATATTGTCCACTATGAAGTGGAGAAAAATAAAATATTCCTAAATTACAGGATTGCTTGAAGGATCAAATAAGATGATATTTGTGAAAGTACATGGAGCATTACAAAATGCCATTTGAATGTAAGGCATCGTTATTTCATATTGTTATTTCCATATTTGATAAATTGACCTTTGGAAAGATGCTTTTAAAATCTGATTACCATAAATTTTATGCAAGAAATAATCTGTACATTAAGTATCCTGTTTTATGCAGTAATCACTCTGTTGTAAAAGTATGTGATTGTGTGCTTATTTGTAGCAATTGCAGAGCATAATATAGCAAGTACGGAGCATAAAAATTAGTAATTAACATAAGAGAGGAAGAACAAAGAAAGCCAGGACTTTACCTGAGCTATTTATAATTTTTAAAAATTTTCTATCAAGTAGTTTATCCTTTAATCTAAAAACACCCCAGGTATCTAAAGAAGGCACATCAGAATTCCTAAAATCAAGAAAAAAGAATACACAAAAGATCTAATAGTACTAATTAGTAGTACTTAGTCTCGGGAGTAGTAGTCCTGGTGGTGGTGGTGGTGGTGGTGGTTGTCGTCGTCGTCGTCGTCATTGTCGTTGTCGTAGTAGTAGTATTGCAACAGTTTACATTTGAGTTGAATAAAAATGCCTCCTTCAGGTGACATCCACATGTTTTAAGTAAATGGGTGAGTCATGTAGATTTGTTATAGAACTCAAAAAGTTTATAATGGAAGAAATTAGATGAATGGGAGATGATAAGCACCCTCCTAGGGAACTCTGTAGTCCAGTAAAACACAAACCCTTTAGGCTATAGAAAAACAAGTTTATTTGATAGTTGGAGTAAGGGAAACTGGTAGGCAGGATCCTAACACTATTAAAATCTAGGCTCCAGGGGGCAGCTGGGTAGCTCAGTGGATTGAGAGCTAGACCTAGAGACGGGAGGTCCTGGGTTCAAATCTGGCCTCAGACACTTCTCAGCTGTGTGACCCTGGGCAAGTCACTTGACCCCCATTGCCTACCCTTACCACTCTTCTGCCTTGGAGCCAATACACACTCCAAGACGGAAGATAAGGGTTTAAAAAAATCTAGGATCCACCCAATTTTTACACACCTTGCAAGAGGATGGCCTTCTTGTCTTCTCTGGGTCCTGCCTACAGCTCCCAGCTCTTATCTAAGACCCCCCAAAGCTATCTGACTATCCTACTATACTAATTAGTATGGATTTTCTTAAAAAGGTTAAAGAGGGAGGACTCAGAGATGTATTGAATTCTTACCTAAAGCCTGGGATTGATTCTAGGGATACCCAGGGTCCCAGATGACCAAATCCTGGGTTTTACCATAGCCAAATTAATTTCTGACAAATGGATCTCAGACACATGGTCTCTGTGCTCCAGGGAAAAAGCAATTGCCAAAGGCAAATTTTTCAATCCTAAGAATCACTAATCTTTCCACAAAATTAGAATTCCCAGTGAAAATGCCAGAGCAAAAATCCTCCTTCTCATTTCAGTCAAAGCCAGATTCATTGTCACTTAATTTCCAGTAAAAACTCCCAAGATCCTTTTGTGCCTGTCAGAATCTTCTCCCAGGGTTTGTATCCAAATTCTCCTCCTTTCCTCTTAAAGACAATCCACACTTTTCCCTCTATCCCTTATCACTTATCCTTACAGAAGGAAATTTAGGATGAGGTTATTGCTACCAGAAATTATAGAAAATTTATTCTTAAAGACCTCTAAATTATTGATCAATGGAGATCTTGCAAGTTTATGAAAGAAGGAATAAGATAATCACTTTATATTTAGTGCCTGCCAGATACCCAGTGAAATCCAACCTGGTAGGTAGAACTAAAAATAATAAACTTGATGTCTTTCATAAACCACATGACAAATCCTCATAATGCAAACAAAAGCCTCAAAATATTCTTGAGAATTCAACAAATAAACCGTAACTGCAACATTTCAGACAAAAAATTTTTCCCACAATTGTCTGAGAATAATATTGATCCATGAAACTTTAAGAATGGTGTTTTTAATAGTGGGAAATGAAAAGCTTTTAAGATATTGAACCCTAGTGAAGAAATAAAAATCTTGCGGAAAGTGTGAAACAATATAATTCCTGTTTTCTTGTCTGCTCCTAGAGTTACTCTGAAAATTCTTTCAGTGAACTCATAGAAGATGAGTTCTTATACTCCAGTACTTTAACAAATTACAAAAAAGCAGTTATTTTATGCACCAGTATGAGTCTTTAGAAAACATTAAGTATAAAGGAATTATAGTAGAATAGCAACTTGTTCCAGGACTGTTTTTGTCTGGTCTTTGGAAAAACAAGAACAATTAGATAAATAATGATGATGATTATTGCATATTTCACCCACTACAAATTTATGATACATAATCTGAACTGAAGTTTTCTTCTACTTAATAGTCCTTATACTCTATCCTTATCAACTCTCTGTATTACTCTTGCTAGGGGCTTTCCCAGCCCTCTCTTCTCTTCTTTTGACCCCAGTACTACACTTATATGCCTCAAACTTGTAGCAGATAACTCAGCTGCTGACATCACCCTTAGTTCCGCTCTTCCATTCCTCAAAATTTCTTGTCATTATAATCCCCTCTCTTCCTTTTTCAACTAGGTACTGAGGTGTAATCTCTATTCTTCACTCAAACTATTACTTTTTAAATGGCATCCTTTCTTTCACTCATGTGTCATAAATCTTTCTTCTTTTCTGATTTCTTGCTATATGCTTACAAATATTTTGAAATGTGCTCCAACTCATTTCTTCTCTGAGTAAATTCTTGAAAAAGCTTTTGCCATCTAATGTCTCCACTTTACCTGTTCCTATGTGCTCCTCAGTTCCTTGTAATATAACACTCTTGTGTAACTATTCTTTCAAAGGTCACCAATGATATAATGATCAGAATTAATGGACTATTTTTAGGACTCATCTACTATGAGCTCCATATAACATTGGACACATGATCATTCTCCTTTTTTCTCCTTCCCCCATCCCTTAATCAATTTCTTTCACTGCCATGCATTCAAATACTACTTCTATTCAGAGAGCTTGCAAGTCTGAATTTCTAGTCCTAAATTTTTTTGATGTCTAAATCTCCATTTCTCCTTGGAGATCTCTGTTTATCTGAAACCCCTACACTCAAACTTAAATAAAACCAAGCCATTCCCTATACATCTGATCATAGGATCATAGATCTAGACTTGGAAATAACTTCAAATGTCCTGTAGACCAACCTCTTCATTATACAGGGAACTGAGACTGAGAGTAGTCTTTAAGTGACTTGCTCAAGGGTCATATTGGCACTAAGAATAACAGAAGGGATGGGAATCATTTCTCTGACACTAGAGGCAAGACATTTTCAATTGTCCCTATACTAAGCTATATTATTTCCATTCTGTGCACTATTATTGACCAAGTCTTCCATGTTGAAAGTGTTGGGGTCATTTTTGATGCTTCCTCTTTTTTTTACCTCTTATGGATAGTCAATTTTACCTTTGAAATATCTTTTACATTCATCCCTTATTCTCTCTTACACTGCTACCACCCTAAAGTAGACTCTCTTTCCTTTCTATCTTGAGGTGAGAATTCTCCCTAATTCTTTCTCATTTCACTTTTCTCTTGCTTTAATCTGTCCTTCTTAGGGATGCCAGAATAAGTGCCTTTATTCAGTCATCTGGTCATGTTACTTCTCTGCTCAAAACCTTGTAGTGGTTCTCTGTTGTAGGGAGAGTAGAATCTAGGGTCATGATTTAGAGATGGAAAGTACCTTCCTTGTCATCCAGGTGTACCTTCTCATTTTACACAGAGATTAAATGATCTTCTCAAAGTTATATAAGAAGAAGCCTAACTTATATCTTCTGACCTCGAATCCAGTATTCTTTAATCTGCATTATGTTCATACTCTTTTTTTGTTCTTTGAACATGCAATGTTTTTGTTCATACTATATCTTGAATTTCCTTCCTCCTCTTTACCTGTTCAGTTCTTTAAAGTCCAACTCAAATGCTATCTCTTTCATGAAGCTTTCCCCAATTCTCCTTGTCTGCCTCAGCCCTAACAGCATTTAATTTTGTAAGTCTCTAATGTACTTTTCATGTGATATACATAATATTTGTCTATGTTTATATCTCTTTAATTAGACTATAAGTTAAGTTCAATGAGGGCAAAGTGTCATATAGTAATCAAACCTTTGAATTTTCTCCAGTATCAAAAACAGTGATCAACACACAGTAGGTTTGTAATATATGCTTATTCAATCTGATTTTGAAGAATCTAGATCTTGATTGGGGTGGGGGATAAGGGGAGGAGAAATAAAAAACAACTGCAAAAATATGAGTCTAAAGGCCTGGCGTAGTTGTCAAGAAATAATAAAATGTTTGAGTTGGAGAAATAAGTTGGCTTGGGAGAGATGAAGATGAGTCTTGATTTATATGTATTGAGTATAGGAAAAAAAGAAAAATATCTGGAAATATGGGCTTGTTTAGAGTTTAGAGATAAAGATAAAAGGGTGATAGTCAAAGGGCAAATTATGCAAAACTGAGGTTTGGGGGGGGCACTATAGTTAAAAAGTAGGAGGAGGAAGATTACTCAAGGGTGGAGAAGGATCAATAAGAGAAGAAATGAGGATAGTGTCATAGAGCCCAGCAGAAAGAATTTGGAGAAAAATGGGACTAATTAATTTTGTTTAAAAATGGCAAACCAACTTCCCCCACCCCCTGAGGAATATGAGAGGTAAAAGACCAATGTACCTATATAAAATTATTGTAGTAAGTTGTGAGGTACAGGAAGATGGGAGGTAAACAAGGAAAGGAAGTTGGAGGAAATATAGACAAGATATGGACTCCATGTGGAATGAGTTTCGTTAGGAAAGGAGGGAAATAGCTGGAAGAGGAATAAGTTCTAGGGAAAATCTTTTCAGGACAGGGAAACTTTCCATGTTTGAAAGGAGAAGGGAAGGAGTCAGTGTAGAGACAAGATTGAAAATGATGACAGTGTATGGGTTCGAGAGAAAATCACTTAGGAGATGGAATGAAGTAGAAGCTGGGTGTGTTTTGTTGCCCTGTTCACACAAACTGGTTAGCATTTGGCTGTGGTGGGACCCTTTGATGTTCTATTCTTCATCACTTTGAAATCCATAAGCCTCATCAAGATTATAGTATAAGAAATAACAGCTAACATTTATATAGCACTTTAAAAATATCATCTCATTTTATCTTTACAACAACCCTTGGAAATTGGTACTATTGTTATCCCCATTTTATGGATAAGAAAACTGAAGCTAAGAATGACTACATGACTTACCCATGATCACACCCAGGCTCTGAGGATGTATCCAGGTCCAGCATCCTACCCACTATTATACCTAAAGCTTCTCATATTACGGCTTAATGTAGTATTCAACAAATAGCCAACACAAAGAGGGAAAGATTATACATGTTTAAATGTGTAAGGTAATAAGAATTTCAGATTCTCATTCTAAGTTTACCTTTTAATTTTCTGACCTGTAGTATTCGAAGTATGTGGAGAATGGCATCAATAACACACATCTAATTTAATTCAACTTAGTTCTCCCTAAATTTTGTATGACTTTTGTATGACATTTTGTATTTACTTAAAGGTAAAGTCTTGGTATAGCTATGTTTTATTACTTTATTTTTCTACATTCTTCTCTATGCTTTAAATGTTACTATATACTTCTACTTTCTAAAAATATAATATCAAGCTCAACATTTTGTACAAATAATTCAATTGGATCTTATATAATAATGCATAGAGGAACTATGTATCTAAAGTGAGTTTACAAGTGAAATAGTATAGAACTCTTTTTAGAGACATAAATAGATTCATGGTGATTCTACTGAAATAACTGCAGATCAAATTGGGTAGAAATTTGAGTCATGTGGGCCACTCACATTGATAACATTGCTTCTATTCTTCACATTGGTCTTTCATTTATATGATTAGATTTAATACTTGGACTATAGTGCACATTCAACTTCAGTTTGAATTTTTTATTCATGGGAAAGAATTGCTTTATTGTATAACATGGTATTGAATCATGTTGAATCTTATTTCTGTATTTTGTACAAAAGCAATTGATGCGATGCACAGTGGTGAATATTACTTTCTTTCAAACTTAATGTATGAAATTTAGAAATATGGTAGAATGAATTTCAGTATAGTTTTAAACAATATGTAATGGTTTTCATTATAAATCAAGGTTAAGAATTCAGCTCAGTCACTGGCCTCTGCAGGATCATAATCATCATGTCATGTTCAATGGATTTTAAATTTTCACTTCTCTTCGAGACAGCATGAATCAACTCCAGGCAAAGATTTGCACACCAGCACATTTCCCCTGACATTTGAAATGTGATTCCTTAAACTCACTTTCAGTACTTTGAGATTGGGAACAAACTCAACTTTTCAATCTTTACTGTTCACATGGACAATTTCTTTTCAAATTATTTATATACCTATAATTGTTTCTAAAATATTAATCTATCATTTTCTTTTTATTAAAGAGGAGAACCAACTAGGAAGGGGGTGGGAGATAAAGAACATATATATTTAATTAGAAGTCTCCATCTTGTCAATTTAGATTTCTTGGCATTTTTTTTTCTGAGTATAGTGATACTGTTTCTTTTCTTTATTTTTTTAACCCTTTGTATTTTGACATTTGAAACAAATAGATAATTGGCATCTGAATGCAGATTATCTGAATGTCTGATAATCTATTTCATAATCTTGCAGATTTTTCTGAATGAAGACTTTATGGATTCTGAAAATAGAGTATCTCCTAGGAAAACTGTCCCTTTCATTAATAAGTAGGAATCATCTCTACCTTTTCCATTAGTTTTTTTTTTCAGTTTTTTTGCAAGTGCTGGAAGGTTGTTTGATTTCTGTGAATGTTATTTCTGTCCCTAAGGAGTTTAAAAAAACATTGGTGCAAGTCATTATTATTACCATATCTTTTGGAGAATGGAATGTCCCTTCTTAGACTCAGTCTTTGCCTTCATGCATTCTTTGGCCACTAAGTGAACAGCTTTTTGATAACTAAGATTTTTCTCCCAATGAAGCATAATTAGGGGCACAATTTACACAGGCTTCCAGAAGAGACATCATCATAAGTCATACTTAATTTGCAAAACTTATTCCTTGAGAATGATATTTCTTCCTCCATTGTCATTCTTATAAGATGTACTTTACCATTTCAGAAGTCCCAAATTATAAAAAAATGTGAAAGGAAGTTCATAATTTGTATACAAGAATAGGGTTTCTCAAACTGTATTTTGTGGGGATAATTTGCAAGTGGAGTCAGCTTTAGTTTGTTGGGGGTTTTTTGTGAAATCACTGGCATTTTTCTTACTTAGGTTTGTATGAGGATGTAATTTCTGAATTTATTTGTATTCTGTCCTCTAGACTGTCAGTAAATATTTATTAAGTGCTTATTGTGTGCCAGACAGAGTACTAAGGACTGGAAAATACAAAATAATGTATACTTTATGTTATACAAAATTTTTATGTAATACAAAAAAAGGCAGAAGACAACCATTAAACAGCATGTTTCTATCAATAGGAGAATGTGATGATGGAAGGAATAAGGAAAATCATCTTATAACCCTCTACAACTTCTAGACAATCTTAACTGCAATAAAGCGAGGTGAATAGATTGCTAGGGGTGACCTGAGTTCTAATCTTACCTCTGATACTTACCAACTGTATGAGCCTGGGAAAATCTTTCTCAGCCTTTGTTTATCTGTAAAATAGGCAAAATACAATTCAAGCTTAAATGAGATAATATATACAAGGTGGTTCAGTGGATAGAGTCTGAGACTGGAATCAGGAAGACTTGATTTCAAATCTGGACTCAGAGCCTTACTAGCTTTGTGACCTGGGCAAGTCACTTAATCTCTTTTGCTCCCATTTAGACAATAGGATTTTTATGAGGTTTAAACAAGATAATATTTGTAAAGTACTTATTAGCACAGTACTAAGCACATGGTAGGCATTTAATAAATGTTTACTCATTCATTGATATATGATAGATGCTTGTATACTTTTAAAATTCTCCCTAAAAATTTTAAGTGCTTCAAAAGAAGATACAGCTCACTCACTTTTTAAATAATATTAAGCCCAGTTCATTACTTATATATATTCAATATTTGCTGAATTAAATTAATTCCAGTTGTCATGGGCAGGTATTATAACCTACATGATGCTTTTGTCTTGTTCTACTCTCTGTTACTCATACTTTAAATCAATCAATCAATTAATTAAATTTAGCTATTATATTATTGTGTAACAATATAAATATAATATCAATGAATTAATTATGCATTAAAATTTTGCTTCCCATTAACTGAAATGAAGAAAGGTAAACTCTCAGCCTTTTCTCTGGATATTTTCTCTTTCTCTCCCCCATATCTGGAATGCTCTTCTTCCTCATCTCTACCTCCTGGATTTCCTGACTTCCTTCAAGTTCCAGCTAAAATCCCATCTTATACAGGAAACTTTTCTAAATCCCTCTTAATTCTTCTGTCTTTCCTCTTTTAATTATTTCCCTTTATCCTGTATATAGCTCATTGTACAAATAGTTTGCTTCTTGTCTATTCTATTAGATAGTGAGCTCCTTGAAGGCAGGGACTGTCTTTTTCCTCTTCTTTGTATTCATAGTGTTTAGCATAGTGCCTGACATATAGTAAGCAATAAATGTTTATTGACTGACCAAATTAATAAAATATTTCTCCTCGTACATACATAATTTTTTTCCTGACAATGGAAATAGGATTCCAATTTAACACCTCAAAAAATCAGTGGCTTGTTAAACTATTGATCTTAAGACAATTGAATAGTCATATTCATTGTTTCCTAAAGGATTTGAAAAAGACAGTGATTGTAAGCATATTCAATTTTTTGTGAATTAAAAAAACATGTGATAGCAATCCTGTCTTATATAAACATATACATACATGTTTAATCTATACATGTACATTTTATATACTGTTAAAGTTTAATGAGACTATATAACTCATTATATATTAATTACTCAAATTAGCTTGTCCTATTTTAAAAATGAAATTTCATTTTAAACAACTTATTATTTTTATATGATTAGTGTCATCATCATTTAACATTTATGAAATAAAAAATTTCTTGATGCTTATTAAAGGCTTTTGCATTTTAATGTTAGGAATTTGTGATGACTAAAGGGAGAATTGGCTTAGTGTTATAAATAGCACTTGTACATAGAGTATTATCCATTTTAGTATTTGGTACATATATTGATGTGTGTGGGCATTTAAAGTGTTACAATTCCTGAAGGTGAAATAACTGGAAGCATTGAGAATTCCTGGAGACCATTTTTGTTACTGAGTACAATAAGCATTTTTTTAAAAAAAGCTTAGCAAATTATAAAAATTTTTTTTGAATAATATTTAAGAGAATAATAATAGAATTTCAGAATGTGCCTGGACCTTGTAGTTATATTGAGTAAAATTATGAAATTGATATTCCATTTAGGAAATATAATTCAACCCTTGTCATTTTTAGGAGAGAATTTGGAATTTCATGTCATAAGAACACCCCCTGGTCGAGGAAATGTTACTGTTAACTGGAAGATTATTGGCCAACATCTTGAGCATAACTTTGCTAATTTTAGTGGAGAAATCTTCTTTCTTGAGGTAAATTGCCATGAATACTTAGGGAAAAACATGAGTTTCTCTTCTCCCTCCAAATATGTGTGATAGGAACAAAGAGAAGGAAATCATAGATTTCATTTTCATTAGCAAGGGGAAGATTTCTTTCAAATAGGACTTCTAGAGTTCTTTTGTGTGGGTCATTTTCTTCTTAAGGGTTCTTGGTCTAGTCTTAATGAACTGAAATCACATAGACTTGACTGCTCCTCTTTTTTCCCCCCAAACAATAACACAGTAAGTTGTTTTGGAACTGCAAGAGTTTTTTCTTTTTTTCTTTGAATTTCTAAACTTGAAGGGATTTATGTTAATCATTTCCACAGAAATATATAATAAGTTTAATGGCTATGTGACATCTAGTATAATTTTTAGCCAATTCATAGTCATTGTGCTCATGTCCTCCTAATGTCTTTTAAGACTTTTCAAATAAAAGTATCCATTCACAAGAAGTCATTAAATTTGGGATAAAAATGTCATATATTTTAATTGTGACTTGTTACATTTCATATCTTCCCCACTTCTATGAACTGGCAGAAATGATCAAAAATCACAAAAGTCAATGTTGGAGGGGTTGTGGAATGATAAACATAATAATACATTGTTGGTAGACTGTGAAATGGTTCAATCCTGTTAGAAAGCAGTTTGGAATTATACAAATAAAGTGATTAAAAATATCCATACCCTTTGAACCAGAGACTCCATTATTGGACTTACATGCCAGGGAAACCATAGATAAGAAGAAAGGATTTATAAATACACAAAAATATTTATATTAGCATTGTAGAGGATAGCAAAGAATTAGAAACAAAGTAGATGCCCATCAATTAGGGAATAGCTAACCAAATTGTGGTAAACAAATGTAATGAAATACTATTGCATTGTAAGAAATGATGTGTGTGATGACTACAGAGAAGTATGAAAAGATCTATATGAACTGATGCATACTGAAGTGAGAATAGTCAAGAAAACCATACACACAGTAATTCCAAGAATGTAAATGGAAAGAGCAACTATACAACAAAAAATAAAAATTATATATAACAAAATTATAAAGATTAAGTCAAGACTATAATGAAGAGATCTAAGAGGAAAACCCCAATCAATTTATTGATATTGCTTCCTCTCAAAAAATACTATTTGTTATGTGGGATGGCTCTATGATTATTCAAGAAACAGAGGAAATCAACATAAACTTAATAAAAAAATGAAGCCACAAAGATGGTTAGTATAGCCTTAGGGAAGTAGATATGACAGAGTTGATTTAATTTTGGATCCAGAACTAGATCCTTAAGAGGAATCCTTTATTGGGGACCTGGGGCAGGGAGGGAACCATCAAAGTACTTGAACCTAGTGGCAAAGCTACAGGTGAGAAGATGGCTATTGGGTGAAATGAAGCATGATTAGGATTGATTCTAGATATTGCAGATGACTGTGGTATCCACTTAGAACATTTAGAGTCCAAGGGTGGAGGTTCTAGGGGCAGAACAACATTATGGCTTCATATGTCACATCTTCTCAATTAAATTTCAACCTCCAAGAAGACAAATATTATATCTTTGAATTTCTAGAACCTAGAATTGGACAGACTCTAAACATACTAAAGCACAGGGCCAGTTTTCAATAATGATTATGATAATTTATCAATCTTCTCTTTGTATGGAATAGGGATCACTAAACCAAACTTTTTTGGTGCATTTGTTGGATGATGATATTCCTGAGGAAAAAGAAGAATATCAAGTAATATTGTATAATGTCAGAACACGAGGTAATGCAGACTCCAATTAAATGATTATTCTTGTAATTTATTAGTCTTTTATAAAAAACAGCAATGGCTATCATACCTGTCTACAAAAAGCAAGTATTATCATCAGTTGTTTAGATTATTCTTTTAAACTTTCTGTTTTTATAGATTGGGGGGAGGCATGGAAACTTTTGGTACAAAGAATCCAGAAAAACTTGAAAATATTGCTAATCTTAAATCCACAAAAGCTTAGTTCTGTTTGTCTCTGAAAATGAAGCAGTTCCTAGTCCTACTATCTAAGTCATAAGATTTTTTATGAAGTTACTTCTATATTAGTCCACTTGCCTCATAAAATTAAATATAAAAGTTTCTCTTTTTCATTAGAGGATTGCTGCTGCTTAACACTTGAATTCTGTTGTATAGTCTGCAATTGTATTGTGAGTAGTGATAATAGAAAGACCTAGTGAATAAATTCATGTTTAACTACTTGGGAAATACAAGTAAGAGAGGGCTTCCATTCACTAATCCATAGAATTCTATGAGTGGAAATGTACAATAATAAAGAATATTGAATGTAGAAGAGAAGAAAATTATTCTCTTCTTTTTTTAAAATAATTTCTAGCCACCTAAGCATAAAGATCAGAATGGAAGAAAGATGTCAAGAATTTAGAAAATGATGCTAGTTTATTAGCAAACATTCTTATGGATCTGTTAATTTTTCCAGGAGTCTCTTCAACAGGAATGGCTATGATTGACAGCCAAGGATATGAAGCTGTATTGACAGTAGAGGCGAGTGACGAACCACATGGTGTTTTAAATTTTGCTCCTTCCTCAAGATTTGTTTTGGTCCAGGAAGCAAACCTAACTATCCAGCTTTTCATCAACAGAGAATTTGGATCTCTAGGTTTGTGTTACCTTAAAAAGCATGAGATTTCTTGTCCTGTTTATAATATTTAATTCAGCATTCATTTGAACAATTTATTAAGTTAAATATGTCTTGCTGAATTCTAGGAAAGGTACAGAGTTAAGTAAGACTTGGTCTCTACCCTTAAGAAATTTATAATATCATAGTAGAAGAGATAAGATATAAATGTAGGAAAATAAAATAATAAAAATTAGAATGAGTCAAGTGTAGAAAGGAACATAAAATTTTATAAGATCAGATGGGGTCATAGCATGATGTAGTATAGAGAGAGCCAGCTTTGAAGTCAGGAAGTTCTGAGTTTGAATACTGCTTTTATCATATACTGGTTTGAGACCTATTTTTACTAAGTAGAATTACTTTCTTCAAAATATTCAGTTACTTTTCCTAGTCAAGATTTAATCCATTTGGGGCAAAGAGACACTGGATCTAGCCCAGTATCATACCGCTGAAGCTGAGCAGTTGCCTTTCTTTGCTAACAGAAGGAATTTCCTCCCCAGGAAAATATATAAATATTTATAGAAGCACTTTTTTATGATAACAATTTATTAAAAACCAAATAGATGCTCATTGACCGGTCAATACTAAGCAAATAGCAGTACATAGAATTCCTTACACTAATGAAATCACAGACTTGGAGTGAAGAAGATACAGTGAGTGAGAAATCCGTTTCATTCATTAGGAATTAAGAAAGAATACTGGAGGTGGCATTGGAAGTTATAAGAATATAGTCCTGTCAGAGAGTTACCTCTGGAGAATGACCAAATAATCCTTTCTAAGTAGAACATTGTATTTCGAGATAAGAGAGAAAGATAGATTGAAAAGGTAGTGCAGTCAGGAGTATGGAGTGAAATGATGAGTGATTTTAGAAGACTAATCTTGTGGTTCTGCTGAGCAAACTGCTATTTCGGTATTGGGGGAGGCTAATTGTGATATCAGGAAAGAAATCAAGAAGCAAGATTTTATAGTCAAGCCCTAGAGTAGTGCCTGAGATCACCAAGAAAGAGGATGTAGAAAGAGATAAAAGAAGAGGGCTAAAGCTTTAGAGGAAAGGAGTATGACTTAGGTGAAAGGGGAGAAGGATGAGAGGAGAGAAGAACCAGTGAAAAGTCCAAAGGAAGAGATATTAGAAAGGTTGAAAGAAAACCAGGAGAGTGTGGAAGTATAGAAACCAAAAGAATACTAAGTTCAAGGAAGAAATAGTAGTCAACAATGCCAAATGCCATTAAGAGCTATAGGATAATTGAGTATTTAAAAATTAATACTCTTTTAGAAAGGTAGCATGGCACAGGGTAAAGAACTGTCTTAAGTTTGAGGACCAGGGTCCAACTCCTGCTTTTAATTTCAACCATGCTTCAATCTTGGACAAGCTATTTAGCCATTAAAGGTCTGAGTTTGCTAATCTGTAAAATAAAGGAGTGGAATTATATGGCCTCTGAGGTCACTTCCAACTCTAGGGCTATGGTCCTATGAATAAGTTCAATTTAACAAACATTTATTAAATACCTATTGTGCACGAGCACTGTTAGGCTTTTTGTTTATTTGTTTGTTTGGTCCAGACCTGTATTTTCTTTGTTGTTGGGGACTTATGGAGAAGAAATGTCCTCTCTCGTTTGTTCTGCAACTTACAGTCTTAGAGGGTTGCTTAATGGACTGAAGTTAAGTAATTAATGCCTAGGATTAGCCAGTATGTATCAGAGGCAGGACTGAGAAGTGGGCTTGTTCTCTACCCACTTTATTATACTAACTCTGGAAGTTTATATATTTAGAATACACAGAAATTGACGAAATTAAAGCACAAGGTGAAAAGATATAGGAGTCTGCATATTAAGGCAAAGAATATCATATGATAGTAATTTAAAATCTTTAATAATGAAAATTTCTTTTCTCCATCAATACAACTAGGCATTATTAATGTCACTTATGCTACAGTTCCTGGGATGCTTAGTCTAAAGAATCAGACAGATGGAAACTTAGCAGAACCTGGAGTTGATTTTATATCAGTGGTTGGCTACCTGATATTAAGGGAAGGGGAAACATCAGCTGCCATCAATATTACTATCCTAGAGGTAAAATTCTTTACGATAATGCTATGTTTTGATAAGCAATTTAGAATGACGAAGTTTATAGAAAATTAGAACTATTGTTCTAAGAGGTATCTGGCTACATTTACTCATTCAGAAGATCAAGTTGCATATATATATGTGCATATATATGTTTCTAGTTTTCCTTTTCTCCCATGCTTTATTTTTCCATATTCTACTAGGTAGATTATTCTTTGCTTTCATACAAGATTTGAAACTTGTACTAATGCAGAACTAATGCCAATTCCAGAGACCTTGTTAAATTGGTTTACTGCTTAGGTTTCTTTATTTAGTTCATTTTTAGTTTGATTACCGAACACTTCCCCAAGAAGCTTTTAAAAAGATGTGACCCATCTGGATTCTGAGGGGCTTCATTTTAAGTCCCAAAAATTCATTAGAAAAACTTATAAAATTATAGGAAAGAGTATATGGTTAGAATAGAGAGAGTAATGTTGGAAGCTTATTATATAAATTTAATACTTGATCCGTGTTCATGGTGGGACATCTTAAGCTGATTTCTTTTTCTCTGTTTGTATAAAAAGAATTCCAAACCCAGGGAATCATAATCTGCAATTGAGTTTATTTGTGAAAAAAAAAAGCCTGAAAATGATTATCTCCTAATCATAGGACTGTTTGAGCATTGTGTTTATCAAATCATGATTATATTATCAATTCAAATAATTTAATATCTATAAAATGATGTGAAAATCTTAAAGTGACATATTGATATTATATTTAAGAATATTCAATTTATAAAATGATGAACAAATGAAAAGTATCAAAGACCTGAAATTTTTTTACTGAATTGACATTTTAACATTATCATATAGTGTTATTATATATTTGATAACTATAAAATATAACATTTTTATAAATTCTTTTTCTGCATATGAAATAACATTTGCTAAGATTTATAGCATGTCTTGTAAATCTGTAGGGACTTGTCCAGATGGAGTCTTAAGCTTCTTCCTTTTGCTTCCCAAGACCTGGTTGTTGGAACAATAAATCTACCTTCACTATTTTCTCTGAATTGTATTGACCTCTTTTTGCTTCCCATGTAACTGATTAAAACATAAAAGTCTTCTGATAGAAAACATTTGGTAGGGGAGATGAAGGAATTACTTCTGTTTTCATCCATTATTCAATAACTTATCTTGGTCCATAGCATTGGCAAGAGGTAGAGATTTTTCAAATTCTCAGCATTTTCCCTATAGATATATTCATTTTTGTCTTTGTTTGCCCATTCTAGCATAGAGTTTTGCAAATAGTAGGCACTTACTAAATGACTATTGAATTAAATTGAGTAAAAACCAGGCAAAATGAGAAATATATTTTTACTTTGTGGGTCTCTTATTTGATTTTAATTGTATCTGACCTTATCTCTCTCATTTCCCTTGTGTATGGACCAAAGGTCATTTCCATCAGTGATATGTGGTAGATATTTAGCATGGCACGTGTGCATAGATATTTAGAATGATGTGTTTTTCCAGTCTTTCATTCCCATTAAAACTTTTTTATGAACATCTTAACTTAGAGATAATTTTGATTATACTTATTTGACCTGATTGGCATCTATCAACCAGCATTAACATGAATACTTTTGGACATAAGAATGAGGCAAATGTCTTTTCCATCTCATGCTTGTAACTTTAGATTTCCCTTAAGATTATTTTAATATGAACATCAGGAAGACAATTTATAAAACAGCCTGTGACAGGCAAAACTACTTTGAGAGGATAATGAGAAGACTAATGTGTATGCTTTTTGCAGGATGACATACCCGAACTAGAAGAATACTTTCTGGTCAATTTAACATCAGTTGAACTTATCATGGCTCCTCTGACTTCATTCCCTCCGAGACTAGGTATAATTTTCTTACTCTTAACTTAGCATTATACACATTAATTTATTTTCTGTTGATCACTAGAGTTTGTTGAAATGTTTTGTGTGATGTCAAGAACAATCAAAAAAGAAATAATCCTTTAGGCTCAAATAAGTTAGATTTCTCTTTAATTTTATGATTTTTTAACAGTGGATAGTAAAATAAACATTTTAATTTTATGAAGTTTTTGACCTGTCAATCATTTTATGTGTAATTTTCATATTTGTCTATCTACCAATGTAAATTTGTTTTTCTCAAGCAATAATCAGCGCTTTAGTATGCGTATGGCAGTTGATGTCTTATTACCAATTTAAATTCAGTTAATTCATTTTCTTTTTAGCGCCTGTCGAGCAAATGATCATAATTCACTATCTTTTTTTGTCAAACAGTGATCTCTTTATAATCTCTTTCTTTTTTTTTTAAACTTTTCTCCCTTATCTTTCCTCTGCATGCCTTTAGAAATGATTCAGTTAATTCATTACAGACTGAAAGGTAAATCTTTATGCATACTTATATGGATTAAGCTTTGTTTAAAATATAAGTGATTACAGAATGACAAATTCCTGTTAAATATTTAGAAGCTTGAAAACATGCAATTGTAGTCAGCCTATCCAACAAGAGTCTTTTGGACATTAACTCTCCTGAAGGTACAGTAGAATTAGGAAGAGAATATGACTACAGAAAATGTAAATGTAAAAGGGAAGTAATCACAGTAGACTGACACCAATAGGAGCCTCCAATTAGGGCCACTCCTCTCTCCTCAACTGGAAAACAAGATGAGCTCTTTTAGCAGAGAGAAAAAGAAACTAGATACAAAGGATGACTAAATAAATGCCTAGAAAAGAGAAAGCACTATTTCTAGATCTGAGGTAGAATTTCTAGGCTCTTTCAGTATCTGCAAATAAATTGTAAATAAATAAATTTTTTTCAGCTTATTGTAGTTTAATGGCTTTAAAGATCTAATATTTCCTTTACAAATGGGAAGGTATTCTCTCTCCTCCAAAGGATCCCATTTCAACCAATTATTTTCAGATTCCATTCTGAATTATTATTGCTCATTCTGGCTAATAACTATTTTCACAGGATTCCATACTAATGCCAAGTATGGGGAATCTCTATCATAGGGGGCTTTCTTTGTCCCTGAACTTTATTTTTTTTTTACCCAAAAAGGTAATAATGTAATTACCACTGAAGTTGCAGCTCAGACAATATGATTTCCCATGTCAGTCTGCTATGGAGTCTCTTAAAGTTTAAACTCTTTTAGTAGTTGAGAACTTAAGAATAGAGACTAATCAGATAATTAGCATTTCAGAGTTAATCACATTTATATAATTAGTTTCACTATCCACAAAGTATTTTCTCCATAACAGTTTTATAAGGTAGTACAGACAGTTATAACTATCTCCATTTTACAGATAAGGAAACTGAGGCCCAAGGAATTAAAGAGATATGACCCTGATCACATACCTGGTCCTGGAACCAAAATTTATTTGTACCTAGGTTTTCTGACTAAATCCAGAACACTTTCCACCATATCATACCACCTGAATCACTTTCTTTTTTCCTTCTACTCTCTGTTAGCTGGCATGATATGAATTCTTAACAATTAGAAACTTTTGGGGTTGTTCTGGATAGCAAAAATTTCCCAACAAATTGCTTATTTATCCATTTATGAATGAAAGCGTCATTTTAACCATATTGGGGGGGGGATGTGTTTCTTAAATGTGTTACAGACCTCACTTCCTTCTTTAATATAATAAACTCTACATAAAACTTATTATTATGAACATCATATAGTATATCTGTTGCTTAATAGGAAGCAGCCTATAGTGAGAGCTTGTTATTTATCTCCATATTGGATAGATTCAGATTACTATACTTTTTAAGTTCCAATATACACTTTTTTGGAGTTTTCCATTTTTCCTTCTATTAGTCTTTTACCTCTTTTCTGTCATTCTGCCTAATCTGAGCATAGGTTTGGAAACTAGATAACTAAGCACATTAGAAGTGCATATACAATTAGAATAAAGAGGGTCTGAGTGAGAGATTCTCCTAAAAATAAAATACATGAATGTAAGCACATTGCCATTATGACATCAATTTTAGCTTCAAAGTGGATTTTTATATTCCTTAGTTCTAAGCAATATTTTGAGAGGAGGTTACTATATTTTAAAAAATACTTATTATGTCTCATAAGTTGCATTACCTATTCTTAGTTGAAAAGTCAGATGAATTTCTTCTTAAAAAATCTTTCTCATTCTAAATAAAACAAAACCAAACCCCAAAACAGACTAAACTATGTTGCTTTTATTTTCCATGTGGTTCTCCAATTGTTATAAAATAAGGGCTCCCCAACTCTTCATATTTTAAACATTCTGCTCCTTAATTTTCATAAAATCATAGCACTTGGAGCTGAAAGTGACCCTATAGGCAATTTTGTTCAGATTCCTCATTTCATAGATGAGGAAATGGAAGTCCCAGAAAGATCACTGTCAAGCTCTAAGGGACTTCAGATGCAATCTAGTGTAGCTTTCATATTTTACAATGGAAGAAGCTGAAATCCAGTCCAATTATGTGACTTCTCTAAGATCATGTAGGAAAAGTGTCAGAGACAGGATTTTACCCAGGTCCTCTGACTTTGCAGTCAGTCTTCTTTCCATTATGACTTCAGTGGCTTCCCTAAGGTCGCAGTTTTCAGGTCTGGACTTTGAATTCCAAATCCAGGCACTTCACAGGACCACGTGCTGACTGTTGTCAAGATTTGTATCTTAAGTTCTAGGTAGTGTGTTCTTTGAAACAGCAGTCTGATTTTTTGTATCATTTTGAGATGGTAGAAATCAGAACCTTATGTTGTCAAGTACAGTGAATACATATGGGGTTTATTGTGGGGTGAACAAAATAGACTTGGAGGCAGGAAGATTGGAGTTTGAATCTCACTTTGATTAGTTATGTGATACCGTGCAAGTCAGTCAATTTAAATTTCTTAATCTTGAAGATGATCAACAGCAGCTACCAGACAGGGTTACTATGAGAATAAAATGAGATATTTGTAAATGCTTTGTAAACCTAATAAAAAATCCATGTAAATGTTAGTTATTATTGTTATTCTTGTCATCATTCTTCTACTGGTGTTTGTTTTCCTTTTTAGATTCAGAAGGCTTAATAGCACAGATTATCATTGATGCTAATGATGGAGCCAGAGGGAAGATTGAATGGCAAAATACCAGGTAATTCCTATAACTGAATTAAAGCATTTACATGCATTTAATTGTTTTATGAATATATATGATTTTATAAAAATAAATTAGCTTCTTAACTTTATCACTAATAGCATACTTGAAAGAAAATTGATGTTTTCTCCTTTTTATTTTAGGCTTGAAGTAAGGGAATCTCAAGGAAGTTTAACATTGGTGGCATACAGGGGTGGAGGGTCACTTGGCCATGTGTCCTTGTTTGTGTATGCTCAGAATTTGGAAGCACAACTAGGAATGGATTATAACTTTACTCCAATGGTAGGAATCAAGATCATTAATGGTTTACTTTTGAAAACTGCACTAAGGTCATGACAGTATAAGCCTACTAGAGAAAAAAATTCATACAACTGAATCTTAAAATCAAATCTGAGTATTAATTTAATTTAAATGGTAATTATATTGAGCTCATATAATGAGCTTCATGTAATTCTATTTTTAAAGTTGTGTTTTGAAACAGATTGTATTATATTCTGTTTATCCTAAACCAGTTTACTTTTCAATGAAAAAAGTGCTTTTACATAAGATTAAGTGCTATAGTGAAGAATATCATTTGAATTCTTTGACCCAATTCCCTCAACCTGCCCAGTCATCTCTCTCCAGAAGTCCCACTTCACCACCACTTTTGAGTAGAATTACTCAAATTCTACATTTTCTACAAATTCTACAAAAGTACATTTGAGTAGAAAACACCCTGTGGTAGGATCTTTGGGGAACTTATAGCTTACTAGGACTGGAGTGATGGGTAGAAGTTTCAAAGACCAGTCTTTGCCATAAGTAAAGAAAGCTTTCCCAATACTCAGAGCCATACAAAAATGGGATTGGCTCCATCTAGAGAGTCTAGGTTTCCCCTATTATACACTATATGCATATTGAACCAGATTGCACAGAGGTAGGAGATATAAGGATGAAATTACAGAATATCATATGAAATAAAAATAGATAAATAGAAATATTATAAAATCACCCTGGAAAGGTAGTTCTGAGTCAGACTGAAGAAGGCTTGAAAAGTGATTAATGAGTCTATATTTTATTATACAGGTTCTAGAGAGTAGTTGAAAATTGAGAGAGTAAAGGAGTGACATTTTCAGACTTTACACTAAAACATTATTGAGTTAAGAATGGCTTTCAGAGGCAAGAGACTACTGGAGACAAGGAATCTAGTTAGAAAGCAATATTATCTTGGTCAAGTGAGAATTATTGAGGTCCTGAACTATCTTGGTCAAGTGAGAATTATTGAGGTCCTGAACTATAGCAAGTGTCCATTTTAGTGGAGAAGAAGATGCAGTAAAAGTTGTGATATTTGTAACTTCAGAAAATGATAGAAAGCAAAGAAAAAAATCAT
This sequence comes from Gracilinanus agilis, assembly GCF_016433145.1. NCBI lineage: Eukaryota > Metazoa > Chordata > Mammalia > Didelphimorphia > Didelphidae > Gracilinanus > Gracilinanus agilis. Next base: position 318,895,235 of record NC_058130.1, on the reverse strand, counting down.
CCTTATTTTCAAGGTCTCTGAAATTTTTGCCAAAGAAATTTGTCATACTTTATTTTTTTAAGTGTTTGAAAGTTTTAAATTTTAAAGTAGGTTTTAACAAATGTTTACCTCTTCCACTCTTTAGAGAGGCAATACTGACCAAAAAAAAAGTTAATGACAGTAATTGGAGGGGCTGCAGTGAAACAGGAACATTGATGCTTTTGAAAGAGCTGTAAAGTAGTCCCACCATTAGAAATTTGAAATTATATCCCCTAAACTGCTGAACTGTGAATCTTCCTTGATCCAGCAGTACCACTTTGAGGTCTATACCCCCAAAGAAGTCACAGAAAGAAGAAAAAGCCCTTATATGAATGACCTCCATTGTAGCTTTTGAGCCTTTTTCAATTTATTAATTCTTGCCTAACTTGTCCAACTAGGATCTTCCTTCTTCATTCTTCCAGACTTCTTAACTATAATCCACTCTGTGCCTCAAGTAATTTACCATGAAATGATGTTAAACTGAGATTTTCTCCACTATTTGTGCCTCAGCTACTTCTATGGAGGCTACCAAAAAAGCTGAATGCTTTTGAGGGTAACAGGCTCTTTTCTGACATCTTCTGAAAGCAGATAAATATCCTTACATCATTAAGGATCATTCCAACTTATTTATCAAGGACTTATCTGAACTTACAGCACTTTGGACTTCTTATGCACTTAAATACTGTGTTGTATATTTCTATGTGCACATTCTATAAACCTTAGTAGATTATACATTCCATGAGGTTTGGTACTACATCCTATTTATCATTTCTAATAACTTGAACTGCCCTAAGTAGGTAATGAATCAGAAAAAAAATTCTAAAGATTTCATTTTTTCCAATAGTTGATTTTATTGTAATATTTTCATGTGGATTTGTAAGAAATGTGTTATATAAATGCTTTTAGCCAATAAGTGATATTACAATTAATATTAAAATAAAATTTATAACAAATGATAGCAGTTTCAATAAAGAATGCTTATTATTAAATGTTGGTTATGACTTGATGATGTTATCTTTTAAATTCAGTTTTAAATATTAATAAGAATATTAGCTAGTATTTTAAGAATTTCAAATACTTAACTAATACTATCTCACTTGAGCCTCACAAAAATCCTAGGAATATAGGTGTTATTATAATTCCTATTTTACAGATGAGGAAACAGAGGCATAGTGGGGTTAAGTAACTTGTTCAGAGCCACATAGCTAGTATGTATCTAGGGTTGGATTTGAAATCAAGATTTGATCAAATAAATTATTTTGAGATTTCAGGAGGTAGAGTTGTGATTAGATGCTGTATCTTATAAAGAAGACTTGATCTGAACCAAATATTAGATGTAGCTTAAGACCTTTCTTCCATGAAGTCCAGAATCATGAAGTGAACACTCAGTTACAAGCCATCCTAATGTGTTCTTTCTGAACAAGCATTTTATGTCAATTATTGATTCTTCTGATTTTAATACTGTCTATATTTTTGTGAGCAGATTCTTCATTTTGCCAATGGAGAAAGATATAAAAATGTTGAGATCACAATTCTTGATGATGAAATTCCTGAAGGAGATGAGAATTTTCTGATGATTTTAACTAATCCCTCTCCTGGACTTGAGCTGGGGGAAAATATAACAGGTAACAAAATCTTATTTTCTCGTAAAATTTTCTCTCACTTTCTCACTAAGATTTATTTTTTACATTAACTCAAGCAAGAATGGGATGATGAAAAAGGTTAGGCAAAACTAGAGGATTTTGGTCTGCTTTTGTACTTCGTCTAGAGTGAAAAATCCTTAAGTAAGGCATCACAATGGAAAATGTATCCTCTTTTACTTGGATCAGTATGCATCAATGTACTTGAGAAAAATAGGGAGAGAAGAATACCAAAAAAATTGGAAAGTAATTAAAAAGTTTTGATTACATTTAGAATTTCCTTTACTTTCAAGTTTTATTTATGAAGTTAGTTGCTTGAATGAATGGACATTTATTAAGAGCTTACTGTGTACAAAGCACTGGGGATACAAATAGGAAATTGAGAGAGTCCCTACTCTCAAAGAGCTTGCATTCTAGTAGAGGTAGGTAACACATAGAGGGCTTTAAAGTCAATTAGGAAAGCCTAGGTGTCCTTAAGGTGCAAAGTAGGTGGTAATGAATAATCTTTAACTTCTTTTCTATTTTTTGTTGTTGTTGCTCAGTCATTATGTAGTTTCTGAGTCTTTGTGACCCCATGAACCATTTTATCCATGGGAATTTTCTTGGTAAAGATACCAAAGGGGTTTACCATTTTTTTTCTCCAGTGGATTAAGGCAAACAGAGGAAAAAGTAGCTTGCCTGGAATCATAAAAGCTAGTAAGTGTCTAAGGTCAAATTTGAACTCAGTTCTTCCTGACTCAGCTGCCCAGTGCTTAGTCTGGGAGAGAAACAATTAGTGGATGATTTCTGTATCATATTCTTAGCTATATTATAAGGTTGAAAGTGCAGCAGAATCTGAAGCAGATACTCAAAGTCATTAAATTTCACTTTGTCTTTTGTTTGAATTTATTGAGTTATGAAATACAGATATTTGATTTTTGTTTCAATTAATGTGTGAAACAGGAAAAACACTTTTAACACCACAATAGAATTAGCCATACAAATCAACAATTTTGACAACCTTTATGAAGATTGTTTCAAAGACTGCATAATGCTTATAATTTGTCAACATCTGTTAAAAGATAAAATAAAATTCAGCACATAGATGCGAGACAATTAAATTCAATGAATAAAAACATCAAATCAAATAATTAGTTTGCTATTGGCCAGGATCTATACTAATGTTTCCCCCAAAATGTTCTGTGGTGCTGAGAGGTTATTATAAAACTTTGATTATTATATTATTTAAGATATCTACTAATAGTAATGCAATGATCCAGGACAATCTTGAGGGACTTATGAGAAAGAACACTATCCACATCCAGAGAAAGAACTGTGGGAGTAGAAATACAGAAGAAAAACATATGATTAATCATGTGGTTTTATGGATATATGATTGTGGACTTTGACTTTAAATGATCATTCTATTGCAAATATTAATAATATGGAAGTAGGTTTTGAACAATGATACTTATATAATTCAGTGGAACTGCTCGTCAGCTTGGGGAGGGTGAGGGAAAGAACATGAATCATGTAACCATGGAAAAATATTTTCAATGAATTAGTTAATTTAAAAAATAAATTTAAAATTTTATTGAAGATAAAGGAAAACTTTAAAGAATATTATTCTGTTTAACATTGCTTACCTATTACACATAAAATGGTAAATATATTATTTGCAAAATAATCAAACTTGCCTATTATTCCTGTGCTAACTTTAAAACACATCAAACCTTTAACTCACATAAAACTACCCACATGTGAAACTCCCAACTTTCTTTGGTGTTGCCATTGTGAAACATTCAGGGTGCCATGATTTCTTATGGCATAACTGTGAGCTAAAAAAGTTGTGAATTATTACTGTTTGTTGACTTCTGGGAAAGTAAGAAGTCAGTAAAAAAAAAGTGAAAATAAAGAGATTCTACTGTAGGCCAATACTTTAGCTAGCCTCTGTGTTCCTTGTTCTCTTTTCTCATAATACACATATAAAATACATATGGTTTTATGTGAAAAAAAAACTTTAATTAGAGGAGAAAGTTGGAGGAGAACGTGAATAATTTTGAGTAGCATGATCTCTTGCTTTTTAATTATCATTGTTTCTAGCTTTAAAATGGATGTTCATGGGGGCAGCTGGGTAGCTCAGTGGAGTGAGAGTCAGGCCTAGAGACAGGAGGTCCTAGGTTCAAACCCGGCCTCAGCCACTTCCCAGCTGTGTGACCCTGGGCAAGTCACTTGACCCCCATTGCCCACCCTTACCAATCTTCCACCTATGAGACAATACACCGAAGTACAAGGGTTTAAAAAAAAAAGAGTAAAAAAAAATGGATGTTCTTAAGGTCTCTATGAGATAATACACCGAAGTACAAGGGTTTAAAAAAAAAGAGTAAAAAAAAATGGATGTTCTTAAGGTCTCTGAAGGGCTGCATAGTCTGCATGGCTATCAAGAAGGAATGAAATTTCTCAGTAAAATTGTGCAGAGAAAAATGCCCTTTTAAAAATTATTGGGATGAGTAAGATAGGAGATGGAGGTGCCATGTAAAATACAGGAGGAGGAGGAAAAACATATATACACATATATATATGTTTCTTATATGTATGTGTTTATATATGTAAATATCTATAATTTGTAAGCATGTATATATACATATCTGTAATGATGATAATACTATTACTGTTCTTTTGTCTTCCTGTCCTTTGTTTTTGTAATTCTCTTATCTTGAAATTCTATACAGCAAGTGATACCATGAATGCTTTCTTAGTGTTTAGTGAAATGGCTAATGTCTAAATTAAAAATATTTAGGCGCCATTAGAATACGCGGTAGATGCTTGAGCCTGGAGTCAGAAAGAGGAGAGATTAGTCTGCTTTCAGATAATTCTCTGGTATTTAGCTGTGGGCTAGTCATTGGACCTCACTCAGGCTCAAATTCTCCTTCTGTAAGTGGGGACAATAAGGCTGCCTCTGAGGGTTGTTGGGAGGATCAAAGCCCATCCTGTTTGTAAAGGGTTTTACAAGCTTTAAAGTGCTCCGTAAATTCTAACTATGATTATTCTCCAGTAAGCAGTGAATGGTGGCACTCTCATTCTCTTTAGAGTCTCTTGGTTATTCTCTGAGGTGCTCTTCTCAGTGGAGGGCAGAAGCAGGGGCCTCATGGGCTCTTGTGTTCTGCCCTGGGCTCAGATGACTGGCTAGGTCTGGAGGTTAAAGTCAACCACTGGAGTCCAGCACCTTCCTCTGCAACATGAGGCCAGCCTAGGGCAGTGATGGTGAGCCTTTTAGAGACCATGTGCCGCCCCCCCCAAGTGCTAGACATGCCCCACCCCCACCCTTACACAGGGGAAGAAGGAAGCACTCTCATTGGGTTACTGGACAGAGGGGCAAGATAAGTGAGGAATGTCCTTAGAGAGTATAGAGAGGGGAAGGGGACTACTTGAGCACTCGGCTCCCCTCCAGCTCTGCTGCCTGTGAACTGCCCACTTTATCCTCTCTGCGTTCCCATTGGTAAGGGGGAGGGGATCAGCTCTGCCCCAGTCCTTCTGCCTTTCTAGTAAAGAACTTGAGGGGTGGGGAGGAGGTTGGCTGTGTGCCCACAGAGAGAGCTCTGTGTGTCTTCAATGCCACCTGTGCCATAGGTTTGCCATCACCAGCCTAGGGGATCTCCCCTGCCTCTGCTACTCCATGATTCCAGGCCAGCAGGACAGGCCCCTGGGCCCACAGGGACATTGGGCTGATGTCCTTAGAAAGATTTCCCACACATCTTCCTGGTTGAGTCACTGAACCTCTTTTCACTTTTCACTGTGTAGATTCATTGCTGTTTTTATGCCAGATTATCACATATATCTCTATTTTGTCCTCACTCCCCTTTTCTTGTCTTCCCCTGCCTTCCTCCCCTCCTCTTTTCTATTTTCTTTCTTTGGTTCTAACCACCAGAGTGTTCTGGCACTGTCAAATGGCTCAAAATCAGAAACAGATAGAATTTTTTGGTCAGAGGAAATAACTCTAAAGAAGATATGTTATCACATGCTTTTGAAAAAAACCTCTTCTCTTTTATCTTAGAATGAATACTAAATATTGATTCTAAAGCAGAAGAGTGGTCAGAGTTAGGCCAGTGGGGTTCAGCTCATGGGCATGCCTCTAGGAAGTGTTTGAGGACAGATTTGAACCCAAATCTCCCCAACTCCAAGCTGCCTCTCATTATCAGAGGTTTTGTTGTAGTATCCTAAGGAATCCTGGACCTTTTTTATTTGTATCCCCGGCCATATCTTTGTATATAGGAAGCAGCACTTGAATTGTTTTTCATTCATTCATTCATTCATTCATTCATTCACATCTACTTCCTCTCCTTTCCCCTCTCCTTTTATTACTTTCTATTCCCTTTTTTCCTTCTCTGCTTCCCCCCCTCTTCCTTCTCCATTTGGAAGGGAAGAGAGTGTTCATTTCAATCTAACAAATATTCACTGAGTGGCTTCTAGGTAGAGCCTACCATCTATTGATTTCAAACATTTTATTGTTTTTATTTTGACAGCCTCAATTACTATACTTGCCAATGATGATGGCCCTGGAATCCTGTCATTTAACAACAGTGAACATTTTTTCCTAAGAGAACCAACAGCCCTCTATATACAGGAAAGTGTTGCAGTGTTATACATTGTTCGAGAGCCTGCCCAAGGACTGTTTGGGACAGTGACAGTTCAATTTATTGTAACAGAAATAAATTCTTCAAAACTATCTGAAGATCTGACCCCTTCTAAAGGATATGTTGTTTTGGAAGAAGGAGTCCGATTTAAGGTATAGTAAAGAATAAAACACTACATTTATTAACTGCCTGAAATCTGTTTTGAAATAAGATGGGTTATGAACTGATAGCATTTAAAGAAACTATATTTATTATATTTTTAAGATATTTTCCTGTTTCTACCTGTTTGTTATAAAAATAAACTCTTCAATGGGGGGATTTTAATATAGTAGGTTATATTTGAGACTTATCCTACTGTACCTACACATCCTATTTTTTAAAGCACTATTTAAAAAAAGCATCATTTACATATTATTTCATTATGAAACAAAACTACCTACCCCTTCCAGGATGCCTTAGTTTTCTATGCATCTTTGGCAAGATATTAGATGAATATAATTTATTTCAGAATTATTAATCTTGTGTATATATAACTCTACGTTTTATATGTATGTAATAGTAGCTACTTAGAAAATAAAGGGAAGAATTTGAATGAAATATATTCTGTTTCGTTATTCCTGTTGGCTCCTAGAGGAGCATAGGGCCGCAACCATCTCACACCAATGGACTCTGTTCTGGGCAACTTCCCCCAGCTGGGCCCATGTCATTCCGACGGCCTTTGTTTCGTTTTCGGCAGATCTTCGAACTTGTGGTGTAATCTGCCTGAAAGGTCGTTGAATGATCTCAACTTAGTTCTAAAAGTTGCCACCAGGAGTTGATGGTCCGAGGCCACATCTGCACGTCATGGACTCTGTTGGAGAGCAATCTTCCAGACTAGGCGATCATTGGTTTTGTTGGTTTAATGAGGTTGCAGTTTCTGTAGCAAGTGAGACTTTTTACGGGGTGAGGTTGCTAGTCCCGCACCCAACCCTCCTCCTTTTTCAGCCGGGCTTGGGACCGTCCTTGGCTGAGTTATTCTGTTTACTCACTGAAATTGCATTATAACCTATTCACAAAGACACAAAAATGGTAGTAGGCATGTCTTGTACTTTCCAACACTCTTCTTTCAGAAAGTATTCACAATATATAGGCATGTGGCTACCGAATAATAATAATGACAACATTTATATAGTGCATTAAGATTTTACAGACACTTTACAAATATTACCTTATTTCATCCTCACAGAAACCCTGGGAGATAGGTGCTATTATTATTTCCAATTTACAGATGAAGAAACTGAGGCAGACCTGTCACAGTTAAGGGACTTGCCCAAGGTTCACACATTGTGTTCTGACCTCAAGTTTTCCTGACTCCAGGCCCAGTACTCTGATCTACTGTACCATAAAGCTGCTTCTCACTTAGAAGAGTCTATAAGAATCTGGTCTCTTTTATTGAACATTATCCCAATATTTTCACCATTCTTTCCAATTCCCACTGTGGCTGTGAGGTTATGAAGTGGCAATGTATGTATATGACTTGGTTTTGAGAAACTTGTTGAGATACATTTCTCTCCTTCATCTTTTAGCTTAGAAACTGCCATTATATTCCTGCTAGTCTTTTTCTTTGGATCATCATGGCAAGATGAGATGAACAAAGGTCTCTCAAGATAGTGCTTTTTATTGCTTTGGGGTACATAATGAAAGCAGCTCTGTCATCTCTTTTGTTTTCTTCCCCAAGGAGAACCTTTATGTTTTTAGTTTTTAGTTAACTGGGGCAAGTCTGCCTCAGTTTGGTCATCTGTAAAATGAGAATAACAGTAGCATCTATCTCCCAGGGTGACTGTGAGGATAAAACAAGAAAATATTTGTAAAGTGCCTTATAAAATATTAAAGCACCATATAAATGCTAGCTATTATTATTATTCAGTAGCCATATGCCTAAATATTTTGAATATTTTCTAAAGTACTAAAAAATAGTCTGCTCCATTTCCTAGTGATTTGCTACTATTATTACAGAAATGAAAAGGAAGCCACATAGAACTATTTTATATTTGGCTTTGTTTCATCAGTTGCTATGGTCAGATAATTCATCATTGGGTGCCTATAATATACTGGTGGTGAGCTTCTTCACAATTAACTATGGTGGTTCTCAGATAATCTGTCTCTCACAATAACCATATTCAAAGAACTTTTTATTTGGTAGAATGTTCCAGAACTTCAGTTCTTCTGGCTTCCCTTCTGAGAAGCCAGGGTCACCTTGACACTATGATGAGGCTTCATAAAGTGCTCTAAATTACTAGTCAAATTGTGATGTCTATAACGAAGAAGATAATTGTAGTTTGGGGACTTTGACCTGATCTTTTAAGAATAAGAAAAAGCCGGCTGTGTAGTTGTCACTTATATACATGGAAGAACTGAGAAATTCTGACAATAAAAACTTTCAGCTACATAAATATGCTACCACATTATGAGAATCTGAAAAAATAATAAGACACTCCATAGACTGGATTATTTTGTTGTCAAAAATTTACATCTTGCCCTCTGTATGTGTGCTGTGATGGAAATGTATGTTAATGACTTCATCTTCCTGATTTATTTGCAGACGCTCCACATATCTGCCATATTAGATGCAGAACCAGAAATGGATGAACATTTTGTTTGCACCTTGTTCAACCCAACTGGAGGGGCAAGACTAGGGACACCTATCCAAACTCTCATAACTATTTTGCAGAACCAAGCCCCACTGGGTCTCTTCAGTATTTGGGCAATTGAAAATAGGTATAGTTTATTAATATGAAAATTCTAGCTTTTGATATTCAATAGGGAACATTTCTCTGAAGTGAAGAAAATGCAGATTTACAATTTCTCTGAGGGTGCATAGGATATCAACAACCTGAAGACATTCAGTACTAATGGCATTAGTGCAATTCTTAGGTTTCCACTGAAAATATGACTTTCTTCATATTTTAAAATATTGATAAAATATAATGAAAGATAGAAGCAACTATTATGCCAAATACAGTTTTTATATATTGAAATTGAATATATTTTCATTATTTCTACTGACTGCTGAGTTTTTCTACATTTGATTTCTTGAAAATAAACTGTTTCATTAGTAAATATCTTATATGTATGTAGCACTTTACAGTTTATAAAATGCTTTCTCAAGTATTATCTCATTTAATTCTCTCTGTAAAGAAGGGTATAGAAATTGAATCTGTGATTTCAGTGGCCGAGGAAACTCCAGAATAACGAACTGATCTCTATTAAATATAGCTCTTAGTCTTAGAGAGTTGTGTACAGCCCTGAGATGTTAAGAGCAAACAGGAACTCATAGCCATTATGTGAAAGAGAAAGGATTTTAATTCCTCTTCCTGTTTCCAAGACTACCTCTCTACCTATTATGTACCCTTCTATAATGTGGATATAGCTATAAGACAGGTATTCCTGTCTCCATGAGGAAACTGTCTTGGTTATTCCAAAATTCCTATGGCTAGAAAGAGACAAACAGTACTTAAGTCTAGTTCTCCACATTTTTTCTGTGCAGGACAGCATAAGAGAGACATTCTGCTTAAATAAGAGAGTTCCTTTGTTTGGACAAACATAGTCATTGATTTATTATCAGTCTTGTCCAAATGTCACAAACAACATTTTAGAATTATGTTTTCTTATGCCATCTTTCCTTTGGATTTATTGAGTTCTTTTATAGATATAAGGGAGGTGGTCCTGACCCATTATTTCACTAGTATAGGGACTCCCATTAAGGGAACTCCCTCTATCAATGCAATTGCTGGCTAGGGTTACTTAGCCAGTATGTGTCAGAGGCAGGACTTGAAGGAAGGTCTTCCTTAACTCAAAATGTTCCTCACTTCAAGAGTTGGTCTCTACTATCCCAGTGAACCTCTTTTGCTATCAAAGTGTACAAATCATTGCACCTTTTTTATAAATAGTCAAATGATAGTATGCTTCCCTAAAAGAACTTTTGGTTTACCATCATTTATACTTCATTATTTATTCCATGCTTATGGAATAATTATTGAGTATCAATTGGATATGAAAATGAGATTATTTCCTAACTTTCTACAATTCTACTTATTTTTTTAGAGATACAACTATTACCACTGAAGAAGCCAATAGGACCATTTATTTAAATGTGTCCCGGAGTAATGGACTTAATTTAACTGTGAGTGTGGAATGGGAGACAGTGTCTGAAACTGCCTTTGGCATGAGTAAGTTCATTTCCTTTTGAAAACAAAACCTCAAAGCTCACAAATGCCCATCAAATTGTTGTTGTTTTAATTTGTTCCCATTGTTTATCATTTTGATGGAAGTTGAAGAAAAGCAATTAATAAAATAGCTTGGAAATTTCAATTTATTACACAAAATAATTTCTACTTTAGAACTCTTCCATTGCTTTTCATATTCTTTTGGGTTTCCAAAACTCATTTTATTTTGGAGAGTGTTATGATGGTTTTACTTCTGAAGAACACTTAACTCTTGAGAATCCAACTCTAACACACATCAAAGAGGAGGAGTGGAGTGGGAAGTAGAGAAAGGGAGGGAGAAACAGAGATTGAAAGAGACAGAGAGAGAGAGAGAGAGAGAGAGAGAGAGAGAGAGAGAGAGAGAGAGAGAGAGAGAGAGAGAGAGAGAGAGAGAGTGTGAGTGAGTGAGTGTGTGTGTCTGAGTCTACTATTACATTTTCTTGTTCAGATTGATTCTAGAAATCTCTTCGTCAGCCTACCATCTTTTCCTTCTATGTGGTCTGGTAGAATTAATGAGAAGAAGAAAAATCGTTTAATTTCCCATCCTTTCCTAGGCAGCTAGAAGACTCTTGCTATGCTCCCTTTAAATTCCTTGTGCCCTTTTGTTTTCTCTGGGTAAAGCAAGAAGAAAATTGTGTATAAAATAATTACACTTATGGGTGAAACCCTTTTAAAAGTATTTTTCCTTCTCATTATCAATCTTCCAGATGGCTTTTTAAAACCTGTTTTTATTTTCTTCTTTTTAATAGATGTCTTCTACCCTGTTTTCCCATTTCTCTTCTGATGAAAAACTTGTCACTCTCCTAGAAAAAAATAAAATTTGCATTCAGTTGTTTCTAAAACAAGCATTTAATGTCCTTGAACTCTCAGATACAGACTATAGCCTCATAAAGAAATTGTAGTACCTGTCTAATTACAATTGTTTGAAGATACTCTGGGTAATCTAAGGGATTTTAAAGGATAATATTGCTTGTACATAGTTTTTAACCTTGCTTGCCAATTATTATACCCTAATTACCAATATAAAATATAACCTCACTTTACCTGAAAACTTTTAAGTGTAAGAACCTGCTCTATTCTTTTATCACAGATGTGTCATCTTTTTGTTATAGGACAGAATTATTTGTCTGACTAAGAAAGATCATTCAGCCTTTTATGAAAAAACAATGGCAAACTTTAAAAATGTCTAATTTTTGTGTCTAGATGAAGATTTCACAAGTTCATTTTTAAGAAGGGGAAAGTGTTAAAGGTCTTTAAGAGTATGACTGCTTGATTTATTAGGCATAGTGTCACCATAGTTAGTAATCTACAGATAAAGTTTAGGTCAACATTTATGTCATTTAATTATCTTCTAATTGATATAATTTCCATGGGGATCTCCAAACGTAGAGTGCCCATACTGGGAAAATTTCCAATTTAAAAAAAAATTGTTTCAGTAGAGAAGTCAGTCTGAAGGGTATTTACTTTTAATTGTAAAATAATTTAAATAATTAAGAAATGTGGAAAATTTTAGTTTATTTAATTAGAATGGCATACTATAATAAATTTATTTAAATTATTCTCTTGTTTTCTCTTGTATACTTTAGAATTTTTTTGGATATGTCATGTTTTTAGCTGAAAAGTTTTGGCCTGGGGTGCCAATTAAAGAAAACAAGGCTATTGTGATATTTGTTAGATATTATTTTAGATTTTTAAAAATATTTGACAATATTGAACTGAACAAACTGTTAGGAAATGATCAGTATGGTTCTTATTTCCTGAAATAATAACTAAGATATGTTGCATATTAATGTGTGCCTTTTTAAAAGGTCTTTTACTCATTACTTTTCTTTCTTTTATTTTCTTTTTTACTCAATTCAAAAAGCATGGCACTTGGGGGCAGCTGGGTAGCTTAGTGGATTGAGAGACAGGCCTTGAGATGGGAGGTACTAGGTTCAAATCTGATCTCAGACACTTCCCAGCTGTGTGACCCTGGGCAAGTCACTTAACCCCCATTACCTAGCCTTTACCTTCTGCCTTTACCTTCTTCTGCCTTGGAACCAATACACAGTATTGATTCCAAGACGGAATGTAAGGGTTTAAAAAAAAAGCATGGCACTATGCATTTGACAAAAATGAAGTAATCATAGCCCCATCAAATATACACACATATACTATATATATATATATGAAGCTTCATCATACAGATATTTAAGTTACTAGAATTCAACTCCATACCCTTGGCAAACAAAGGAAGACAAAAGGAGAGAATATATATAAAGCATACATATATACATATGTATATGCATACATTTATGGAGATTGGTTGACCATTTTCAAATTAATACTACATGTCATTCAGATCATTGAAATTTTTTTCTTAGTTATTTTCATGTGCAATTGGATTATAAAAATTCTAGGTCTGTTAGTATATTTTTCATCAGTTTTTAATATGCCATTTCATATGCAATTTCTATGCAATTTCTAATGCAGTTATTCTTATGCAAGTTTTTATGATTCAGACTTAATGCTTCATGTTTTGTTGTTTGTTTTTTGGGAAGGCAAGGGTAAAAAGCCTTTTCAAACAATTTCTTTAAATAGCCCAGCAAAGTGATTTTTTAAAATATTAGAATTTGAAATTATTTGCTAGAAATACTTAACATTTTTTTTTGGCCTGGGCAAGACCTATAACTCAACTAATAGACATTTCAGAAATATAGTCACGTATTGATCTCTCAGTCCAAAAGGGTCTTTTATTAAAGTTAGAAAATATATATAAATGCTAAATTTTTTCCACTAGTAAAACATATTTTTCCTCTATATTCCAGGGGGAATGAACAATGTATTATCTGTTCTTCAAAGTTTTGATCCAGCCTCTAGTTGGTGTTTCTTTACATTAGGAGAATCAGTATATGCTATAATGTTAAGAATATCCTCGCAACGACTTTCTTCCCTTTACCGATGGCAAGGAATTTTTGTTATAGTTGAGGTAAATGCTAATTTTTAAAATTTTAGATAAATTAATTAAACTGTATTTGCCAATTTGGTGGTATATAGTTTTCACTGTTTTTCTTATTGTTTACTTCTTAGGATATTAATGTACAAAATCCAAAAAGCTGTGAGACATTTTATATCAGTGGTTCCCCCTACCTTGTGATTACTCATGGAGAAAAAGGAGAGAAACCTTCTATGAACAGCATATATACCATCACATCTGAGCTCAAATTATTCCTGGTAAACATTTAATAGTTTTGTGCATAAGACTTCCTGCTTCAAGGCGTGTAAAGTTATGACCCAGAATCCCCTATGGTTCTGAGTTTCACAAATACTAGGCTTCCCTTATTCCTGTGCAAACACTCAGGGTGCATAAGGCTAAAGAGGACAGCCTTGATCTCACCCCTCAGAAGATTCAGAGATCAAATAGGAGCCTATAAGTGCATATAGGAACACAAAAGTTAATCAGAGGATACATAATATCCCATAAAGAAATATAAAAAGCAGAACAATTAGAGTTGTTCCCTTGGAAGGAACCGCATTTAGGCTTCCCATAGGGGCAAACATTGAATTTCTGATGAATCCTTAGATTTTCCCATGAGGTTCTACACAGTCCCTCTAAAATTCATAACATCACCCATGATTTGGAATACTTCCAGGAGGTAAACAGATAGTGGAATTGCTGAATAAACAACACATTGATATTCTGGTGTCATTTTTCCCTCACTTCCTTGAGGGGGGTCCATTTTGACCTTGTGGTACTATTCTGAGGACTTAAACTCACATGGAAGGGAAACATACTGTGATATTGCTCCTCAATATCAATTTTCTTTTTCATCAAAATTGACTGTCTGCATTACTCAGTGTAATAATTTAGCCCAGCAAACTCCCAACTTCTTGCTCCCTTATGGTGTGGCTTTAACTTTTGTGGTCCTTCTGGCTGCAGAAGCTACCTGATGATTTTTTTCCTAGAAATTTGCTGCTCAGGGACTCTCCCTTTATCTTTTTTTTTTTAACCCTTACCTTTTGTCTTAGTATCAGTTCTAAGACAGAAGAGCAGTAAAGACTAGGCAATTGAGGTTAAGTGACTTACTGAGTGTCACACAGCTGGGAAGTATCTAAGGCCAGATTTGAACCTAGGTCCTCCCAACTCCGGATTTGGGGCTCTATCCATTGAGCTACTAGCTACCTCTCCCCTTATCTCTTAAACCTGGGTTTACTCTTGGGTCAGGGTTGCCCAGGAATATGCATTTTTCTGGCTAAAAGGCTCAATTTTGGGGATCACATTTTCTTAGAAATTGAATTCTCCTTGAAATACACAGACATGTCCTGTGAACTCATCAGGGTGATTGAAGGAGTTCATCAAGTTTTATCATGGAAATCCCTTCATCATCCTGACTTATAGATGAATCTTCTAAAGCAATTTGTCATGTTTCTTTATATAGGACCAAAGAGTCATAGAATCACAGGATACTTCTCTTGCTTTCCTCTAAATATCTACAAGAAACTAATATATAACTAGAACTCACAGTTTTCTACTTTGTGTTACTTGAGAACTTAAACTCATAATGTTAATTATGTGTTTCTTAATTCAGTTCTCTTTTTCTTTATTTTAATTGTTTTGTCATGTCTTCCTTGTAGGAACAGACAATTGTAGTTCCAGAAAGCAGTCAAGTAAAACATTTTACTTCAACAAATCAACATTTTTTGATTATTGCGAGTCAGAAGAATGATTCTAAGTTGACTCAGGTTTGATCTTTTTCTGTTTGAAAAAAAATCTAGTTTCATGCTCAGGATGAAAGCAAAACCATACTTAAATGGCTAATAAAACATGGAAACTTAGTCATGGATTTATTACAGACTGATTAGATGTTGTTTCTTTTTATAAAATTAATTAAGTCAGTATTCCCAGAAAATCAGCTTGGTTGAAAGCCTGGAAAATTGAATAGACTGTTGTCCTTGTTTGTGCTTGAGACAAGCATGGGCCACCTTCTTCCCCCCAAAGACTATACGCATTGTCATTGTTGAGATAAGATTTGAACCTGATGACTCCTTCTCAGGGATGATGAGGTATTTTCCTTATTCTTTTTTGTTTCACATAATGGGCTATAATATTGTATTACCAGTTACTATTGACCAAAGTGAGATTTTTTTCCAGTGCTTTAATTCACATCTTGGAACTTTTTTTTTAATTCACATAATAATTAGTTTGCTGTGAACACTAAGATCCTGTAGGTCTAATGATTTTAGGAATTGGTTCAGTTCCAAATAACCCACTAAACAAACAGGAAAAGAAAGCAATTTTGCATCAGTACCCATCTGAGTCTTATTTTTCTCCCTGCCTAAGAAGTTTATTTCCTCTCATTTTTGAAAACAAAAACAAAACAAAAAACCAAACACATCTGTTTGGTTTATAAAATTGTTCTTGTGTTCCAGGTAAAATAAAATGGGGCCCTTAGAAAAGCATTAGTTGATATATTAGGTTGTCAAAAACCTCTAAGGTCCCACTTTAAGATGACTTTGCTTTTGAACATCTCCTACAGGTCTTCAGATGGGTTAGTGGAAGCTTTGTGCTGCATCAAAAACTTCCCGTTCATGGAGTGATGAGCATGACCTTGTTTCCCAGAGGAGGGTCCATGTTCCTAGCTGTGTCTCCATCTGACCCTGGACTAAATTCCATTTTGTTCAGATGGTCAGGCAGTGAATTTAACCACTTCCAAGAAGTATCTGTTATTGGGACAGTGCATGTGGAGGCTTTGACTTCAGGAGATGACATCTACTTAATTTTTGCCAAAGGAATGTTTCTAGGTAATAAAATACAGCCTTAGCAGAGGCACATGTAGCTATTATTGAAATCATCTAGTATTCATATGGTACTTTATATGAGAAAATTACTTGACAATAACTTTTTAGTTAATCCATAAAAATATTTCTTTAAGATAGATGATGACATGTGGTTTTATAGATGGGGATGGAAATGGACCCAGAACCACATGACTTAAGCTATGTTGTAGTGTGAAGTGACAAAGGAATTGGAAACATATTTTAACAGTTTTTTTGGTCCATGTTTAGGTTTTTAAGCCACTACCGTTCTCAGAGAAAAACTGAAAATAAATTTGATCTTGATAGTTTCATACTAATAATAAAAATTCATCATGATAAAATTTTAGACATATAGGCTTAAAGCTACTTCTGCTCTATTTTAACTTTGTAAGCTGGCCTATTGTCAGAGTGTCAGTGATGTGTAATGTCTAGGGACATGAAGTGATAAAGCAGTTCTTTTGAAACTTTCTCTAAATTTGAAAGATTTTCCCACTTACTACTTAAAGGGAAAAACAAACTGTTTTTCTAACATAGTCAAACATTGTTTTATCTCAGTGTTCCTGTTTACTATTAGTTAGATTTAAGTGGTTAACCATAAGTTTATTTTGTTGTAGTATATGACATGTTTCCACCTTAGTTATATTTTCTATACTAAATTTAACATTCTATCATTATGGAATTTTTCCCCTGGGTAATTTTATTGTTTTCTCTCTGACTTTTGCCTTCAGTTTTTACTTTTATTCTCTTCTTGCAGGAGGCAAGAATTCAATTAATATTTTCTTCTGGGAAACAGGGCAATCTTCTTTAAGATATTTTCAGTCCTTAGATTTTGGTGCTGTTAACAGGATCCACTCCTTCACACCTACCTCAGGAATAGGTATGGCTTTATGTTTGTGTATTTATTCTAATTTTAACCAGTCCTTTTTTTTTTAACTTTTTTGATAATGCATGTTTTCTTTTTATATTTTTTTACTGGTTACATTTGTTAAAATTTTTTTTGACTCTTTAATAATATTTATTTTTTAGAAAAGTTAACATGGTTACATGATTCATGCTCCTACCCTCCCCTTCAACTCTCTCCACCCTCCCAACCGATGTGCATTTCCACTGGTTTTAATGTGTGTCATTGATTATGACACACTTCCAAACTGTTGATAGTTACATTGGTGTGGTAGCTTCGAGTCTACATCCCTAATCACATCAGCCTCAACCCATGCGTTCAAGCTGTTGTCCTTCCTCTGTGTTTCCACTCCTGCAGTTCTTCCTCTGAATGTGGGTAGTGTTCCCTTCCATAAATCCCTCAGAATTGTTCGGGGTCATTGCATTGCTGCTAGTACAGAAGTCCATTACATTCTATTTTACCACAGTATATTGGTCTCAGTGTACAATGTTCTTCTGGCTCTGCTCCTTTCACTCTGCATCAATTCCTGGAGGTCTTTCCAATTCACATGGAATTCCTCCAGTTTATTATTCCTTTGAGCATAATAGTATTCCATCACCAGCATATACCACAATTTGTTCAGCCATTCCCCAATTGAAAGGCATACCCTCATTTTCCACTTTTTTGCCACCACAAAAAGCATGGCTATAAATATTTTCATGCAGGTCTGTTTATCTATGAACTCTTTGGAGTATAAACCCAACAATGCTATGGCTGGATCAAAGGGCAGGCATTCTTTTATAGCTCTTTGAGGATAGTTCCAAATTGCTTTCCAGAATGGTTGGATCAGTTCACAACTCCACCAACAATGCATTAATGTCCCAATTTTGCCACATCCCCCCCAACATTCATTACTCTCCCCTTCTATCATTTTAGCCAATCTGCTAGGTGTGAGGTGATATCTCAGAGTTGCTTTGATTTTCATTTCTCTAAATATTAGAGATTTAGAACACTTTCTCATTTGCTTATTGATAGTTTTGATTGCTTTATCTGAAAATTGCCTATTCAAGTCCCTTGCCCATTTTTCAATTGGGGAATGGCTTGATTTTTTATACAATTGATTTAACTCCTTGTATAGTTGAGTAATTAGACCCCTGTCAGAGTTTTTTGTTATAAAGATTTTTTCCCAATTTGTTGTTTCCCTTCTGATTTTGGCTGCATTGTTTTTGTTTGTACAAAAGCTTTTTAGTTTGATATAATCAAAATCATTTATTTTACATTTTGTAATTTTCTCTAACTCTTGCTTGGTTTTAAAATCTTTCCTTTCCCAGAGATCTGACAAGTATACTATTCTGTGTTCACTTAACTTATTTATAGTTTCCCTCTTTATATTCATGTCATTGACCCATTCTGAATTTTTCTTGGTGTAGGGTGTGAGATGTTGATCTAAACCTAATCTCTCCCATATTGTTTTCCAAATTTCCCAACAGTTTTTGTCAAATAGTGGATTTTTGTCCCCAAAGTTGGGCTCCCTGGGTTTGTCATACACTGTCTTGCTGATGTCACTTACCCCAAGTCTATTCCACTGATCCTCCCTTCTGTCTCTCAGCCAGTACCATCCCATTTTGATGGCTGCTGCTTTATAGTATAGTTAAATATCTGGTAGTGCTAGACCACCTCCTTCACATTTTTTTCATTATTTCTCTTGATATTCTTGATCTTTTGTTATTCCAAATGAACTTTGTTATAGTTTTTTCTAATACAGTTTTTTTGGTAGTTTGATAGGTATGGCACTAAATAGGCAAATTAATTTGGGTAGAATGGTCATTTTTATTATGTTAGCTCGTCCTACCCATGCACAATGTTTTTCCAATTGTTTAGATCTAGTTTTAATTGTTTGGAAAGTGTTTTGTAGTTGTGTTCTTATAATTCCTGTGTTTGTTTTGGTAGATTTATTCCTAAGTATTTTATGTTGTCTAGGGTGATTTTAAATGGTGTTTTGTAACCAGTCCTTTTAGGAAACAACACTAATAACATTAATTTAGTCTTAATTAGTCTTAATTCATTTTACAGGTACAGGATTGAAGGAATAAAGATATCCAAATTATATTTAGTAGGATACAAAATAATTGATGTGGACTTTAATTGGGATTTTTTTTTGTTTTTTAATTTTCATTTTGAATATTTTCCCATAATTACATGTTTCATGTTCTTTCCCTCTCCCCCAAATCCCTCTAACTCCCCTTAGCCAATGCACAATTCCACTGTGTTTACGTGTATCATTGATTAAGGCCCAATTCCATATTATTGATAGTTGGACTAGAGTTATCGTTTAGTGTCTACATTACCAATAAATATCCCCATCAGCCCATGTTTTCAAGCAGTTGTTTTTCTTCTGTGTTTCTCCTCCTACAGTTCTTCCTCTGAATTTGGCTAGTTTTCTTTCTCATAAGACCCTCAGCCTTGCTTTGGATCCTTGCATTGCTGCTAGTAGAGAAGTCCTTTATGTTCGATTGTACCACAATGTATCAGTCTCTGTGTACAATGTTCTCCTGGATCTGCTCCTTTCACTCTGCATCAATTTCTGGAGGTCATTCCAGTTCACATGGAATTCCTCCAGTTCTTTATTCCTTTGAGCACAGTAGTATTCCATCAACAACAGATACCACAATTTCTCCAGCCATTCGCCAATCAAAGGACATTCCTTTTTCCAATTTTTTGCCACCACAAAGAGCATGGCTATAAATATTTATAAATATTTTTGTAAAAGTCTTTTTCCTTATTATCTCTTTGGGGTATAATCCAAGCAGTGCTATGGCTGGATCAAAAGGCAGATAGTCTTTTAAAGCCCTTTGAGTATAGTTCCAAATTGCCATCCAGAATGGTTGGATCAGTTCACAACTCCACCAGCAATGTGTTAATATCCTAATTTTGCCACACCCCTCCAACATTCATTACTCTCCCCGTTGTCATTTTAGCCAATCTGCTAGGTGTGAGGTGATACCTCAGAGTTGTTTGATTTGCATTTCTCTAATTATTAGAGATTTAGAACACTTTCTCATGTTCTTATTGATAGTTTTGATTTCTTTATCTGAAAATTGCCTATTCATGTCCCTTGTCCATTTATTGATTGAGGGATGGCTTGATTTTTTGTATAATTGATTTGCCTCCTTGTATATTTGAGTAATTAGACCTTTGTCTGAGTTTTTTGTTATGAAGATTTTTTCCCAATTTGTTGCTTCCTACCTAATTTTGGTAGCATTAGTTTTGTCTGTACAATGACTTTTTAGTTTAATGTAGTCAAAATTATTTATCTTACATTTTGTAATTTTTTCTAATTCTTTTTTGGTTTTAAAATCTTTCCTTTCCCAGAGATCTGACAAGTATACTATACTGTGCTCGCATAATTTACTTAGAGTTTCCTCCTTTATATTCAAGTCATTCACATATTCTAAATTTATCTTGGTGTAGGGTGTGAGATGTTGAGCTAGACCCAATTTCTCCCATAATGTTTTCCAATTTTCTGAGCAGTTTTTGTCAAATAGTGGGTTTTTGTCTGAAAAGTTGGGTTCTTTGGATTTATCCTAGACTGTCTTGATGAGGTTGCTTACTTCTAGTCTATTCCAATGATCCTCCCTTTTGTCTCTGTGCCAGTACCATATTGTTTTGATGACTACTGCTTTATAGTACAGTTTAAGATCTGGTACTGGTAGGCCACCTTCCTTCATGTTTTTTTCATTATTTCCCTTGATATTCTCAATCTTTTGTTCTTCCATATGAACTTAGTCATAGTTTTTTCTAATTCAGTAAAAAAGTTTTTTCGCAGTTTGATAGGTATAACACTAAATAAGCAAATTAATTTGGACAGGATAGTCATTTTTATTATGTTAGCTTATCCTATACATGAGCACTCAATGTTTTTCCAGTTGTTTAGATCTAGTTTTAATTGTGTGGAAAGGGCTTCGTAGTTGTGTTTGTATAATTCCTGTGTTTGTCTTGGCAGATAGATTCCTAAGTATTTTATATTGTCTAGGGTGATTTTAAATGGAATTTCTCTTTCTAACTCTTCCTGATGCTATATATTAGAAATATATAGAAATGCTGATGATTTAGGTGTGTTTATTTTGTATCCTGCAACTTTGCTAAAGTTGTTATTTCCATTAACCTTTTTGTTGATTCTCTAGGATTTTTTAAGCAGACCATCATGTCATCTGCAAAGAGTGATAGCTTAGTCTCCTCATTGCCTATTTTAATACCTTCAATTTCTTTTTCTTCTCTAATTGCTACTGATAGTGTTTCTAGTACAATGTTAAATAATAGAGGTGATAAGAGGCATCCTTGTTTCACTCCTGATCTTACTGGGAATGCTTTTAATATATCCCTATTGCAGATGGTGTTTGTTGATGGTTTTAGATATATACCGTTTATTATTTTTAGGAAAGGTCCTTCTATTCCTATACTTTCTAGTGTTTTCAGTACGAATGGGAGTTGTATTTTGTCAAAGGCTTTTTCACCATCTATTAAGAAAATTATCTGATTTTTGTTGGTTGCTTGTTGATATGGTAAGTTATGTGAATGGTTTTCCTGATGTTGAACCATCCTTGCATTCCTGGTAAAAATCCCACCTGATCATAATGAATAACCCTTGTGATCACTTGCTGGAGTCTTTTTGCTAGTATTCTTTTTGAGATTTTTGCATCTATGTTTATTAGGGAGATTGGTCTGTGGTTTTCTTTCTCTGTTTTTATTCTACCTGGCTTTGGGATCAGTACCATATTTGTATCATAAAAGGAGTTTCGTAGAACTCCTTTGCTTATTATGTCAAATAGTTTGTATAGTTTTGGAATTAGTTGCTCTTTGAAGATTTGATAGAATTCACTTGTGAATCCATCTGGTCCTGGGGATTTTTTCTTATGGAGTTCTTTGATGGTTTGTTCAATTTCTTTTTCTTATATGGAGTTACTTAAGTATTCTATTTCTTTTACTGTTAATGTAGGCAATTTATATTTTTGTAAATATACATCCATCTCCCCTAGGTTGCTATATTTATTGCCACATAGTTGGACAAAATAGTTTTTAATGATTGCCTTGATTTCTTCTTCATTAGAGGTGAGGTCTCCCTTGTCATCTTTGATACTGATGATTTGGTTTTCTTCTTTCCTTTTTTAATTAGATTGACCAGTACTTTGTCAATTTTATTTATTTTTTCAAATTACTAGCATCTAGTCTTATTTATTAATTCAATAGTTCTTTTATTTTCAAGTTTATTGATTTCTCCTTTAATTTTTATAATCTCTAATTTGGTCTTTAGCGGGGGATTTTTAATTTGTTCCCTTTCTAGTTTTTTTATTTGCATACCCAGTTCATTGATCTTTGCCCTCTCTAATTTGTTAATACATGCACTTAAGGATATAAATTTCCCCCTGAGTACTGCCTTAGCTGCATCCCATAGATTTTGGTAGGATGTCTCATCATTGTTATTCTCTTCAATGAAATTATTAATTGTTTCTATGATTTGTTCTTTAACTGATTTTGGAGAATCATATTATTTAATTTCCAATTAGTTTTTTATCTGTCTGTCCATGTGCCCTTACTGATTATTATTTTTATTACATTATGATCTGAAAAAGTTTCATTTATTATTTCTGCTCTTTTGCATTTGTTTGCAATGTTTCTATGCTGTAGTACATGGTCAATGTTTGTGAATGTACAATGTGTAGCTGAAAAGAAAGCGTATACCTTTTTATCCGTATTTATTTTTCTCCTCATATCTATTAAATTTAAATTGTCGAGGGTTTCATTCACCTCTCTTATCTTTTTCTTATTTATTTTTTGGTTTCATTTATCTAGATCTGAAAGAAGAATATTTAGATCTCCCACTAGTATAGTTTACTATCTATTTCTTCTTTTACCTCTGCCAGTTTCTCCTTTAGGAATTTGGATGTTTTACCATTTGGTGAATACATGTTGAGTACTGTTATTTCCTCATTGTTTATACTGCCTTTTATCAGGATGTAATTACCTTCCCTGTCTCTTTTAATCAGATGTATTTTTACTTTGGCTTTGTCAGAAATCATGATCGTCACTTCTCCCTTCTTTTTTCAGTTGAAGCCCATAAGATTTTGCTCCAGCCATTGACCTTAAATCTGTGTATGTCCACCCACCTCATGTTTGTTTCTTGTAGACAACATATGGTAGGATTTTGGTTTCTCATTCACTATGCTGTTTGCTTCTGTTTTATGGGCAAGTTCATCCCATTCACATTCAGAGTTATAATTATCAGTTGTGTATTCGCTGACATTTTGGTATCCTCTCCTAGTTCTACCCCTTCTTCTTATGCTATTTCTATTTTAACCAGTGGTTTGTTTTAAACCAATCCCCCTTCCCTTGGTTTATTTTCCTTTCTACCCCCTCCCTAGTTATTCCCCTCTTTTTATTTTATAAAGCCTAATGAATTCCCTTCCCTGTCTCCTCCCTTCCCTTTTTTGACCTCCCCACTCCCCGGCTCCCCTTGGTTTATCCCTTTTGACTTTCTTATTAGGGTTAGATAGAATTCTGTATCCCAATGGATATAGCTACTCTTCCCTCTCAGGGTTAATTTTGCAGAGAATAAGGTTTAAATATTATCTATTAATTCTCTCTTCCTCTCCTTCTTATAATAGTTTTCATCCCCTCCATACCTTTCCCTGGAATAATATAGTTAGTTTTGATGGGTAGGTGATCCTTGGTTGTAGACCCAGTTCTCTCACCTTTCTGAATATCATATTCCAGGTCTTTTAGTGTGGAGGCTGCCAGATCCTCTGTGATTCTGATTGGTGCTCCTTGATATCTGAATTGTCTCTTTCTGGTTTTTTGTAAAATTTTTTCTTTTCCTTGGAAGCTCTTTGACTTTTGCTATTATATATTTCTGGGGGTTTTCTTTTGAGGGTTTAGTGTAGAGGGTGATCTATGGATCCTTTCAATGTCTATTTTTTCCCTCTTGTTGAAGAACATCAGCAAGTTTACTTGAATAATTTCTTGTAGTATGGAGTCCAAATTTCTATTAATTTCTGCTTTTTCAGGAAGACCAATGATTCTCAAATTGTCTCTTCTAGACCTGTTTTCTTGATCTGTCATTTTCTCAGTGAGATACTTCATGTTTCCTTCTATTTTATCAGTCTTTTGACTTTGTTTTATTTGTTCTTGCTGTATTGAGAAATCATTGGCTTCTATGTGACCAATTCTGGTCTTTAGAGACTGGTTTTCTGCTATAATCTTTTGATTTTCCTTTTTGATTTGGTCTATTCTGTTTTTCATGGTTTCCTGCTGTTTATTGTCATTTTGTTTGATTTTTGAGCATCTTTCTCCAAATGGGAGTTTATTTCTTTTAAACTGTTAATTTCCTTTTGAGCTATTTCCCACTTCTTGCCAAATCTCTTCTATCTTTCTCATGATCTCAGATTTGAACTCTTCAAGAGCTTGTATCCAATTTTCATTTTTGGGGGAAGGTTTGGATGTGATTACTTGTTTGTTCTCCTCTGCTGTTTGCTCTGTTGTGTGGATTTTTTCTGTGTTTAAAGTTTTCAAGTGTTAAATATTTCTTCTTGATCTTTCTTTTTAGAGGTTCTTGTGCATGGTTTGCCATTATTATTATGATATTTTTCTTTCTCAGTCAGAATTCTGGTGAGACAGACAGGCTCTCTGCCTATTGGGCTGTGGAGCAGTTTTTCCTGAGTCACAGCACCTCGCGACCCTCTCAGCTTTATCCTTGTTCCCACAGTTGGTCTGAGCTCTTTAGGCTTCTACTTTCTCAAGTCTAGCTGTTCTCAGGGTCAAGCCTCCTGGTGGTCTCCTTGCTTGCTGCTTTGCCCAAGGCTTCTTTAAAAGTCTCAGGGTGCTGCTTCCACAGTCATGCACACTTCCTCACTGGGTCCCCACCCAAGGTCTGTATCTGCGCTCAAGGTCCATATCTGCGCTCAAGGTCCACACCTGCTCTCAAGGTCCGTACCTGCACTCAAGGTCTGTGTTCAAAGTTAGTGTTCTTTAGCCTCTTGGGGTCTTGAGTCTTGCTGCTCTTAAGAGCAGGCCCTGGTGATCCCAGGTAGCTGTGAAGAACTTAATGAATGCGCAAACTTGCTCTAACTTTTGTGCGCTGGCTTTGGCACTATAGGTAGTGTGTGTGTGTTGCTCAGCTCACATTTTAGTGAGAGCTATTTCACCCCCTTATAGCATGGAAATGTCCAGATCCCATATACCTTTAATGCTGTGCCCTGTTGTGGGGTCCCTTCATTCATCTGAATTTGGTTTTTATGTCCTCTTGAGTAGTACTGTATATGTGGGATAGGAGAGGTTAAGCATGCTGCTTCTACTCTGCCACCATCTTAACCTGGAAGTCCCTACCATAAATCTCAGCTTGCTTTTTGATGAGAGCTATTCCCCTCCTCCCCCCTTATAGCATGGAAATGCCCAGATCCCATGCATCTTCAATGCTGTGCCCTATTGTGGGGTCCCTTCTTTCATTTGGTTTTGTTTTTTGTGTCCTTTTGAGGTATCATGTATAGGTCAGTTAGGATAGTAAAGCACCCTGCTTCTACTCTGCAGCCGTCTTAACCTGGAAGTCTAATTGGGATTTTTGATTAAGAACTATTTCTGCCCTTCCTGGGATTGGAGAATACTTATGATTTATTCAACCTCTTCAAGATTTTCTTCAGTTTAACATCTATCATTTAAATGCAATAAAATTAATTAAACAAATGCAAGAGTTGTTAAAGGAAAAGTTGGAGATGTAACATACTTCCTTTCTCTAGCTTATTCTACCTTTGAGAAACCGAAACATGGCATTAATTTCCCTTTATGTGTTATGAAATTATAAGAAGATAGAGAATTGCTGTTTCTAATGTTTACTGAGTTTAGAATTAGAAAAATAATGTTTATTTACAATGTGATGTCTTTAGGTTGGCCCTCATAAGTGAGTCTGATGTGAGGCTTCTCTAGAAATACATCCTTTGTTCTCTTCTTTATCCCTTATATCCAATAAGTGGGCGATGTCATCTTTTATTATAATTTCAGATACCTACTATATCAACAGGACTACAAACATTTATTAAAATTTCTATTATGTATAAGTCATCATCTTAGCAGCTGCCGATGTAAGGAGATCCTTGTTTTAATGCAACTGGTGTCTTTTTGTGGAAACATAACATGTGCATTTAATAATAAATAAATGGAATATAGTGATAATTAGAATAGCAAGAAATAAATTATCTTTCAAATTTATGTATAGAGGAAGAATTCATGCCCCAAGCAAAGGAAAGATGGTACCATAGAAGATAAAATATGTTGTTTCAATTATATAAGATTTAAGAGTAAAATAAAATAAAAAAGATTTAAAAGACAATACAACTAGAATGGAATCATGTAACTGGCAAAGCAACTTTATATCAGTTTTCCCCTAGGAAGGTTTCATTTAAAAGATTCAAATTTTTAAGTTTGAGTCATTCTCCAGTTGGTAAATGGTCAAAGAATATGGACAGTCAGTTTTCAAATAAAGAAATTCAAGCTATCAACAATTATACGAAAAAATGCTTCAAATCATTAATAATTAGAGAAGGAAGAAGAGGAGCATTATATGTACAAAATCATTTATAACTGTTCTTTATAGTAACAAAAGACTGAAAACTAGTGGTGTACCCTTCTATATTAATTAATATGGTTAATTAAATAATGGTATGTGAATATAATCAATATTATGGTACCATTAGAAATAACAAATTGCATAGTTTTAGAAGAAATAAGAATTTCTCTAAACTGATACAGGGTAAAGTGGGTAGAACTTGGGGAATAATGACAGGACAATGAATAATGACAAGAGCTATGCAATGAAAAACAATTTTGAAAGACTGGAAATCTGATCCATGAAATGATGAACCATGATGCCAGGGGTCATAAAATAAAACATTCTATTTGTACTCATTTCCTTCTACAGAGGTAATTTAAAATGTAGAATGAGACATACAATTTGGATTATAAACAACATGGTCACTTGTTTTGCTAGAATTTGTTATGAAGGTGTTATTTTATTATATTTTTTAATTGTTTAATAGGAGGAGGGAAAGAAAAGGGCTAGGACAGATAATAAGTGTATGTAAAATGAATAAAATGCAAAATTCTTATAATAATTTGCCAAATGAATAGAAGAAACAAAGCATACTGTCAGAGTTCAAAGAAGAAACAAGGAAGACAAATAGACACACTATGCAAGAACTGAGTGTTTGTGCAGGGTTGTTGTAGGAAATGAGAAGCAGTGTAGTGTAGTGGATAAAGAACTGCTAGTCTTAGAGTCAGGAAGGGCTGGGTCCAAATCTTGGTTTGAGCAGACAAGTACCTGTCCAGTTACACATGGTCCACTCTTTAGTGATCCTGTCAGTGCCCTAAAGCTTGAAGCTTCTTCATTGGGAGTTTGTCATTCATCACATCACAATTCTAGTTTTGAAAAAAAAAAAAAGATAAAGTAGAAGGGGTGAATATTAGAATCATATTGTGGAAAGCCTTGAATCCCAATGTTAATGGGACCTGTCCAGATTACCAGAGCATTAAGTGTCATATGTAAGCTTAAAATTAATATACAATATTTCCAAGTATTGATTAAAAAGGGCAAGACAGGAGGAAGAAGTTTTTTTTAAAGAAATATGTATTTCCATATTTGTGTTTGAGGTGATAGAAATTTTATCAGGCAATAAGAGCTGTGGATACTAACATTAGATCATTGGGCAAGAGATAAAGATTTGGGAGACATTTGTGTGGAAGTGAAAGTTATAGTTTAGGACTAAATGAGATCTTCAAAAAAGAGGATATTAGTAGAGAAGAAGACAGAGGATTCAGCAGATATCTGTTTCACTTGAACCTTCTCTTTCCCTTTAGTCCTGAGTGATGTGCTGTTTGTAAATGTTCTTATCACCAACTAAATTTAATATAATAAGATGTACTGCCATTGTGGTTATTTTTCATTTTAAATTTATTTTTTCATAAATCAAGATCTATATCCTTTCCCATCCCCTAAATAAGAGAAGAAAAACAAAACCCTTGTAACAAGTATGCATGGTTATGCAAAACTAATTCCCATTTTGGTCATTTCCAAAAAAACATGTCTCATTCTTCACCCTGAGTCCATTACCTCTTGGGCTAGAGGTGAGCAGCATGCTTCATCGAATTGTGTTTGATCATTGAATGTTTTTAAGCCTTTTAAAGTTGTTCTTCCTTAAAATATTACCATTTGTATAAATTGTTCTCCTAGTCCTGTACCTTTTCAAACAAGTTTTCCCAGATTTCTATGAAATCCTTCCTTTCATCAGTTCTTACAGCACAATAGTATTCATTACAGAACAGAGAATCATTTTCTATTCCTTTCATATTTATCCTTTATGGCCATCTTCTTTAGAATAGTCAGCAATATTAATATATCACTGATGTCTCAGCTACGAAACTTTGACGTTCTTTTTACCTCATAATGTCTTGGTGGTTATTACATCTTGTCAGTGGTACCTTTATGATATCCCCCAAATATCTTCTCCTCCTTCTCTCCTTTCCTCCTTCTCTTCCTCTCCCTCTCCCTTTCCCCACTCTGTCTATCTCCCTTTCCCTCTCCTTCTCCCCCCCACACATTCCTTTTTTATTGTTAATGAGGAAACATTGTTCATATTCTTTCCATATCCAATTGTATAAAATTATAGATGAATTTATATCTATATTAGTAATGCTTTTGGCTTTCATGTTTTTTCTGCTTAGCTAGGAAATCAGGTGTTTGTTGGCTAAGAGCATTTTGAGTCTCTTTTTATCTCCTTATTGTAGCCATTGATTTACATAGTATAGAATGGAATGTAAAGTGTAAGAAGACTGGAAAGGTGTGTTGGGGGGAGGTTATGAAACACTTTGAATACCAGACAGACGATTTTATATTTGAAAATGGAAGTGATAGGGAGCCACTGGAGTTTTTTGAATAGGAGAGTGACATAGATATACCTGTGATTTAGGAAACATTTCAAACAGACAATGGACCTAATTATATTGTTTTTGTTTTTCCATAGCATTTTTAAAGGTTGCTCATTACGTATGTCATTTTTCTTTTTTCTTCCTTTTCTTCAACCATTACAGTCCATATACTTCTTGCTGGCAAAGTTGAATCTGCCCTCTACTGCTGGAATTCAGAGTTGAGTCAATTCTCTTTTGTTTTGGGAGCACCTTCTGCTAATGATGCAGCGTCTGTTACTGTGAAGTCATTGAATTCTAGCAAAAATCTCATTGTTCTAACAGGAGTCCTTCACTCACAGGTCTATGAGCTGTCCTATATCTCAGAGCAATCTGATTTTATTCCCAGGTAGGCTTCACATTTTATACTGAGTACCTTAGTGCACATTATATTTTAAATACTAATACTTTTGGATATCCCTTTGGTGAATGGCAGAGGATAGCGAGTTAGCCTTGAAGTCAGAAGGAAATAAGTTGAAGTCCTGACTCTGACACTTCTTGGCTATGTGACTTGGGCAAGTCATATAACCTCTGGGTGCTACCAGAGAGGAGAGCTCTCCGTAACTGTGGCATATGGACCATGTATTTCTCTGCATTCGTTTAGACAATTTCCTTACTTGGAACTCTAGGATTAGAACCAGTCATAGGTCTGGAACCAAAATATTTTTTATTTAAAATTTGAATGCATAGAAATAGATATATTGATATGTTCCAAGTTTGGTTATATTCCTTAAGATCTTCATACTATATTTGGACAAAAATATATACCAATTTGAAAATTTTCATTTGAGGAGAAATATTTGTGTTTTTCCAATTGTCAACATTCATTGGTGTTTTGAGATGAGTATGATCAATCTATCTTATTTGTTCCTTATATTTTATTTTGTACTCTTTTTATATATGTGTATATTTCTCATGCCAGTTCAGGTGAATTGATATTCACACCTGGATCCAGGGAAGCTATAATTGCAGTCAATATTCTTGATGATATAATACCAGAGGAAGAAGAATCTTTCAGAGTTCAACTTAAAAATCCCAAAGGTGGAGCAGAGATTGGTATTAATAATTATGTGAAGATAGTTATTCCATCTAACGATGATGCCTATGGAGTCATTGCATTTGCTCAGGTACTAGTATAAAATTCCTTAGAATTTGGAATAATATTTTGCATTTCTGTAGCACTATTGCACATTCAGGAATATTTTATATGCCTTCTTTTAGTTGCATGAATTCCATGTATAAAATGAAATCAGGAAAATAACTTACCAAAGCTAGGTTTCCATGTATTTGAATCATACTATACAAATTTATTAATATGTAAAATATGGCAATTAGTTTCAGTCAATGCAGTGTTAATTCACATAATATGGCCACTTCAGGAAGTTTCTTTATATTCTCATATAGAGGAAATTTGGGTATTTACCACATACTTCTAGACGAATGATTCCCAAAGTGAGTGCCGCTGCCCCCTGGTAGGTGCTGCAGTGATCCAGGGGAGCAGTGATGGCCACAGGTTTTAACTTTTTTTGTATTACATTCTATTCTGAGTTCAATAAATAGTTTCATAATTTCAAAGTTCAATGTTTCTAATTTACAACTTTCTTTACTAAATTTTACAAAAAAGGTAGAAACATTAATACATATATCTTTCCTATTAATTGCTATTAAAATTAAAAATAAATTAATTTCCAGGAGGTACTAAATAATATTTTTTCTGGAAAGGGGACAGTAGGCCAAAAAAGTTTGGGAACCACTGTTCTAGAGCCTAAAAAATTATTCAGGGTTTCTAGAGCTAGGAGTATTGTTGGTTGATTATAGCCCAGAATGCCTTCAAGAAATAAGGCCATTTGAGGGATTTGATTTTCCTCTCTAGACTATATTCTCAGATAAATTCTAAACATCTAAGTCCTGATATGGCCTTTAACTCATTGTGCTACAGATAAAACAGAAGATGGCCATATTGTGTGGTATTAACAACGTGGCTTTGTTAAAACAAAAAGCAAAAGTAACTTTGTTAGTATACATATACACCTATATATTTTTTGCTTTATTTCTAAATCCTTCTGTTCCAGCTTAGAATCTATTCAATACCATGTATTGATTTCAAAGTAGAAGAGCAGTAAAGGCTAGGCAATGGGGGTTAAGCGACTTGCCCAGAATCACATAGCTAGGAAGTATCTGAGGTCATATTTGAATTCAGGAGCTCTCATCTCAAGGTCTGGCTCTCAATCAGCTTTCCCTTGGTATCTGTGTGTTGTTTTTTTTTTTTTAAAGAGGTATATATAGAATACTTTTTTGCCCTCCAGATTTCATTTACCTCATCCTGCTTTACATGTGCCTTAAAGTGAGTGATGAAATCATTAATATTGTGATAGAGGCCTGATGAATATATAATTATTGGAATAATTTTATTCACAAGTTGCTATCACTATTTTAAAAAATGAATCATTTTATCAAAAGCATTGCCTTTTGTTGTGATTCTAGTGCACTGAACACCCAAGTGGTATTTATTCTCCCATTTTAAGCTGATTTCTTCTCTCTTATGACTTTTTTTTCCCGTGTTAATATTATTTCTTTTGTTTTGTGACTGCACTTTCCCTAGGCCAGGGATTCTTAACTTTTTTTTAAAGACCCTTTTGGCAAGCTTGTAAAGCCAATGGACTCTTTTTTCAGTATGTTGTTAATCTTATAAAATAAAACTACATAGGAATACAAAGGAAGGCAATTGTTTTGAAATAATCAAAATATTTTTTAAAAGCCAACAAAATTTAGGGATTCCAGATTAACACTCTCTTGTATAGAGTACTGAGGCACATAAAATAAGTCAGTTTCTAGATGTTAGTTAACTTTTTAAAAAGCTATTTAAATTAGAACAATTCTGTTCTGTAGCTATTGATGGCACCCCCAAACCTTGCCAGTTTTCTTACAAATGTGTAATATCCATGGATAATGAGGTCTCTGCATATTAGAGGGGAAAAGATAAATTTCAGTTCAACAGACACCTATGGATGGGTTTGCTATAAAGCCCTATTAACTGGAATTGCAGGGTAGTAAAAAAAAAAACAAAGCAAACAAACAAACAAAAAAATACTAGTCCTTCCCCTCGGAATCTTGTGTCTGTCCTGGGGTGGGTGGAGAACAAAGCAAAAAAAACCCAACCTCACTGTTTGACTCTGGGCAAGTCACTTGACCCCCATTGCCTACCCTTACCACTCTTCCACCTATAAGTCAATACACAGAAGTTAAGGGTTTTAAAAAAAAAATAAAAAAAAAACCCAACCTCAAAATATGTTCTGTTGACTATAAATCTGTATTGTTTTTGGATATGAAGGAAAGAATGCTATTTTGTTGGTCACTTGGGTTATACTGGGCTCTTGTTAGTTTCTTTTTGCCCAATATTGAGGAGGCATAGAATTACCTTGAGCTAACCCTCGAAAATAGATCTGGCTTTATTTTAAATCTGTTAACTAGAATTAGCTAATGAGGACCTCATGTAATCTGGACAATCTGGCAACAGTACATTTGATTAAGGAAAGTAACTAATGAGAGTTTCACATGTGTTTTCTGCCTGCATCAAATCCTCACTGACTAACCTCATTAATTGAATGCACAGAGCCAGAGAAGCAAGGCTTCCTAAGAGCTATGTGGTCCCTTGTGAATAAATGATGTGCACATTTTAGAAATGGTGACAGTTTCTCAGGGAATGTTTGATTGCTTTGGGCATGATTTTATTACTATCTAACATCTGTAACATGATGTTAAAATGTGTATAAAATATAGCTAGACATGATCCTTTCGCAACGATTTAGCATTTTAAATAGCGTTGGAACATAATGTTACCAGAAGATGATGAGGAAAGCCTGCCCTGAAAAGCTGTGTATTTTGTATTGTTCTAAGTCTTGGTCTTAGGGGAATTCAGTGGTGATTTAAATAGGATTTCATAGAAAAAATGATTTTGAAGGGAAGAAGTGCATGCACTTGAGAAGGGATGTTACAGGTATCAAGCAAGGCACATTACGAGCATACAGAGTTGAAAATGGGAATGGAATTAGAGAAAGCACCTGGAGAGTATGATTGTGAATATGAGGAAAATGAGAAAGCTAGCAAGAGAGAAAGACTGCTGGTAGGGGAAATGAAGTTAAGTCTTATAAACTAAATATAAAACAACTAAAGTTGACAGAGAAGGGAAGGCGAATCAACAGAATTTCTTTAATTCTGGTTCTAGAGGTAAAAGAAACAAAAGAGAACAGGAACTTCCATTGCTGATTCATAGAACTAAAATGTGTTATTTTGATTTTTATTCATTATTCAGTTCAAACCCTTCACAGGAAGGAAGAAAACAAACATTTATTCAGTGCTCATGTGCCAGGAACTGTGTTAAGTGCTTTACAAATATTATGTCATTTGATCTTCACAGAAAAACCAATCTTCTAATAAGATCCCATCTTCTAGTTGTCTTTCTCAACAACTCTTAATTCCAGTACCTTCTCTCTTTACTTTTTATTTCCCATTTTTCTTGCATGTAGCCTATTTGTACAGATGCATTTTTTGTTGTTGTCTTCTCCTTTAAATTGTGAGCCCGTTTGAGGACAGGGACTATTTTTTTGCCTTTTCCTTATATCCATCAGCCCTAACACAATGACTGGCATATAGTGGGTGCTTAATAAATGTTTGACTGACAGTCTTGGGAAGTAGGTGTTATTAAGATCTCCATTAGATAGTTGAGGAAACTGAGGCAGACAGAGCCTGAGTTAGTGACTTTCCCTAGAGACACACAGCTAATATGTGTCTGAGGTTAGATTTGGACTTGGACATTCTATTCATTGTGTGACTAGCTACCTCTTATGGAAAAGGAAACTGGAACCCAGAGAATTTTAGTGATGTCTTCAAGGGCCATGGCAAGACAGGAACTGGAACCCATGCCTCCTAACTCCCCCGAACTGGTGTTTTATCTCACTATAGTATCATTTATTTATTCTAGCTAGGACTCGTAATCTTGTAAAATTCTAATAATATTGACTAACAGAAATCTGGATATACTGATTCAGATGACTAATATGTTTGTTATTCCTCTGCCTTTTCAGAATTCATTATATAAGCAAGTGGAGGAAATGGAACAGGATACCTTGATAACCTTGAATGTTGAACGTTTAAAAGGAACATATGGTCGGATAACAGTAGAATGGGTAGCTACTGGAAGTATTAGTGACATATTTCCCACATCAGGAGTGGTATGTAATTTATGAAATTACAATGAAATTCCTACACAGTGAAGATTGGTGTTGAGAAACACTAAATGCCTTATATTAGTCTTTTGTTGTATGCCTTTCGGAGTGTTACTCTAATGCCAAATACTGAAATATGGAATTTAGCATGAGGTCAGGCTTTTTTAGATTTTTTTTTTTTAGAAGAGGGACTACTTACTTAGTGAAGGGTCCAGGAAAGCAACTTATATATCTGAGTCTACTACAGTTCCTGTTATCCTTTCTGAACCATACCATACACTAATAATAAAGGTCAATGGTAAATTGAGACAATCTAATCAATCAAACAATGAGAAAAAATTGTTTTTAATTGTTTTATTGCTATCAAAGGGAGAATGAGATATGAATAAGTCAGCTAAGGTAGGTTGAACCCAACTTGTAGAAGATATTAAGTGACCCTTAGAAGAGTGTATATTTTAGTCATAAGACAATAAGAAACCACAAATTTTTTTTCAGTAGGGGACATGCTTTTAATTGTTTCATTTTTGTATATGTGTCCTAAGTGCCTATTTTAAGGAATAAATATATAAGTAAGTGACTTAAATATGTAATTTATTAGGAATTTTAAAAAATAGATTAAAATGAAAAAATTCTGCCCTCAAAGAGCTTACACTCAATTTTAGAACCCTATCATTTACTGGAAAATTTTTAGTGGCTCCTTATTGCCTATAGCAGGGGTCTGCAACCTTTTTGGCCATGAGAGCCATAAATGCCACATTTTTTAAAATGTAATTTCATGAGAGCTGTACAATATGTTTAACACTGAATACAAGTAAATATGTGCATTTTATGTAAGAACAACACTTTTAAAGTACAATAAGTCTCTGAACTATTTTTAATAACATTATTATGTGCTAACCAATGATGAATAAAGTACATTCATGTGACTTCTGGTGCTGCATGGTTTTGCTGATTATTAATCAAAATTATTTTGATTATTAATCAAAAAACAAGACTTAATGGGGCACTATAGTACTGATATAACTGCACACATACATATAAAACTCCTTTACTATAAGAAAATTGCTGAAATAAAGAGAGAAAAATTCAGGGAAGAATACTTTTCCCTCTTCCTCTCTCAAGTCAGGCAACAGGAGAAGAAAAAGCTGCCGGCCTGCTGGTTAAGCCATTTGGCCACATAAATTAAGTAGGAGATCAGGAGGTTATAGAAAATAACATGACTTGTGTGCAGGCGTTAGTAAGTAGTGGGGGAGGAGGGTACCTTTTCATGGAAAACTGGCCAGGACATCACACACATTTCCTGGTACAGGTGTTTATCAGTGCTGCCAACTCAATCATTCTGTATCAAATGAAACAACTACTGGGGAGAAATGCTTCTCACTAATGAAGCATATGTAAAGATGTAATCTGACTATAGTTCCCCTTTAAGAGCAGGTAGAAAAGTTAAAAACAATAACAATCCCACAAATAGGGAGTGCAGACCCCATGAATGCACTGAGATAAAGCCATGTAAATGAGAGGCAGAGGGATAGAGAATATAGACAAAAGTGATTAATCACTATACAGAACCCCAAGAAGTCAGTAACAGGTGTGGAAAGAGTAAAAGGAGGGCAGAAGGAGGAACACACAGCACACCTTCCAAGCTGAACTAAAGACCAGGATTTGTCTCTCGTGGTAATAGCAATGAGGGAGCCTTCTATCTTAGAAGATAGTCACAGTACTGAAAGGATCACGTGACGTATCACGTGACGCACGATGTCATGTGTAAACTGTTAGTTACTGTGCCGCGTTTGACTTTATGGCTCCTGCAGAAAGAGCCATATCTGGCCCTCAAAAGAGCCAGATATGGCTCGAGATCCATATGTTGCTGACCCCTGGCCTATAGAGTAAAATGCAAAGCCTTCTGAGTGTCATTTACATTTTAATAATATTTATATTTTAATAATAGCCTGTCTTGGACTATTTATTTTGCATCACTCTTTCCCTTTCCTGGACTCTAAATAGCAGTCATGCTGAACAACTCTCTATCCTTTATTCTTGGTAATCTGTCTCTGGTTTTTGGGACTTCAGAGGAGCTATTCCCTATGCTTAGAATGCAGACATCCATTACTTCCACCTCATAAAATTTTTAGTTTCTTCCAAGATTTCATTTACTTTTCCCTGAAGCCTTCTCAGATGCCCTCAATTTGTTAGTGCCACCTTCCTCCCCAAATTATCTTGAAATGATTTATCTTCTGTTTACTTACTTTTAAATAATTATGTATTTGATTCTACATATATCACCTAGTAGAACATTGAAGCCCTTTACAGAAGCTACCGGGCATGGCCCTTAATAAATGTATGTGAATTAAATGCAATTCTTTTGTTCAGCAACTTGCAGACAAACAGGGGAGATGACTATGTGGATCAACCTGAAAGCCAGGGATAAGAAGCAGCATCATTAGAACTGGAAGTGTTGTTAAGAGGTCAGAGATTCCAACCACCTAAATTTAAGGGGTGAAGAATCAGAGAAGTCAAGTGGCTTTCCCAAGGCCATATAGAGAGAAAATGGGAGAACTGGGTTTTGAATCGACATTTCCTGGCTCTACTTCACCATGCCCAACTCAAGAATCCCAGGAAATACTTCAGTCATTCTTTCTAAGCCACTGTGGCTTAGGTGAGAAACAGTATAAGGTCAGGACTACCAGTACTGAAGCAGAGATCATAGATTTTGAATTGAAGAGGACCTTAGGGGCTTTCTAGTTCAACCCTATCATTTTACACATGAGCAAATTGAAACCCAGAGGGGCCAAGTGAGTTGCAGATAGAACAATCAGATTGCCATTCTAGGAATGGATACAAAAAGAAAAAAGATATAGAGTTAAAATAAAAAATAATATTATAAATGGCTAATATTTACTGACATCCTACTCCATGCCAGGCACTATGTTTTAGAAATATTATTTCATTTGATCCTCACAACAACTCTGGGAGGCAGGTGCTATTATGATATCCATTTTACAGGTGAAGAAACTGAGGCAAACTGGAGTTTAAATGATGGGAAAGCAAAGAGGAAGTGTGTGTGTGTCTAGGTGTGTCAAGGTGTGTCTGGGTGTGCACTGCAAAGATCATTCTATGTGGCCTACCTTTTCACTTCTCTGCTGGATTCTGATAAACAAGACTACTATGTAAAACTTTTTAACTTCTAAGGCAGTCACATGTCAAAGACCCTTTATAACAAGGACTCTAATGTCATTGGCAAGGGCTATAACATTAAAACTTATGCTGATAAGCCATGCTAAAGGTTCTGTTTAATACAGTGCTCATAGTGTACAAAACACTGGGAATATTATAATCTTTAGCATTTTTTAAACTATGTGAACTTGATTTCATTTATTTTTAATTTAATTCCACAATATTGTTAGTTCCTGTAAAATATTCTATATCGAAACTATAAATTGTTTTCCATTTTGATATTAAAACTCTGTCTGGTTCACACTAAATGCATATTGAGTCTGTGGATTATCCAGCAAACTGATTCTCTTCCTTATCCTTTTTGCTTATTTCATTGCTAAATAACGCATCCAATGAGAGCATGCACTGGGGAAATAAAGGGAAATGAATAACAATTCTGGCAAAAGGTTTTGCAGGGAAAAGGTTGCAGCTATTAGACTGCAATGACATCTTTAGATAATTTGTGAGTGTTATTTATTTATGATTTCCCTGACCTGCATTACCATTAACAAATAAGGCTGTAATTTGGGACCTGTATTCCCAGGAAGAATATTTACTTTAATAAAAGACATAAAGCAGCATATGGCATTTTGACTCTGTATAGTTTACTAGCTTAAATGTTAGAAATGGATTCCTGTTTCTAACCAGGTTTTCCTCTAACTTTCAGTAAAAAGAGTATCTGAATTGTTTCTGAAATTACATTCTGCCTCTTTGTATGCATAGTTATTTTGATATGTGGCCAGTGAGAGATTTCAATAAAGCAACTTATTGGTGTTCCTATTGAATGGCATGAATAATGTCTCAGTAGGATCACTTGGTGGTACCAATATCAATGACACGTCTTTCTCTAAATTTTTAGATTTCATTTTCTGAAGGCCAGGCACTGTTGACCATCACCCTGTCAGTTCTTGCTGATGACATCCCAGAATTATCTGAGATTGTTGTTATAACACTAATCCATGCCACCACAGAAGGCATTCAAGATCCTGTAAGAGGGGCTACCATTGATCCCAGAAGAAACAAGGCTGTGATAACTACTCTCCCGAATGACTGTCCTTATGGTGTGGTTGGCTGGCATGCTGAATCTCTCTTTGTTACAGTATTAGAGCCTGAAGGTGAATCTTATAAATCTGGCTTCATTTTAAATAAGAAACATTTTCATGATAGTATAATTCAGCACACTTTATGTAATGTAATTCATATTCTACTTTATGTGAGGTTTTTTTCCTATTTGATACCCTATATCATTTTAATATTACTTTGATGTTAGAATATTTCAATGTCCACTTAACCCACTGGTCATCTTAGTAGTACTTACTCAATGAAATAAGTTACTTGCAGAGAAAATGGGTAATTATTCCAAAGGACAGGTTTTTTTGAAAATTAGTCTTCGAGGGAGACAATTTGTGTTCTTAATCGAATTTTCCTTCTCTCCTTTTCCTGCCCTAACATTCTACTTTGAGAGTTTTTTCCAATGATAATTTTCAGGTCATAATCATCACAGGACCTCCAAAATATCTATCCATCTTTAATATGGCTCTGATCAGATCCAAAGCATCAATATTCTAAAATTTACCCATCTTCTTCAATCAGATGGTCAACCCATCTTTTCTTTTTATTTGGAAATGACTCATTTGTGGTGGTTTTGCTGACACACTTTAAGGATAAATAGATTAGGGTGGGTAAAAAGACTTTGAATCATTTGGGTAAGTGCTACATAAAATTATCTAGCACAATGATATTCATTGTTCATTGTTTCCAAAGTTTTTCTGCTAACATAAAAACCCTGCTTTCAGAGAGAACTTAATACTTAAATGTGTAATGGAAAATTACATTTGTGCCTTCCCCATTTGTATTTATATGCTAACTTAAGTGAACAAAAGCAATGAGCCATAGTTTTAGCAGGATATAGAATAATATGATATTTATTCACTGGTAAGTTTCAATCATTGTGCTCATACTTTACACTCAACTGTCAAGTTCCATACCAGACAGATTTGTGGCTTCTCTTAACTGTAAATTTCTCCTACGGTTTACAGTACTCTACAAGTATTAGGTGCTTTTAGTAGTTTTAAAAATCATATTAAAACATTGTATTTAATTTAACCACCTAAAATTACCTAATTAAATTTAACTATTCATCTAGAATTTTTTTTTAATTTTGGAAGACTCTTAATCACATATAATTGGTGCTCTCATTCTTGGGGTGAGGAACTTGCTTATTTTTACTTTTTTTGTGTGTCTCTCATGGTACATAGCAAATGGTTGCTGTATTGACTAAGCACTTTTTAAAAGATATCCTGCAACTTAATTTGATATTTACATGGTTTAAAAATTTTAAAGTAAAAAATGTATATTTTTTTAAATTTAATTAAAAAAAAGCAAATGATTAGTTCCTATAGATATAACTATAGGAGAATGCCCTATAGGGGAGCACAGCTTTGGACAATAGAGGTTGGGATGTGGAAAGAGACCCAGAAGTAGAGGGTGGCACATAGACTGATGCTGACTTTAAGAATTCGTTAAGTGACACTTTTAGAGGAAACCAGGAAATATCAATGACATATCGTTGACAGTAGACAATCAGGCAGTATTTCCTAGTCTTTCTAGACAAATGAATCCTAAGGATATTTAAGTTCCCTTTGGGTGTACCACAAATTGTATGGAATTTAAACTTATATACTTTATATATTTTATATATTTTTATATATTTTGCATGTGCAAATCTTGCAACTCTCCATTAGCATACCCCAACTGAATAATGCTGTTCCAGAAAGAAGTTTGAGAACCACTATCTTAGAATTTGTTAATGTCTCCATCTTCTAATTATCTTGTTCTTGTTAAGGGGATAAGTCATATTACTAGAGTAGAATTTAAGATCCTTGAGTGCAAGGTTTGCTTTCTGTTTTGTCTTTCTATTTCGTTATATTGATTTGGACATGATAATAGCACCTGTCTCATAGGGTTGCGAAGATCAAATAGCACAGTACCTGGCAAATAGTAGGCACTATATAAATTCCTATTCCCTTTCCTTCATTGCCTAATAACATCTTGCACCTTATAACCTAACAACACCTTATCCTTAATGAATCTTCACCCTACAGTGAAGGAATGAATCTTGATAGTAATGTGATTATTAGCCTTCCCACTTCCTTCTACCTATTAGCCAGAATATTATTTTGGAATACTCAGTACCTGCATCTAAGAGTTTTGTAAGTATCAAAATCACTTGGCATAATGTTGATGAGAAAAAAGAAAAACTGATTCACTTTGAATATTGTTTCTTGTTGTTTGACAGAAAATGCCACAATTGTTCTCTTAAAAATTGTTCGAGAGCAAGGATTACTAGGTGATGTTGCCATTCACTTGGTAGCAGAGCCCAATTTGTCACTTCACCCTGATAATCAAGCTACTGAAAATGAGGATTATGTGCTGCCAGAAAAAGTTATGATCATGCAAGAAAATGAAGAGATCATTTACGCTAAAGTCACAATTCTGCCGGTGAGTTATTGGGGCATCAGGATGCATATACTATTGCACGTTGTAATGAAATGGGCCTTGGACATGGTGGCCAGAGGCTTCAGGTGAAATCCTGGTTCTAAAAAATGTTTGTTGAGTGGCCAAGCACAAGGAGACTCCATCTCTGATCCTCAATTTTCTCATCTGTAAAGTGAGAGATACCTGCATTACTGACCTCATTGACTTGTCATGAAAATGATTTGGAAGCTTTTCAGTGCAACATGAAAATGTTATTATTTTTAGTCATGTGGCAGTATGGCATAGTAGATAGAACACTAGATTTGGAGTCAATCCTGAATGAATGAAATTCTGAATAAATGAAATCTGAATCAAAATCAATGAAAACCTGAATTTGAATCCCATCTTAGACATTCATTAGTTAGATGAGGAGGGAAGGGTAAAATATTTATTAAACACCTACTATATGCTAGACACTTTGCTAAGTGATTTACAAATATTGTGTCATTTGATTCTCACAATATCCTCAGAGATAGGAGCTATTATTATCTCCATTTTATAGTTCAGAATATGGAGGCAGAGGGAAGTCAAGTAACTTCCTTCAGTTCATACAGATAGGAGATGTCTGAGGCTGTATCTGAGCTCTAGGCTCAGTGTTTCAGTCTTCTGCACCACCCAGCTACTTTGATTGATTTGCCTTTTAACCTTGCTGAGACACAGTTTTCTCATCTGCAAAATGGTCATATTAATATTACCCACCTTCCAGAATTGTTGTGGAGCTAAAATGAAATAATATATATGCAATAAACTTCATAAACCTTAAATTGCTATGGAAAAAGCAGCTATTTTGGGGGATCTGCACTGAGAGAGTGGTTTTTTTTTATCACTATGTACTAATGAAACCACAGACAAAATCCAGACCCAAAATGATTGTCATTATTATTGCTGTTATTACAAAAAGGTATTCAATTTCCTTTCTTCATACTCCTAAAGGCAAGAGTTATTTTCTTGTATATAGAACAATTCTGATTTTGGTAATGTGGAATTAGGAGAGACTTATATAGGAGACTGCTAATCTCTTTTATGTACAAATTGCTTTTTTTTTAAAGTATATAGTAAATCCAACATGTTACTTTCAGTTGTCTCACTTCTCTGTTTTCTTCAGATCTTCCTTCTGTTCACTTCAGTGCATTTTAAAAATGTTATAATGATCTTTTTTCCTTTTTTCCATCATTATCAGTGGTTCTCCCTCTCCCTCCCACTTTCTCCATTAAAAAAAAAGAAAAAAAAGCCATGAAATAAATTTCAGTGTCAAACAAAAAACAATTTTACACATTGACCAAATTTGAAAATGTCTCATTCTTTCCATGAGTTCATCACCTATCTATGAGCAAATGGATAACATACTTAAACATCATTTCTCCAGAATCACAGTTGGCCATTATATTGATCAGAGTTTTTAAATCTTTCAAAGGTATTTTTCATTGCAGTGTTATTGTTGTCTTATAAATTATTCTTTTGTTTCTTCTATTCATATCAAATGTGTCTTCTCAGGTTTTTCTTAATTGTTCCTTTGGCCATTCTTGAAACATCATAGTATTTCAGTACATTCATACTTCAATACATTCATACTCTGCACAGCCACTCATCAAATTAATGGACATCTCTCTCTCTTTGGTTCCAATTCTTTGATCCAAAAAAATTGTTGTTATAAATATTTTTGTCCATTTAAAAGAATCTCTAACTAATGGATATACATAGTTTACTAATTTTTGGAGTACAGTTCCATATTGCATGTGCTATTTTAAAAATATTTTTCGAGTAACTTCTATGAGAATAACATAAATGTTAGCTTATGTTTATGAGATTTCCAAACTGTTGTCTGAGCTACTTTGAAATGACACCAACTAATTGATGATCCAATAAAATAATGAGATTTGGATTATTTCAGTGGGGAGTAGGGAGTATATTTTTTAAAAATTAAATTCATTGCTATAAGAAATGATATGCAGGGTGATTTCAGTAAAAGCTGGAAAAATTTGCATGAACTGATACAGAGCAAAATAAGCAGAAACCGGAGAGCGTTGTACACAGTAACAGCAATATTGTACTATGATCAGCTGTGAAAACTTGGTTATTCTCAATATGGAATGATCTGAGACAGTTCTGAAGGACTTATGACAGGGAATGCTATTCACCTCCAGAGAAAGAACTGTTGGAGTTAGATGTATATCAAAACATACTATCTTTCACATCAGTTTACTTATGGTTTTATTCTGGGATTTTGGTTTTATATGAATGTGCTCTTACAGCAACCACCAATATGGAAGTGTGTTTTGCATGATAATACATGTATGGCCCAGATCAAATTACTTACCATCTTTGAGTAGGAGGAGAGAAGCGAGGGAGAGATACAGTATGAATCTTATAATTTTGGAAAATGTATGTTGCAAATTATTATTACATGTAGTTGGGAAAACAAAATATCTTTGGATCAAAAAATAAATTTATTTTTTTAGATGGTGGGATTTTAGCATTTGAAAATCTCCTAGAAATCTTGACTCTATGGTTCTGTCATAATTAGCGGACCATTAAAGAGGTTCCCAAACTGAACATATTTTAAGAATAAGTAAATTAAAACCTAAACTTTTTCTTTTGTTCAGGATGATGTTCCAGAGTTAGAGGAAGGTTTTATCATCAATATTACAGATATCCATCTAGTGAACTCAGACTTCTCTGGAGGGCAGCCAAGTGTGAAGAGACCTGGAGTAGAAATAGCTGAGATAGTGATTGCAGAAAACGGTGATACCAGAGGAGTGTTTCAGTTCAGCATTGACAGGGTAAGAGACCTTAAAATATTTTAAATGGTAAGATCATTTTTCTTGTGAATATCCATTGAAATTTTTCTATTTAAAATTTTAATATAACAACTGGAATGCTTGCAAAATTATTTGCAGTAATAGTTGTAGTAGAAAACAGTAGTTGAAGTCAGGTTACCTGGATTGAGTTCCCAGTTCTTCCATTCACCTAGATGTATGACCTTCAATACTTTACTAAATCTCTCTTTGCCTTAATTTCCATATCTATAAGGTGGGCCATTATTTAAAATGTGTTATAGCTCCTCAATTCTGTCAATGGAAAATTCTCAAACTTATCAACTGATAAAATTTTAGTACAAATCCCAGACATTAAATAAATGTAGCAATTTATTTCCATCTATTATATTAGAAGTCTGGAGGTTTGAAGATGCTTTATGTAGATTAATAAACAAATCTTTATACTAATCGTAAATTATGATTGGATAATTTAAAATATTTCAAAAGAAAGAAGACAGATAAGTCTATAGAAAAAAGTTCACTTTGAGAAGATCAAATATTTTTTTATTTAAAAATTAACATGTTTACCTTGCTCTTAATTTATTTTTCATTTCTAGGATGTGAATGGAGTAATTATTGTCCATGAAGTACCACCACCATTGAATGTGCTTAAGCTGACAGTTGTTCGATTGGCTGGAAGCTTTGGACGCATAAATGTTTATTGGAAAGCAATACCTGGTAGCGCTAGCCTGAAAGACTTTACACCATCACATGGGATCCTTACATTTGAAGATAAA
Source organism: Gracilinanus agilis (assembly GCF_016433145.1). Taxonomy (NCBI): domain Eukaryota; kingdom Metazoa; phylum Chordata; class Mammalia; order Didelphimorphia; family Didelphidae; genus Gracilinanus; species Gracilinanus agilis. The sequence continues at coordinate 318,850,513 of NC_058130.1, read as the reverse complement.
CAAGTATGAAAATATAAGCATTTCAAAGGTGTCTGAGGCTACCTTTGCCAAATCCTGTTCATGAAAGTGATGAGTATATCACTTTAATAACCTCTAACAAATATCCCTGTGTCATGTCATGCCAAGCACAAGGATGTAATCAACCAATCAATCAAGAAACATTTACCAACAACCTCTATGTGCCAGGCACTGGATTAGGCTTTAAGAATGCAAATATAAAAATATAGCAATTCCCACCATTATGTTTCTTGACCATCTAAACATGAATAAATAATTGTTAAAAAATTAAAGATATTTCCTAAGAAATACTTTGTCTTTTAAGAAATGGTTATTTTTGAGTATGTAAAACCTGGAAAGTATTTGCTAAGTTTTTATTTTTAATAAAAAGAGCATAAATTGGCAACTATAAAACATGAAGGCAGTTGATATTATTTTCAATTATTTTCAATTATTAATGCCACTTACCTAAGTCCTGCTCTGGAATTTGCACAGATATATTTATATAATATGCTTTAAAAGCACTAGTTTCTGCCAAAGTGAAAATACTAATAGACATTTGCTCAAGCAATAAAAATGCTTCCTCATTTGTGGATTTGCCTATTGCATATATATTTGTCATTTATTAATATTCTGACAAATAAAACTTTCTGGAAAAGGATATTAGAATAATGCTATGTTGGTTCTCTTAAAATGACAACCTCAAGTGATATTCCAATATTTGTCATGCCTATCAATATCTTCAATAAGTAAGATTTAGATTGTTAAAAAGAAATACAATAATGTATTAAAAACTTATGATTTATATCATTTCATGTTCATTCTTAAATCTAACATCATAAATCTAAGGCATTCTTTGTTCACAATGAAAAATCTCTTATATGTTCAATTTGGATTAAAGATGTTTTATAGTGTTTCTTCTCCACTGTTTGAACTTTCTTGGGTTTATATTTCTCTGATGGAGTTTGAGTTTTAGAATGTTCAACATTTAAATTTCTGAAGTTTTCCTGTTATGGAATAAAACAATAAAATATGTTTAAGAAGGAAAACTTAGTTAAATTGAGTGCCAAAACTTCCCTCAAGGACATAATAAATGTTTCTAATTGAGGATGCATTTCTGTGACACTTAAGAACATTTTTATGACAAGTAAAGAAATCCTAAATTGGGCCAAGTGTTATTTGTTTATACATTGTACAGTATTTAGTACAGATACATGTAGGAGATATTTTTAACAGTGTGTTTTTAAAATTCATAGTTTTAGGAACATGAATTCAGTTTTCTATTTTAGGAAGGGTGATTAATTCTTATACTGGCCACACATTTCATTGCTTTATATCTTGAATCTTGAATGTTAATGCCCAGCATACTAAAATTTAAGCATTTAATATTTTGAGAAGTGACATGTAGCAGTAAGCAACTTTTGATATAATTCTTCAGACTGATAATCTCAATACCACAGCTAAATATTTGTTATTGCCTTCGACACATAATTTTACTTTAGCCAAGTCATTCCCTTGTTTTTATAATTTTTTGATGGGAGATAGTTGATAAAAAATGGGTCAAAGATTTTTCTCTCAGTTATTTAGCCTAACAGCCCAACTAGCAAAAGATATGTAGCCAAAAACATTTGTTTGGATTTTTATTCTAAAGTTGACTCTAGCCTTGCCATGACAATATTAAAGAAATGACTCTTTTGTCATTTTGATAAGCATCCCTCTTAGTTGTGGTTCAAGGTCTGACTACCTTATATTCCTTCATAGTCCATGATAATAGTGTCACAATGACTTTTATGAACTATTTTCTATTGTGGGTAGCAAAACTTTCAGAGGGAGTTTAGATCAGAAATCATAGACTCCTAAAATTAGAAAAGGGACTTTAGAGATTATATTATTTTATGCCCTCTATTTTAGAGGTTACCAGGTAAATCATTAGAGTTGAGAATAACAACAACAACAACAACTTAGGATGGTTCCATAAGCACATGACTTTTTATTTATCTAGAAAATCTGCTACTTCCTTTTAAAATTGGTGAGTACATCTCAGCTAAAAGAATGATAACCAGTATGATTCAAAGTCTCAGTGTTCAATTAAGAGACATAGAAGGTTGTTATCAATGTTGTGTGTTTGTTTTTGTTTTTGTTTTTGTTTTTGCCAGGTGTCTGAAGTACTGGAAATTACCATAATAGATGATACTGAAGTCGAATCTTTGGAAACTTTCAGCATTATCTTAATCAGTGTGACTGGAGGTGCCAGGCTTGGAGTTGATACTGAAGTGACCATTGTTATTCCACCAAATGACTCTCCATTGGGTATATTTGGATTTGAAAAAAGGACTGTAAGTCTAATACAAATAGGCTTGTTCTTTCCTTTCTCCAAATTTAATTCTTATTAAATGTGTTAATATTTTCTTGACTTGCTCCTGGAAATTTATTTTTTTTCTTTTCACTTTCTCAAAGCTTGGCCTCTAATTTTTAGTAATCTTTTCATTTCCATTCATTAAAATTTAAAGGACCTGAAGCCTTAAAAAAATTAATGATTGGATTAGGACTAGGAAAATAGAGCTATTAAGTGAAATTAGCATTTCCTAGTCAAATGCTATTATTCAAGTATCAGAATCTTTCAAACAGGGCAAAAGCATTAAAGGAATGCCAACATAGTAGATAAGTATAGTTATGGTTGCATTTAGCTCAGAGGCAGCTCCGTGTTTCTCTGTGAAAATTTCCTAACCCTGAGGAACAGAATAGGGGCTCTTAGTCTCCAATTGATCAAAATATCCAGAAGCATAGCTGGAGTTGCCCTACTTTCACAAATCTCTACAGATTTAACTTGTTTGAATCTCCTGGCAGCAGCAATAGAGGAATATGGTTTTGTTCCTTTCTTCCTGGATATGATTGTGTAGTTTTGTATGCTGTATTTTGGCTGGAAAAAGTCTCTACTTTTGGAACTTGCTATTGACTTTTGAGGTTGGACCAAAAGTTATTGTTCAATCTTTGAATCTTAGGGAACCTTATATCAGATGTATTACTTCTGTCTTCATCTCATCTCTTGTTTTAGCTATTAAAATATAAATTTCTCATGGCACAGTACATAGATTTCAGAATTTGGAATCAGGATTACCTGGGTTTGAATTCTACCCAAGGCACTGGCTGTGTGACTGTAAGGGAAGTCCCTTATGTATCTCAGTTTTCTTATCTATAAAATGGGATTAATAATAGTGAGTACCTCATGGGACTGTTGTGAGTATCAAATGAGTTAATATGTAAAGTACTTTGAAAATCTTAAAGCATTTTATAAATGTTAGCTCATTGTTATTAAATAGTCTGCACACATTTACATGCTTATAATTTTGAAAAGTAATTTTTGAAATTTATTTGACTTAGCTACTATTATAATCTCTGGTGTTTATTTCAGGATGGGATAACATATTCTATAGTCATGGTCTCAAAATCCCTAAAGTTTGATTATTCTACTAAAAATCAACTTAGATATTGTTCCTTGAATTTGTCTTCAGCTTCCTATTCTTTATGTCCAATGTGCTGTTAAGTTCTTTTTTGTTACTCTGAGTATGTTTCCTGTAAAATATCAGTAGCAGAGTGTTTTTTTAACCTGCCATACAACTACCCAAACAGTAGGCAGGAATATTTATTGTTGTCAATAGGAGGACAGATATTTTATACATTTTATATATTTTATACATTTATGCATTTCAGATTGGAATTAAGAAAGTACTTCTTGATAGACATCTAAATGGTGATACTGCTTAATTTGAAATTAGATTTTTTTAAAGAATAGTAGTTATACTGGCATATTAATTTCTAAGATCTCAACGAACACTTTGGAAATTAGAATCCCTTAAAATTCTAGGGTGGTGGGGTGAGAACCTTCTAGAATACTTTCATTTTCTGTAATAACTATCTTCTAAATTTGAAGATTGATGAAGATGTTGTTGTGTCCCTTTCCCCTTCTTTTATTTCCACCACCATCTAATTTTGTGTAATTCTCAATTCCAGGTAACAGTTCCTGAAGCCCTATCAGCTGATGATCCTGACCCATACATAACATTGACAGTTACCCGGAAAGGAGGAAAAGGGGCAGTACAACTTTTATGGGTTCTAGAGGAAGCAGCTAGAGATGATCTAAGTCCTCTGAATGGAACCCTTCATTTTGAAGAGGTAGAGTAAGGACCAGTCCTCTGTATGTTGTGTTTTCTTTCCAGTTTTAGAGTGATTTCATTTTCCAAAGTAGTAATATAATTAATTGATTGTGATAATCACATTGGCTACCCTATAACTAATATTCTATATAACAATGGTTTTTTAGTTGAAGAAAATGCATTGTTAAGAGGAAATATGGGAGAATAGGGATATAAACAATTTTTAAATATATTATTTAGCAAATTAGTAAATGTGGTCATCAAATTCAAAAGCATATTGAAAAGTCTATATTGAAATTGACATATCTCTGTGAGAAAGGTAGGGATTTATATTGGAGTAATTTTCTTTTAAGTTGGTAAATGTATTCATCCACTTTCCTGGCTTTTATGATTAGTTGCTTAAGGTTGCAAAAGTATCTCTTAGAAAGATGTATATTTGGAACAAATATCCATGGTAGAAGAGTTTGGTTTTTTAACTTATGAAAAGGAACAGGAAGGTTCAGAAGTTTGAACATGATGAGAATAAAAAGAAAAAGGTAGTGAAAAGAACAAATGGGTCAAGAGGAGTATTTGGAAAAATAACTGTTTGACTTTGACACTGGAACTAGAAGAAGCCAAGCATATTTACCTGGAAGTTGATTTTTGCAATCAAATAACCAGGTAAGGTAGAGGAAACATCTCAAACATCTCAAGGCAGCCAATTTTGCTTTGTCAGGTTTGGGGTCAAGATGTATTGAAAGCACTGGACTATTTTATACACTCGTCAAATGTAGGGAGAGGGTCTGTGCTGAACACATAACAAAATCATAAGAAAATAGAGTGGCAGAGTTGGAAGGGCCATCTAATCCACTCACCACAAAAAGTATATACTCTATCTTGTACAGCAAATATAGTATGGATCCTATCATTTGTACTGAATAGAGTTTATTGGTTTTATTCCTTTTGAGATTATAATGCCATAGTAGAGGATTATATGACTGACATGTTATAGAGACACTTTCTTCAAAGGATTATATTCAGTTTTAGAAGTTTGCCAGCAGTGGGAACCAAAATAATACAACTAATTTAATGGATTCTGTTTTGGGAATGGTAGTCACAGTGTTATCTTTGAAATATTTCTGCATTTTCTTGGTACTCTTTATGCAGAACAAAACCCTTTGAAGGATTCAGAATATCCTCATCTGCTTAGCTGGCCATTTTGACAGCCAGAAAGTGAGCTCCTGGAGGAAGTCAGCTCCATGAACAAAAAACACTAAGAATAGTACTCCTTGAACTTAATGACATAGAAATTGAAATTTCTGACACAATATTTCCTATGATAAAATATAAAGTAGGTTTTTTAATCAGTTTTTATACTTGTGAAATAATGCAATTAAAGGATTATGAATCTCTGGGTTCTTGTTTCAAATAGATAGGCTCTTTTGTGGTTTTCTGTTGTTTTCTTTTCTCAGAATAATTTAAATATGATTGGGAAGACCAGTTTTCATTCTTGATGCAGGCTTATAATAAATTTCTCTTCCTTCATCATATACTTTAACATATTTTTATAATTCAAGAACATAAAATATGGAATTCTACCCAGTGTCCATTTAAAAGGAACAAAATATCTGAACATGAATGGTTGACAATAATTTCTTTTCTCAAGCTAGTTGACTTGCCACTTTTTATTCTAAAAACTGATCTAAATGCTAAGAATATTTCTATTTGCAAATAAAGTCTCTTATTAATTGTACCATTTAAGTGAATTTTTTGAGACTGCCTCTTGTATGTGAAGGTGATTCTATTAACCCATTTGTCAGTATGCATTTTTAACTGTTAGCAATGATTTTATAGTGAACATTTTATGTGTTGTAAATAGAAGCATGCCTCTTCAAGAAATGAATGTTTGGTTTATGTCTTAGAACCTTTCTTTCCCTTCTCCCAGATGAAATTAACTGTTCTGTGCAAAGAATAACCAGTGAACTTCATTAGCACTATATCCCGAACAAGTAACTATTTTTTTAAGGAATCAACTAGCATTTTTAAGTGCTTGCTACGTGCTAGGCACTGTACCAAGTGCTGGGGCTATAAGTAAAGACAAACAGTAAACAGTCCCTACTTTCAAGATGCTCACAACCAAATGAAGAAACAGTGATGGAAGTTCCTTGATGAATCTTGCAGCCCATTATTTTCTTTTTAGTTTAAACTTTTATATTTTACTCTAAAGAGGAAATTATCAGAGTTTAGGGTTTTTTGTTGTTCACTACTTCTCTTTAAAAGCAATTCAGGACTTATAGAAAAATAGAAGTTTTGCTTTTTATATTTTGTTAAAGTAGACAGGAATATAATTTTGTATTGATGAGAAATGTTTTGATTATCTTTGGATCAATCATGAAAATATTCCCTAATTCTCTGGTTTTATATAGAATGAGTCTAAGAAGGCTATTGTTTTACATGCACATCAAGACACTTTTTTGGAAGGTGATAAGAGTTTCATCATTCAGCTACTCTCTCTTGGGGATGTAGAAATATCACCAGTAAATGGTAAGCAAAACTCTCCTCTTTTTACTACTTTAAACTCTTGTCCATTCCCTAAAAATGAATAAGTATAGAAAGTCCTAGGCTGTGCACATTTCATTTCGTCAACCAGTTTGTTGCTTAATGTCACATGAGTGAATATAGTTGTCTTGGTGTTTTTACTTTTCGGAAGTGTATACTTCTGGCTTCTCCACTTTTGTCTATGACCATATAGTCTATGGATCTGTAAAGGGTAAACATAGCAAAACTTCAAACATTTCTCTCCTCAATCCTCATTTTTGCTTTTATTGCACATAAATTCTAGGTAGAAGCATCCAACAGCTTATCCAGGAAACAGTTTTGAAACTATTCTATAATGCTTTAAAAGTAGCCATAGAACTTTTGGTTTACAGTAATGATGATCCTAGTTAAACATCTGAAAGGATGATGCAGGCAGGATATGTACTGCACTGTGCTCTTTCTATCCTGTGATTTATTGCTCTCTCCCATCCAAGACGTTATGATCTTAAGAGTGTTCAGTGCGTTGCACTGAAAACTATAGAAAGTAGGCATTTCTAAGTTTATTTACTTGGGTATAAATTTCTCCTTCACTTTGTAGGCTTATCTGAGAACTGTATTCTTGCATAATGTTCTTTTAAAGATGGGACTCATGAGATTAAACTCATAAGTTGAAATCTATGTCATAGGTGTTTTTGCCTTATTCTTTGGCCACAGACTATCTTTCTACTTCTGTCTCACCATCTTGTAAATGTATGGCACTGGTCATTAGAGGTAGAGATGAATCAAATTCATCATCACTTCTTGAAGAACAACTCAGATCACAACATGCCACAAATTATGAGTTTATAGCTTCATTTCATGTATAAACAATAGCACACAATAGGAGTTCTGAAGTTTCTGCTGGAGAACCCAACAATCAGTATAATATGGAGTGCTGAGGAGACATTGTATAAAAATATAGTTCATAGAAAGAGTCATACTGAAAACTTGTTTTCTTCCAGGAAGAGCAACAATTGTCATACAGGGAGAAAAGAATCTATCAGGAGAGGTTGGGATAGCCCCATTATCTAGGAATGTTTTCATTGGAGAGCCATCAGCAAAATATAATGGCACTGCTCTAATTAGGTAAGTACTTTTATGATTTTTTTCCCACAGTCATGTCTACCTAACTATTTTTTGGTTGCTTAAGTGCCTGTAGAGGCTATTTCCTTGTTGTTATCTCAATATTTTAAATAACTTGGCCTAATGACTTGTCTCTGGTATTTTGAGGTTGTAAAGAATTATCAGTGAGATTCTGTGGTAAAGTTATTAGCTGAATTGGCAATGAAAATTTAGCTTGATTTGAGCAATATGATGTAGTGGCAAGGATAGAGGCCTAGAAATCAGTGTGTTCAAATCCAGACTGACTTCAGCCATGTGTATGGTGACCTGAAAAGATATCATCATGGCCTGGTAGATAAAAAGTCCTCCATTAGGACAACCTGGGTTCAAATTCCACCTCTAGCACATGGACTAAATAATCCTGGCAAGATCCATATCTGTTTCTTCAATGTCTTTATGTATAGATCTGGTCATATCACTGTTTTGCTGAAAATCCATTTGAGGTTCCCTGTTTTCTGTTGCTGGGTTATCAAGTTCAAATAGAGATGGGAGCCATTAATAGATCTTTGTAGGCCAAATATTGGCTTAGAAAATCCCATGTTAACATTATCTTTATTTTATGATATTTTTATCTGTTTTGTTAGGTATTTCCAAATTGCTTTTTAATCTGTTTTGGGTATGTCTTTGACATCTCTGGTCTACTGAGTAATTTCAGGCTCTTGACACTCCTCATCTCTTGACTTTCCACGTTTCTTATGATCTGGTATCACATTATCTTTACAGCTTTATCTCATACCTCTTCCCACTATGAATTCACTGATCTACTCCAGTTAGATTAATCATCATTCCCTTCCTTACTTCCTTGGATTTGCTTATAATATCCTCCAGGTTGGATTGTTCTTCTTTGCTCTACTTGAATCGAAACACTTATTTTAGAATTTAAAGGTCATCCACTTTGTGACTTTGGCTTTTAGCACTTGGTCCTTTTGAAATAAGTGCTGGATTTGCACTTGCTGAGCTTTTTGCTTGTGACTGCTTGATCTTTAACAATAAGTTTGATTTACAGCTATTAGACAACTATTATTCTGATCAAAAAGTATGTTCCTAAAACATAAAACTATTTTTGAAAAAAATGCAAAATGCCAAAAGTTTCAGAACACTCTCTTCACTTTAAATTTATTTTTATTTTAATAAATGCATATTTTTGTGTTCTTACCCCTAGTCTGGTTCGTAGCCTAGGAATTTTTGGAGAAGTCACAATATATTGGAGTATATTTCCCCCTCTGGCAGAAGAATTTGCAGAAATATCAGGAGAATTAACCATGCAAGATGGACAGTCTATGGCCACTGTGGTCATACAGGTATTAGCTTGACAGCCTGACCCTTCTCCATGTCCTGTTTGTTTGATATAATCTTACAGAATGTGGTCTGGCAGATCCCTTTTTGAAGATTTGACATTTTGATTTGTGTTTTTGTTATTGTTGTTGTTGTTATTGTTTCCTATAGGCTTTAGATGATAATATTCCTGAGGAAAAGTGTTTCTATGAGTTTCAGCTCACTGGAATCAGTGAGGGAGGAAGTTTAAAAGAGTCTAGTAGAACAGCCAACATCACAATGGTTGCTAGTGACTTTCCGTACGGCTGGTTCATTTTGTCACCTAAGCTCCTCCAAGTGTCAGAAGAAGCAAAGAAGGTACAGTACAAGGTGCCTCAAATCTTAATGGTTATATAAGATTGGATATTCACATTGTGAAAGGAATATTGAGAATAATTGTGAATGTGTAAGTGGCCCATTTATTCCTGGTGATGAAAATCCTGGCACATTCACAAACCTTTTCATTTTATTTCTAACATTTTTTCCAACAAACAATTTTAATATCATTTCAATGACAAATAAAATATTACACTCAGAACAGGAAAAGTGAACATATATTAGGCTTCATATTGAAATAAAATATTAAAACATGCTTCTTTCTTAGGTTAATGTCACAGTTGTTCGTTCAGGTGGACATTTGGGCCAAGTGAAACTCTGGTATGAGACTATAAGTGGAACAGCAGAAGCAGGCTCAGATTTTATTCCCGCAATGGGGGAATTTCTCTTTGAACCAAAGGAGAAGGCTAAAAGTATCCATATTGAAATTATTGATGATGACCTTCCTGAAGGTCCTGAGGAATTTTCTCTTGCACTTACAAAAGTGGAACTACAAGGGAGGTAAAGTAAAAATAAATAAATAATCATAAAACTGTAGACAATTTTGCCCAAATGGAATATAGCTTCTCTCAAGTTTCTGTCCTTATTTATAACTTATGGAATGCCAGAGTAAAGGTAGAATAAAAATTGTGATTGTAACTAAAAATTGTTTTTGCAAAGTTCTAAAATATATTCTATAGATCTTTGGACTGCCCAGCTCATCTTATTTATTGCTAGTCAGCAAGCATTTTATTAAGTGCTTATTATGTGCTGAGCAGTATGCTATGCACTAGTATTAAAAAGAAAAGCAAAAATACAGTCTTTGCACTTAAGGAGTTTATATTCTAGTAGAAAAGACAATGTGCAGATGACTATGGACATACAAAGTCCATCAAGGGTGAATTGAAGATAATTTCAGAGGGAAGACACTAGCAGTGAAAGTCCTCTTGAGTCTTAAAGGAAACCAGGGAAGCCAATAGGTAGAGATGGGTAGGAAATTATAACCAAACAAATGTGATATTTTTACATTCTGGTGTCCTGTCTACCATCTAATTTGAATGTGACTGGAATTAACTAGGAGATATGGCAAATTTTACCCAAGAGATTGAGAAACTCATCTTCAATATATGTTAACATCTCTCTCTCTCTCTTTCTTGTATTATCATTCTGCTTTTATTCCTGCCCATCTTAGTTTGCATTTTATTAATTTATTCTCATAATCCTTTAGAATAAGATAGGCTAAAATACCAAATAAATAGCTAGCACTGTGGAAGTAAGGGAAGGGCCATTACATTTTTGTAAACTTTTTGTCTTTAGTGATGAAATAAGGAGTTGTAATATCTAGCTGTCTTAAAGGTTGTTTAATTGGAATTTAATCATATTAAATAACTGTAGAATTGCTATTATTAAAATCAAAAAAGAAGTCAGTTTTCCTTAATTTTCTCAAAGAATAAAGTGTTTTTCACCCATTTTCTTTCCTTTTATTGTGTTATACTTGCCACCTATTTTAAATTGAAATTAAAACAATGTGTCGTACTTAACATTGTTTTAAAAATATTGATTGATTGATTTGTTTGTTTCTTATATTAAAATACCCAGGTAACTCCTTTTCTAACTCCCTGCCTCCATTAGAGAAGACATTGTTTGACAAAAAGATATATGAATATTACAAATGTCTTGCTTATTTATATTTATCAGTTCTTTATCTGGATGTGGACATACATACATAAGTCATTCTTCAAGTAATATTTTAAGTTACTCCTTTGCTTTTTAAAATTTGTACACATCTTTATTAACTTTGAATTTATAATATACTCAATTTCATGTAATCTTCAAATAGGATAAGTATGTCTGATGTCTTTATTTAAATCTTCATTAAAAAAACACACAAGTACACACACATACACAAATCTTTACATTATATAACCTAGGACAGGCCTTTGGGGAAGTCCTTTAAAGATCTCCCTGAAAGTTGATATGAACACATTAACTCATTGTATCTGATTATTCACAGTATTCTGAATCTTCCTAATAATACTGTCATTTAGTCCACCAGTCTTTATAAATAACATGAAAAATTTTGTTAAATGTTTCACTGGAATCTGAAGATATTATGTCCATAGCCTTCCTTTTATTTCTCAAATATGGTAGCTTTCAGTAATGGAAATAAAGCTATTGCAGGTTTTCCTGTTTTTTGTTTGTTTGTTTTTTTTTTTATGAAGCCATGTCATCTCTAAATGACTACCACTGAGGGCAGCTGGGTAGCTCAGTGAATTGAGAGCCAGGCCTCGTAGATAGGAGGTCCTAGGCTCAAATCTGGCCTCAGACACTTCCCAGCTGTGTAACCCTGGGCAAGTCACTTAACCCCCATTATCTAGTCCTTACCCCTCTTTTGCAGAAGGTAGGGGTTTTAAAAAAAATGACTACCACTTCCCATTCTGAAAGCTTATACACTATTTCTTAATAAGTGCTGGAATTTATAATACTTTGCAACACAATTGTAACATAATATTATATCATAATAGAAGAGCAACTTTAAAATGGCACTGTCACATTTTAAAATTTGGTACTGTATGCCAGAAATTGGGGCTCCATGCCAAAGACTATGATGCAAATAGGAAGAGAACAAAGCTTAGCATTTTAAGATGTGGAAAGAGCTTTCCATACATTCTCAGACTGAAACTTTCTAACAACCCTGTGAGGCAAGTAGTACAGATATTATATGACTCTAACATTCTGCAGGAAGCCTTTCAGATCCCCTTTAATTCTAGACCCATCTCTTTGTTGATTGTTTCAATTTTCTCCTGTATAGAGTTTGTTTATACCTAGTTGTTTGCATATTATCTCCCCACTGGACTATGAACTCCTCCTTGAGAGTTCCCAGGTATTGTTTTTTTCTCTTTTATTGGAATCTCCAGTCCTTGACACATAGTAGGTACTTAAAATCTTTATTGACTGACCAACTGACCCAGGACAAATTAAATATCCTAAGGACCAAATGCCTTTCATGTGAAATGAAATATTTTCTGTTTGTCATTGAAATCCTATTATGATTTGCCTCCAATTCTTATTTTTAGACTGATTGCACAGTATACCTCCTCATGAAATTTACACTATAACCAGATTCTTTGTACATAACATTCCATTTCCCATCTTCATGCCTTTGCACAGATTGCCCTCTATATTTGAAATGTTCTCCCTCTTTACTTCTGCCTCTTAGACTCCACTGGAGCAATGTCAGTCCAAGTGTCACCTTCTCTGAGAGATCTTTCCTGAGCCTCCTAGTTGCTAGTACCTGTCACCCCAGTTTAAATACAGCTTTGTGTTTATACTGTCTTATCAAAAGTCTGAAAGAGTTGAACCCATTACAAAGCTGGTATGGGCTACTCCCTTTGTATAATTTGAAAATAGATCATTCAGGTTGTAAGCCAATAAAAATTTTATGTCCTTTGAGTGAGTGAGTGAGTGAGTTTTGCTAAAAAGAGCAAAATTTTACTTTCTCACTCTCACTTTCCCACACCTCATATCTTACAATTTTCATCAAGTATGTTATATTTGGTGGAAGAGTCAATTGATCAGAGAATACTCTCAGGTATAGAATCTTGGGTTATAGAATTTAGCAAATGTTATAAGCTCATTTGAACTTATTATCCCATTCCATAATACTCTTTTTTTTTCTATTACCGTCCAAGAGGGTATGATTTTACTGTTAGAGAAAATGGACTTCAGGTAGATCAACCTCCAGAAATTGGGAACATATCTACAGTTCGAATAATAATAATGAAAAATGACAATGCGGAAGGAATCATTGAATTTGATCCAAGGTATTCTGCTTTTACAGGTAGGCTCATATACTATTGGCTTTTTGTTTATATCACAATTTTATGAATTAGAGTAGTATGTTAGTATGAAATGGTCAATTTTAAATTCCATGCAGAAAGTTTCCAATTACTTTGGTATATGCATATATATGCATACTAAGATAGGTAAAAGATGGATTGTACAGTCCTTTTTAATTATCCTGAAGATACCACACAAACAGGAAAGAAATTGGAGTGAGACTGTGAGAGACTTTACAAAGAATGATGAAGAAAAGTGGTACAAACGATGTAATCAAAGAAATATATGAATGAAAAAAATAATATGGACTGAGATCCCTAGTTTGGCTAGATTGAAAATGAGGAAAAGCCTTCATATGTTGATAAATTTGTGGGAGCTCTTGTGAGTGGGCATGAATGTGTGATTTTGATGCATTGTTTATTTTATTTTTTTATTGATTAATTAAGAAAATTTTCCATGGTTATATGATTCATGTTCTTTCCCTCCACTCCTCCCACCCCCTCTCCCAGAGCCAAGGGGCAATTCCACTGGGTTTTACATGTGTCAGTGATACATTCTTTAGATGTAGTGTTTCTGACTGTTTTGAGAGAATATCTTTATCCATTACATCTATACCAATTATATCCTAGATCCAATTAAGAGTTTAATATGCAAGATACATACACAATATATATGTGTAGATATGTATATGTACATATATGTACATATATTATATATTTATATATTTGAAAGAAGTGCCAAACCATGCTTTCCTTCAGCTCATTTCACCCCTTGACATCGCCTCTCACTCTAGCTTCCTGCTTTTTTTATAAGCCACACAGGATGTGGCAAAGCCCCTCAGCCAATCTGAACAGACCTTTTACAATTTATAATTGAAATGCCTTGACTGAACAGAGATATCCAGGCTTTGTTCAGAACCAATTCACACTTCTAATCGATTGATTCCATTGAGCTGGGTTCTCATTGTATATGGGTACCAGGGTACATTTTATCACTTACTTTAATTGAAGAGAGTACATTCTAGGCATGGGGAACACCACTTAAAGGGCTGACAGTTTGAGGAACAGGGAGAAAGCCAGTTTGTCTGGGTTGGAGGCCAGATGTCTTCCAAATAAGACTTGTTCTTACGCCCAGAGGGCAATGAAATGATTAAATAAAAGCGCTTGCTTTTTTTAAACTGTAAAACTTTAATTGAAAGAAAACTGGGGCTCCAGCAGCCTGAAACTGACCAGCCTCTCACAGACTTTGAATCTGGTTAGATTCAGTTCCCTCCTAGGCGCGGAACTGGTTCTTATATAAACCAATCCTGAGTCTGAAAATAGGGGCGTGGCCCATCCCTACCACGGGATTGGTCCAATTCAAAACCAATCACATGCAATTGGACCAATCCCGTGCTAGGAAGTAGACGCGTGGTCCGTCCCTCAGCACAGGATTGGTCCATTCAAGACCAATCTCACACCAGGAAGTAGGAAGGAGGGACCCTTGTGGCACGCTGTTGGATGCAGTTTCGCTGGCCACAATATTTTAAAACCCACAGTATCTAGTTGGTGCAATAGATAGAGCCCTAGAACTGGAGTCTAAAAGGCCTGAATTCAGATTGAGCCTCAGATACTTATTGGTTGTTTGAGCCCGGGCAGGTCTCAAACCTGTTTGTCTCAGTTTCCTCATCTGTAAAATGAGTTGGAGAGGGAAATAACAAACCATTTCTTTGTCTAGGAAAACCCAAATGGGGTCATGAATAGTCAACATGACTGACTTGACTGAACAACAACATTTTATAGTTCTTTTAAGGTTTGCAAAATCTTTTTTAAACAACATTGTCTCATTTGTTCCTCCAGCAACCCTGATAGGTAGGTGCTGTTATTATCCTCATTTTTACACCTTGCTAGTAAGGTTAATAATCTGAGGCAGTATTTAAATTTAGGGCTTCCTGACTGCAAATCCAGCATTCCAATGGCTGTGATGCAGAATAAAATAGAATTAGAACAAAGGAGAGGTTCAAGGTGCTCAGAGAAATAGCTTTCAACCCCAGAGCTCAAGGAAAAGCCTCTTGGGGAGAGGTAGCTCTTGAATTCAGCCTTAAATAAAGGGAAGGATTTTAACTTTAAAGATGGGGGTGGGGGAGAGAGGAAAGCTAATTCCATGGAAGGAAGATAGCATGAACAAAAAGGCAAGAAGCCTGGAGAGGGAGGAATAAGAACAAGAATGAACATTCTAGTTTGACAGAATTCCTGAATACATAATGCCTTAGATATAGCAGTTTCTAAATCAATGTTTGTTGAATTGAGTGGAGTTGAATTTCATGAAGGGAGAATGTGAGAGAATGCTGCAATTATAGGTTCAAATCAGACTGTGGAGGGCAACAATTTCATGAGGGTTTTATGCTATGTAGTCAGTGATTATAGGGAATGGATGACTTGATCACAGTAATTAGAAAGAGTACATAAGTTTAAAGAATGGATTGAAAAGAAAAGAGCCTGTAGACAGGAAAACCAATTAGGAGGTTTTTACAATTGTCCAAGCAAAAAGTGATACAGCCCTGAACTAGAGAGGTTGCCAAATGGGTAGGAGGAGGGGGACATCTGAGAGGCAAAATCATTAAGACTGAAATCGACTGACTATGGATGAATGAGGTAATGGGAAGATTAAACTATTGCTTCTGCTTCAAGTCTGGGTCATTGGGCAAATGGTGGCACCATCAAAAGAAAGAGAGGAATTGGGAAAATGGTATGTGATGATGTTGCATTTAGTTTTGGATGTGGTAAATTTTAGTTGCCAGTAGTACATCTCACTGTATAGGTCATAGGTACCAGATAATCATTTGAGAAACAGGTACTTTAGTTCTGGGAAGTAGCTGGTGTTGTATCTATTTGTGAATCATGTGTATAAAGGTAAGAATTGAAAAAAAAATAGTTGATGAAATTTCAGAGGGAACAAATATATATAGCAAGTTTGGCCTTAAATGATACCTATTGTTAGATGGCAACAGATGACATATGAAGCATAAAAAGACAATGAAGAAGGATGGTTACCTGTGAAAGTGGGGAATCAAGAGAGAACAGCATTACAGAAGCCAAAGAAAGAGAGGATATTCTGGAGAAAGGGTTGTTCAGCAGTACCACAATACTAATGAGAGTTCAACTATGATGAGGACTAGAAAAAGTCTATGTATTTTTTTATAAGACATTATAAAATTTATAAGACCTTGGAGAACAGGGTTTGTACTACTTTCATATACCTATTTGGCTGATGAATGACATTTTCTTAATAACTGAAGGTTGAGTCCTTAAACTTTTAAGTACCTGAATATTTTAAATTCTTAAAGTAATCTTTCTAAAGCTTCTAACATGCTTGCCTACCTTGGTGATAAATATATTAAATATATTTTTTCTCTTTCTTGATGATTCATCATTAATCATCCATTATTGGGTTGTACTGGATTAGTTCTTATTCTTTGGGACCTTGATATGAATCACTACTGATCTTAGGGTATGGTATTTTTCTCTATAAGGTTATCATATCAGATTGTCTTTTGCATTACTTTTCCTCCATAAAAGCAGAATGTAGAATTTCAGCTGCATGATTTGCTGGGTGATATAATATGGCTGCTTTTCATAAATTTAATATTCTTTCAGAGTATTTTGGCCACAAAATTATGTCATTCTTCTAAGAATTGTCTTAGTTAAATAAGGAATGAGTTATTGACAGCAGGTTGGCCACCAAGGAATAAATTTTGATTTCATGGTATACTTGAAACAAATTTAAAAATATGCTTAAAACTGCCCTAATGCTTTTAGGACATCTTGCGTAAAATGACAGTCTAGTAGTTCACAGTAGTATTGCATGACCCTTTTTTTCTGCTTCCTTCATGATGGTTGTCACATGGTTTGAAAAAGGGGCCAAAGATTTAAAAGCTACAATTTTGCCCAACCCCCCCCCAAACACGAATTTAAATGTTTACTTTAAATGAGTAATTCTTGTCTAATGACTAGTGAGTTGTTATACTACTGGAGGGCACCAAAACCACATCCATATTGACATTAGGACTCCCATGAAACCAGAAGACAAAAAGAAACTATAGCTAAATAAAATCATGATTTATGTACTTAGAGAAATGAGTAAAGGAGTCAATGGAATTGGTTTCATTATGGGTCCAAAAAATTAAAAAAATCATTTAATGAGCCATATTATCATGATGTAATATTTATGAGTACAAATAAAGAAGCCATTATGACAACAAGCCTCAATTTATGTGCCATCATTAGTTGCAGAGGGTAAACAAATAGAAAAATTCCCAAAAGAACTCCATAAGACCTTCCAAACCATCTTAATGTATCCTTTGATTCTTGTTTACTTCATAGTAAAGATAGGCATTGGAAAAGATAAGAGAAGTTATACTGGTAAGTGTAATTTGTGATTCACAAGTGAAATAGGCCAAATGTGTGTCAAAAGTCTACCAGAAATACTTTCTCCAGGGGGCAGCTGGGTAGCTCAGTGGATTGAGAACCAGGCCTAGAGTCGGGAGGTCCTAGGTTCAAAGCCAGCCTCAGACACTTCCCAGCTGTGGGACCCTGGGCAAGTCACTTGACCCCCATTGCCCACCTTTACCACTCTTTCACCTATGAGCCAATACATAGAAGTTAAGGGTTTAAAAAATAAAGAAATAATTTCTCTAGGAAGAGTTGAAGTGTTGGATAAAGAGAATAACATCACCAAAAACGCTGGCTCAGGCATTATATGAGGAAAAAACTGGTTACCGTTATGTGAGTCATTTTAGAATCAGCTCTGTGGATGCAGGTAGACCATTGACCAGTTAATTTAAAGGTCAAAATCAAAACCAAAATGGAAGAAAGGATAAATATTATGAAATTTAAAATATGAAACTAAAAACTAAAAAACCCTAAAAACTAAAAAAACCCTAAAAACTAAAAAAAAACCACCATGAAACTAAAGCAATTAAATTAAAGCAGTTAAAACATTTTCAACCCAACTTAACTTAAAATGTTAACTTTGCAAAATGCAGAATGGATTGAGATACCATTATGTCTTTATTATCATCATTTCTTAGAGAAATTTAACTGACCCAAAATAGCCACCATAAAATGAAATGTCTTCAAAAAATTTTTAAAGTTTATAAATTTTCAAATGCTTGAAGTCTTTGTTGAGTAGAAAAATATAATAGGTAAAGGGAAACATCAATTTAAAATAAACATTCATTTGTAAAGACTTACTAAGAAAGATGACCAAAGATAATAAGTAATATCACCTCAGCAATGAAAATAAAGAAAGGAAAACTAGCATGAAGAAGGCTTGGGCGTAAAACCCAATTATCCCGATCATTCAAACATTAATAGAAACTGAAAGGGGAGACAAAAAGCAGAGATGATTTGGTAGCATTCCTGTGTTCTATAAATTCTTATAGTTGATGATAATGGAACCACTCTCTTGGATTCCAGTATCTCAGTATGTATTATACTAAATATCAAGAAATATACATGGCACTTAAGAAGATGAAATTGGGTAGTGCCGTCAGACTTACTCAAACATAGAATAAATGTGTGTTGGAAACAAAATTATCTTAAAGGCACTTAGGAACTGATTTTTTAAAAGATATCCCAGAGAGGAAGATTCCAAAAGAATAGAAAAGATAAGAAATAACAGTATAATCTCCTTTCATTTCCCTTCTCTCACCCAAAAGGAGGTAGTTTAAGAAGACATCTGCAAACTACCATCTCATCTGCCTCCTCATCTCTATAAAATCTGAGAGTCAAGAGGATTTGGGTGCAATTATGTATAAGTCATTAAAGTTCTCTGAGCTTATTTCCTCATCTACACAATCAAGATTCTGACCTCAGAGGGTTATGAGGCATAAAAGAGTTGATCTTCAAAACAAATATAATTAGTAGTAGTTATTAATGTGTGCCTCAACACATTACTTATATGACCTTTATTGATTATTCTATTTATTACAGTGCTATTAATGTGTCGATCTTACTATAATTATTTATAAAGATAAGAGAAACTGACATTTATGTTGTACTTACAATGTGCCAGCCACCATAGTAAGCATTTTATAATTATTATCTCATTTGATCTTTACAACAACCCTGGGAGGTATAGTCTCTTATTCCCATTTTATAGATGAGGAAACTGAGGCAAATTTAGGTTAAATGACTTGCCCAGGGTCACAAAGCTAGTCAGTGTTTGAGGTCAGATTTCAACTCACATATTCTTAAATCCAGGCCAAGCTCTTTATGCATTATGACTCCACCTATTTGCATAATAAATATATGCATATATTATTTATTATCATTGTATAAATGTGTTAAGAATCCCTTGGATGACTAGCAGCAATGCAATAATCCAGACAATTCTGAGGGACTTATAAGAAAGAACGCTATCCACATCCAGAGAAAGAACTGTGGGAGTAGAAACACAGAAGAAAAACAAATGCTCGATCACATGGATCAGTGGGGATATGATTGGGGATGTAGACTCTAAATAATCACTCTACTTCAAATATTAATAATATGGAAATAGGTCTTGATCAATAACACATGTAAACCTAGTGGAATTGTGTGTTGGCTATGGGAGGGGGCTAAAGGGGAAGAAGAACATAAATCATGTAACCATGGAAAAATATTCTAAATTAATTAATTTAAAAAATAAAGGAAAGCCTTAGGCCCCCCAAAAAATTCCCTAGATGGAAATTACAGCATCAGACTATCGTTTAGAGATGATATTCTATAATTGAACATATCTTCACAGTCACTTTACATTTCACTGAGGCAAGGAGAGAATATAAAATTTCATTATTTTATTTTAAAAATTACATTATTTTATATTGGTAGAGAAAAATATATGCCTAAAGATGTTTGCTAGGTATATCTGTAAAGTTCTGACAGATACAAACACAGTGATAACTTTATTCCATGGTTTTCTGAGTAAATAAAAATCTAGTGAAGTGGAAAGCCAAGTCATATATGTTCATCAGAAGTGTTTGTCAGAGTTAATGAAGATCTTTTGCCCAAAGTTAAAAAGGAAAAATTCTTTAGAGATAAGAGGTTTTCCAAATGCTCCTGTTGGGCTTGTTGATGAGATTGTGTTATTATTTGGGGTCCCAGAATATCATAAGGTCATTCAATGGCTATCAGTTTGACAATACACTTAGAAAAAACAAAGAGGATGAAGAGTGGATATTGTCTAGCCTGTATGCCATGAAATTAGGTAGAAAACCTATTAAATTAATCTATTAATTTATGTATCGTGGACAAACACCATAGATGAAAAATGAGCTGGACATAGTGTTGGTTATAAGGAAAAGGGTAAATGAACATTGTAATAACAATAATAATGACAACTAACATTTATATAATATTTTAAGGTTTGTAAATCACTTTACTGTGCATCTCATTTGAACCTCACAACAGTGCTATAGGGTAGATGCTCTAATTATATGCATTTTCAGGTGAGGAAATTGAACCTAAGAGAATGCTGAATGACTTGCCCTAGTAACAGGGATGGGCAACCTTTTTGGCTGTGAGAGCCATAAATGCCACATTTTTAAAAATGTAATTTCATGAGAGCCCTACAGTGCTCACAGTGCACGCTCCCATAACAGTGTGCGCTCCTGTAACAGCGCCTGAAAAAAAATTAACTTTATGGTTCCTGCAGAAAGAGCCATATCTGGCCCCCAAAAGAGCCATACGTTGCCGACCCCTGCCCAAGAGTCACAAATTTAGGCAGAATTTGAACTTGGATCTTTCTCATTTGACACCTAGCACTTTTCCCACTGTACCACTATTTCAGTGTGAATTGGGATCACAATTTCATAGCACTTCCATTGATAGCCAGATGTTCTTCATCAGAAACAAATGTTGTAAAATAGGAACATTCTTTTATTGATGCTATAGAAGGAATTTCTGAGATGGTGTTTTCTTTGGTACAGGGAATTCTCAGGTGAGAGAACTATATTGATGCAGGTCATCACCCTCTCTTAAACTGCTAGTCTCAGAGAACTGTCCAGAGCCCTGAAGGCTGTATGACTTGTTCAGCATCTCATAGCCAGAGACAGGGCTTGAATCCGTGTCTTCTTAAGAAGCCTTGAAGCTAGATCTTTCTCCACTAAGCCGCATACTACCCCTATATCAGTGGTTCCCAAACTTTTTTGGCCTACCTCCCCCTTTCCAGAAAAAATATTACTTAGCGCCCCCTGGAAATTATTATTTTTTTAATTTTAATAGCAATTAATAGGAAAGATATATGTTTTAATGTTTCTACCTTTTTCATAAAATATAGTAAAGAAAGGTGTAAATTAGAAATATTAAACTTTGAAATTATGAAACTATTTATCAAACTCAGAATAGAATGTAATACAAAAAAAGTTAAAACCCGTGGCCATTACTGCTGTCCCCGGATTGCTGCAGCATCCACCATGGGGCGGTGGTGCCCACTTTGGAAATCACTGCGCTATATGGTGATGCTCTTTGGTTCCAAATACTGGAACACCATGATCTCAAGAGAATTCAACTTACAGGTGGCCCTGAAGGCAACAGAAAGATGTCTGGTGGGTGTAAGCAGACCCAGCATGTTACCAGTGCTGAGTCGTGTGTGAGATGTGTCATAAAATGAGTCAGCAATACTTGGGGCCAGTGAAAGGGGTGGCCAATCAGGTTGTAAGACCGAGGGACAACATGACAGGTCCTCAGCATTTGTGGTCATCCTGCCTCTATGGGGGATTTACAGAAAGACATGGGCAAGAATCACATAGTATAAGAAGGAAACAATGGCTTGGTTATGATTTGTGCCCAAGGAATGTCTTTCTAAATTCATATCAGAGAATCATTGATTTTTGAAGTAATTTCAAAACCAGCAGAAGCTTTTTCCATATTGAATTTTTTCCTCCAACTTCCCCCTTCTTTGTAACTTTTCATCTTGGAGACTTGCCTGGGGCATTAAGCAGTTAAGTGACTTGTCCAGGGTCACACAACCAGAATGCATTAGAGATGGGACATAAAGGCAGGTCTTCCTTACTCTAAGCCCAGAGAGCCATCTCTATCCACATTGTCAGACCACCTCTTATTTGTTTTGTTATTGCCAATAAGATAACAATATTCATTGTCTTTGGTCAATATGAATTTTGGGGAACATTTAAAGCATCATTTCATTTCTATGTTGGTGATCACTTTAGCAAGAATCATTGTCATATTAGTGTATGTAGTTAGCTCTGAAGTCAAAATGAGCAGTGTTCTAATCCTGCTTAAGACGTATTGGCTGTGTGATCCTGAACAAGTCATTGCTCTAAGCAATTCTTAAGAGTATAAATTTCAGAGTAAGTGCTCATCTACTTATTAGAGGGAATTCCACAATGCTTAGCTCTCTGTTCACATGAAATCACGGGGTTGAATAAACCAAATCAAACAAAATCAACAAAAACCTGAAACTCAAAGCACACTCTTAAGTCTTTTGCATTAGCTTACAGAAGGCACTGGTGGAAAGAGCATTAGTATTGGAGTCAGAAGACCAGGGTCCAACTATTCCATTCACAGATAAGTCATTTATATCTCTAGATCGTGATTTCCTCATCTGTAGAATGAGAAGGTAGACTAGATGGCCTTTGAAGACTTTTTAAACTCTAAATCTATAACCTTATGATCATTTTATGGGAAAACATCACTATCTTGTGGACTCTTAAGGCAATTGCTGCTAAACATTATTTCAGCCAAGTTAGATTTTTTTGACTAAAAATTTAGAGGGAATGTGACCTCTTTTCTTATTCACTGGTATCTCTTTTCACATTAATAATGACCTGAAAAATGCTGAATAATTGAAGATTTTTTGTTTTTTAAACTTACCTTTCATCTTAGAATTAATACTATGTATTGCTCCTAAGGCAGAAGACCACTAAGAGGTAGGCGATGGGGGTTTAAGTGACTCACCTTGGTTCACATAGCTAGGAAATGTCAGATGCCAGATTTTAACCCAGAATCTCCCATCTCTAGGCCTGGCTTTCTGTGCACTGAGCTATCCTACTGCCCTATAATTGAAATTTTACATACAATCTGGTATATAATTATTAGGATAATTTAAAACTTCAATTACATCTTCATTTTTACCTTCCTTAATTGCAAAAAGCAGAAATTCGTGATTTCACTTTGAGTGGCCTCTGATAAAATGTGTTTGCTACTCCTCTGCTTGCTAGCTAACTCTGAACTCCTATTATAGTGGAAGAAGACATTGGAATGCTCATGATTCCAGTAGTGAGGCTGCATGGAACATATGGCAATGTGACAGCTGATTTCATCACCCAAAGCATTTCTGCCCTTCTTCATGTGGATTACAGGGTTCATGGTAACTCCATCATCTTTCACCATGGACAGAACCTTAGTTTTATAAACATTTCTATCACAGATGACGATGAAAGGTAATAGAATTAATGATTTCATTAGTTAGGCAATTTGATGTTTAATCATGAATACATAAGAATTCTGTGTTGTATCACAGAAACTCAACTGTTTTAGAGTTGAAAGAGTCTTAGTGGCTTTCCTGTCTGACTAATAATATCTGACAAATACCAAGACAAGTCAGCAATCATTTATTAAGTGACTGCAATTAAATGACCCAATTCACAGTGAGATGGTGGTATTGTGGAAAGAGAGCTGGGTGTGACTACTGCTAAATCCTGCTAATAGAAAGACTCCCTGCTCTCAAGGTGTTCACAGTGTAAGGGGGGAAAAAGAGGTTTTTGGGTTCAATATATTAAAAGATGGTCGCCAGAGGATTGAACTATTATCAATCCTCAGGAGACAAGATAGAAACAACGAGATATAAAACAAGATCTATACAGAATAAATTGGAAAAAGTCAAGGGGAACAGTCAAGGAAAAAGTCAGTGAAGGGAAGGGAAGGCAACTTGCATTGAGGGGGATCCCAGTGGGTTTCTTGCATAAGCCTTTGTTACAAACACTTACAATGAAACAGAATCCACTACCTCTCCATAACTTTCTGACTTAATAACAACTCTAAGACAGAAGGACAAGGGCCAACAGGGTTAAGTCTCTTACTCAGGGTCACACACCTAGGAAGTGTTTGAGGGGCAGATTTATTCTCAGAACCTGACCCTCTAGTCACTGTGCCCTCTAACTGCCCCTAGGTAGTATCCACTACTACTACCCCCTGAAGCATCCCTTTTCCTTTAGGAGAACTCTCCTTATTCAGGTAGTTTGTTCTAATCTCAGGTTTAAATTTTGTCCTCATAACTAGTAGCCATTGCTCCTCCTTCTGCCTGATCCCTTTTGATGATAGCTGTCACATCCCACCAAACTGCTTCTTCATCAGAGAGGCAAGTCTATCGCATGGGTCCTTGTTATAAAACAAAATTGTAAAAAATACATTCACTGACTGAGAAACAATTTGTTACATGCTAGTAAAAGGAAAATGTCACTTAAATCCAGTTGAAAAATATGCAATTAGAGTTGCATCTATCACTTTCATAGAATTAGAGGAAATCACTATGTATGTGCTTTTTCTTTCCGACTTTTAGAAGTCTGATCAGAATATGGAAACAGTCTCTTCCAATTCACTGTGTTAATGCACCAAGCAATTAAAAACAGGGGAGGAAAACGCTAATAATGATTCCTAAGCATTAATGTTGATGTTGGTAACGCTTGCTTTTAGTTGAGCACCCTCTCTTTACCTCTTGGGTTATGTGTGTGTGTGTGCGTGTGCACGCTTGTGCGCGTGCTGTGCATTGAATATGTATGACCAATTTGGAAAATGACTACTTATTTGGATTTTAGCAGCATTTTAATATGTTTAGACTCAGAGAATTGCTCCTTCTTGCCATACAGTGAATTTGAGGAACAGTTTGAAATCCTGCTGAAGGCAGTGAC
Source organism: Gracilinanus agilis (assembly GCF_016433145.1). Taxonomy (NCBI): domain Eukaryota; kingdom Metazoa; phylum Chordata; class Mammalia; order Didelphimorphia; family Didelphidae; genus Gracilinanus; species Gracilinanus agilis. The sequence continues at coordinate 318,825,325 of NC_058130.1, read as the reverse complement.
TGGAGGAGCAGTGCTTGGGCGCCACCTAGTGAGCCGAATTACTATTGCGCAGAGTGACTCACCCAATGGACTTGTGCGATTTCTCAACCAAAGCAAAATTACTGTTGCTAACCCCAGTTCAACCCTGATTTTGTCCTTGGTGCTACAAAGGACAGGAGGACTCTTAGGAGAGATTAAGGTAGAGTTTCCCCATGCAAAACCTGGAGGTGGAGGCGGGAGAGAGAAAAAGGGTTCCTGTGGGGAAATAAATTGTCAAAAGATTTAAACGACTGAAATTTAGGGAGTTTTGATGGATCTGTGCTGATTGGAATGGGGTCAGGGGATTATTTCCCATACATGGCATTTGGCAAGTTAAGTTCATTTTATATTATGTTTCCTTAGGATCTTCAGAAGGAAGGACAATTTGATTATCTTATAGAATAAGATGGTTCCATGGTGCCGTCCTTGCTTCACAGATTTTTTCAAAGCTGTGCTATATGAAGTGTTTTTGTGGTGTTTTTTGATGTTATTACTCTCTTCTGAATTTACTATTTCTTGCCTTTCAGTCACTACTTTTGTTGCTACCTAATAAATAACTTGTTTTCATTTTTTGGGTTAGATGTGATTTCATTGATATAGGAGAACTGCACTTGGAAGCCTAGTCTTAGAAAGTCTACTAGAGAGCCAAGAGTTTATATCAAATTAACAACTAGCAATTATTTGGCACTGTGATGAGAACTGGAAATAAAAGGAAGGAAAAAGCCACCATTTGCTCTCAAGGAGCTCAGTTTAGTTAAGAGACACAACATGCAAACAAGCTAGCTATATACAGGATAAAGTGGAGATAATAATCAAAGAAAAAGCATTAATAGGGAACCTAAAAGGCTTCTTGTTGAACATGGGGATGAAGCTAGAGCATGAGGTTAAGAAGGGATAAAATTCCATGTATGGGGGACAACCAGTAAAAATGCTCAGAGCCTGGAGATAGCTTTCCTTATTTTAGTGTCCAGTGTCACTGGATCATAGTTATGCAGAGGGGAATATCATATAAGAAGATTAAAAAGGTTGGAAGGGACTAAGTTGTGAAGGAGAAAGAAAGCTTTTATATTTGACCCCAGAGTAATAGGGAAAAGTGGAATTTACTGAATGGGGATGACATAATCTGACTTGTAGCATTAGGAAGATCTGTTCAAGCTGTGTGAAAGACAGACTAGAGTGGGGAGAAGTTTGAGGCAGGGAGACAAGAATATTGCAATAATCTAGGCATGAGGTAATAATGGCCCACACTAGGTGGCTTCACTGTCAGAGAAGAGAAGGCAGTGTATATATGAGATGTTACAAAGGTAAAAACCAAAGGACTTAACCACTGATTGCATATGAGGGATTTAGAGAGCGTAAGGAGTTAAGGATGACATGTTGAGCCTGACTGCCTGAGAGGCTAGTAGTGCTCCCAACAGTAACAAGGAAGTTAGGAAGAGGGGATAGTCTGGGGTGTAAAGAGTATGAGTTGTTTTGGACATAATGAGTTTAGAATGCCTATGAAAAAATGAAGTGTTAAGATGTCCAAAAGATGGTTAGAGATTCAGGACTTGAATTTAGGAAAGAGGGTAGATTGGTTAAAGAGATATGAAAATCATCTATATGGAGCTGATAACTGAATTCAGTGGGGCTGATGAGATAACCAAGCAAAACAATGTAGCAGGATAGGAGGGCCCAAGGTAGACTCTTGGGAGAAATTCATAATTAGTAGGCATAACCTAGATGAAGATCTAGCAAAAGAGACCAGACAGATAGAAGAGGATAGTGTCAGAAAGACCTGGAGATCAGTAGCAGAAAGGTAGAATAGTGGTTAGAACACTGGACTTAGAATTCCAATGACCTGTGATCAAATCTGGCCTCAGACATTTATTACTTGTGTGGCTCTGGGCAAGGCATTTAACCTCACTCATCCTCAGTTCTCCCCTCTGTAAAATAGATATAATAATAACATATCCCTCACAGAGTGGTAATGAAGCTAAAATGAGACATGCATTCCTTAAAATACCACATTTGTTGATTATTTGTTTTAGTCTTGTCTTTGCTCTTTATGATCTCATTTGGGTTTTTTTTTTATCTCATTTGGATTTTTTGGTGACAAAGATAAGTAATTTCTATTTCCTTCTCCAAAAGTCATATATAAGAGTTAGCTAAATTGTTATTTAAAGATATCAATGACAAAAGGGTGATTGACAATGACAAGGGTATCAGAGAAATAAAAATGGGTAAGAATTGAGAAAAGACCAATAGATTTGCAAATCATTGGTAACCCTGGAGAGAGCCATTTCAGTCGAATGAAGCCAGACTTAAGAGTTTATAAAAGAGCAAGAGGTAAGTAGAGGCCCCTATTATAGTCTTCTCAAGGAGTTTAGCCAGGAAAGGAAGAAGAAATGTAAGGGAATGGCTGGCTAGGATGGATAGATCAAGTTGAAGGTGGAGAAGCAATGGATGTGTTGTAGGCAGTGGGGAAGCAGCCAGTAGACAGGGATAGATTGAAGATTAATAACATATTAGAGATGATGAGGGGCAGCTAGATGTTTCAATAGATAGAGTATAGGACCTGGAATCAGGAAAACTCATTTTCCTGAGTTCACATCTGGCCTCATATACTTACTGGCTGTGTGACCCTTGGCAAGTCACTTAACCGTATTTGTCTCAGTTTCCTCATCTGTAAAATGAGCTGGAGAATGAAATGGAAAACTGCTCTGGTATCTTTGCTAAGAAAACCCTGAATGGGGTCATAAAGAGTTGAACATGACTGAAAAAACATGATAAAGAGAAAACCTATTAGAAAAAACAAGATGGATTGAGATTGCATATGTATAGGTGTTTGCTGTGGCAAGGAGAAGGATCATCTCTCTTCAGAGGTGAAAAATGAAATGGTGAAAAGCATCTAAGTGATGCAAAGCTGAAGAAAGGAGACAAAGGAGAGCTCTTGGTGAAATGCCTCAATTTTTTTCAGTGAAATATGAAGTTTGCAGCTGGGAGAGTTGGGGTAGGGGAAGCCTTTGGAGGTTTGAGGAAGTGTGAAAATGTTTAGAAAAGCCACTATGATGATAGTAAATCAGTTAGGGAGATGTAAAAGGATTGCCTTTCTGTATTGAGGACCCAATTGAAATTTTGTAACATAATTTGTATTTGACCTAATAAGCCAAATTTCATCACTTTCTCCAGCTTGATTCAGCTGCATATGAGTAGGAATTAAGATATCTAATGGTGGAAATAATCCAGGTCTGAGGCTTAGCAGGGAAATAGCTTTCACAGGATAAGGGGGCAAAGGACACAAAGAGAAGGAGACAGTATGGAACTGAACTGGTTCATCAAAGGTTCAAGATTGGCAAGGAAGGAGAGTATAGCTAGTGAATGGTCAGTGACCTAGGAAAGATCTGAAGGATGCAGGGATTGGAGGTCCTGGAGATATTAAAGAACAGAATTGGGGGTTGTAAGGCAAAGGGAGAGGTGGAATGATAGCAGATTATGATCAGATAAAGGAATTTTTCCTTGATCAGACTTCATGACTATAGAATTATAATATTTGTGGGTAAAAACAAGACTATAGGTAACTTGTCAAGAATTACACAAACTACATATGTTAGAGGCAGACTTTGAATAAAGGTCTCACTAGCTCTTTGGCTAGTTCTTTATCAATTAAGTTATAATAATGTTTTATAAACAACCCACAATTTTGATCTACCAATACAAGAAGATAACATTTATTTTTTAAGCAAGTTTATATTTGATTATGAAAGCATTTGTTAACATTTTCTTTATACTTTGAAAAATGTTTTAAAAGAAGGAAAATAAGCATTCTATAATTACATTATTTATATGAGCAATTTTCATTGTTACTTTAGACAAAATGTAAATCTGCATATTTTAAAATATTTAAAAATGAAAGAAGTAGGAAATTCTTATGAGACTATTCCTACTAAGATAATATTTGTTCCTATTTTAAAATAACCTTGAGAGAAAAGATCAGTTCTCTATATTTTGCACATAAGCCTTCCAGAGAAAGATTTACTCATTAAATTATTATCATTCTGAGAATCTGTTAAATAGAAAATCCAAAGGAACAGAAATGGAACTTGCTATTGAGACATCTTTCCATTCACAATTTAGAGTTGTTCCAAATAAAGTGTAAAATTCCACATTGGAAACATAATATCCAATTTCAATGGATTTATCACACATAACAATGGTTTCTTAAATTTTTGCACACCTAGGAGAAATTTTCCCAATTCACAGTTTTTTATTTAGGTAGGACCTAGTATTTTTGACTAAAGTAACTGTCTTCATATTAGCTTGTAATATTTACCCTAAAAAAAAGAAAAGGGGGTTGGCAATTGGATCAGTTTGACTTAAAAACTGACAACTTGGTGAACAAATTCAAATGATTACTTTGATACTGTTAAAAGAGAAAAGAATTGAGATTTCATCAGTATGGCTTTCCTCCACTGGGTATGGATGTTAACTTCTTAATATCTTCTGTATAATTCTTGCCTGTGTTTTTCCTTAAAAATGTTCTTTTTCTTTTGATAACTTTTTGTGAAGTACCTAAATGTCATTCATCTATTGCCTATATGACTGTGTCCATGGTTGTAGTTTATCTTTACTTTGATTTCCTATGCTATTTCCTTTGTCTTTTGGTCTCATGCTTTTTCTTGTGTGTAAATTGTTGATATTTTAGCAAGCCTCAAACCATTGCCTCTATAGCTTTTAATTATTTTATAATTTTATAATATTACAGATTGATTGGGACATATTAGGACCAAATTCACAAGAAGTCTTACCACCACTGAACAGTGACATTGGTGAACCTGTGAGTGGATCCTTCTTTTTTGCTGATGGAGAAGATGGATTGAGAACCATAACTCTGACAATCTTGCCCCATGAAGATGTTGAAGTCCAAGAAATCTTCATTGTTGAACTTCACATTATGAAAGGAGAAGCTAAGTTAGACCAAAATGCTAGAAGTGTCTCCCTGGTAGTAAGTTTGTGTTTTGTGTTTCTATAAAATTCTGGTTTTATGAAACCACCAATTATTATCTAGTTCAGTCTCCTTGATATTGAAGATAATGAACCTGAGGCCCAGAGGAATTACATGACTTGGACCATATTCACTCAGGTAGTAACTAAGGAGATCGAAGGAGCAGAGTCAGGTCAAGTATTCTCTATTGTACTCCTTGCTATAAAGGGATTATCAGAGAAAAGTTAGTGATATGTTATACAAATAAAAAGATAAGTTTGTGAAAAGGTTTTTTTAAATTATGACATGTTTAATTCATATTCATTTTGATGGATAGAATCTGGTGAGAAGTTCAATTTAGATCTCATCTGACAGGATATATTTGCCACTGAATGCAGTGCCACTAAATACAGTGCCAGTAAATACTGCTTTTAAAAGCCTCCAGATAATGTGGTATCTGTGGTACTATATCTTATTTTCTTTTTTTCCCTTTGTGCCTAGCACATACCTTTTGTGTTGGAGATAATTCAGTAAGCTCAATTAAATTGAATATATTTTGAATAAATTGCATATATTTAGTATTTGAGGGGAACTATTATTAAATTATGCTATAAATTTGGTTACTGTGTTTTCATAATTAATGTCTATGAGCACCGCTTCTAGTCTACTCTAAATTATTCTTGTACTCATGTGCAGGGTCCCCAGAGGATGGATGGCTGCTATTTCAACAGATTTTGAGGCTACTCTGAGAAGAAAAACTTCTAAAATTATAGTTTTTAAATCCACACTAACTAGTGTTCTTCCAGTGAACAGTGATGCCAGTGAACACATTTAGCATAAAACAAAGGCATTTACTAAGATGACATAGTAAGAATAGTCACTGGGAGACATTCTTCCCTGGTAAACCTGGGGTACATATTCCCATAAAAACATACATCTGTGGGAATTGTGGGAACAGAGAACAGTGGTAATGAACATATGGCCAAAACACTCATATCTCTGGTATTTCAAGACTCAATATTGCTACTTTCTCTCTTTATGGAACCCCGATGCTGCTCCTTCCTTAGGCATAGGACCTCTATTAGGATGATTGCCCAATAAAACTCTCCTAGTCTGCTTGTCTTTGCTTCTTGATACTCAATGGCCAATGCAAGTTATTCCTTTCATCCAGAATCTAGCTCTTATCCTTGTTGCCAGGAGTCATGTTCCTTGAAATTCTCAATTGAATAGCCTCTCTTTCAGTGGCATCCTACAGACCAACTCCCCTTCACCTATATAAACATATCATAAGTTGCTGTTTTGGAAGGACAATTGGTATTCCATTTGGAAGGACAAATGCATCCTGGAGGTGATAGATTAGATGCATATGAAGTTTATTCTTTGTGACATTCATTAGAAACAATGGAGTATATGTCTCCGCATATGAAAAATTATATAGAAAGGTTCCAATAACTTCAAATTTGGAAACCTCTTTCTGGCATTGGAGAGTTATGGTTGACTTTTGAAGCAGATACACTGTCTGAAGTAAATATGGCATATAGAGAAATCAGGTTAGGCATCTTGATTATAAATAATGGAGTCCTATATTTTCACTCCCATCATCTACGGGCTATCCAGCTTGCCTATTAAAGAGAATAGACAATATAACAAAAATGTCTAGAGACCCATTGAATAGTATATTAATTAGCCAGTGTACCTTCCTCAGGTGTCTCCCCCTTCTCATCATTTTCCTGAACTAGATTTTGAATCAATGAATGGTAAGTTCCTTTATCTGTTGATAATTGTTACATTATCATAATTATTATGTAATCTGTACATATTTTTTATTTGATATTTTCTAGATTCAAAAGTTTGGTGATCCAAATGGAATTGTTCAATTTGCCCCTGAATCCTTATCCAAGAAGAATTATATAGAACCATCAACTTTGGAAGGACCACTTAATATTATGTTTTTTGTCAAGAGAGTCCAAGGAGTTATAGGGAATATTACGGTATCATTACTTTCATGTTGAGTTTTGCTAAGTACAGTAACACTTCCATTAAGCATCCTAGTAAAAGAATGAGGTATAATGATTAACTATATAGTATCTCATTTTTCTGTCAAACTGAAGTGGCAGAAATAACCTTGGGTTGAAGATAGGAATCTAAAATTGATATTGCTCATCCACATTTCTGATCCTTTCAAAAATATATTTGAAGTTTTTTGATGACATTAAGTTAGTAGGTATAATGTTCTTCAAAGGGACTAATTGAAATAATTTTTCAGAACTTGGTAGCCATTTGAATGTACAATTTTAGGTTTTTTTAATATAGGCACTTTGGGTACTTGTTATGGTGCTAGTTGGTTAACTGTGTTGCTACTGTATATCAAAAGAACAAAATATATTTTTTAAAATAGTTTTCTCTCATAAGGGCAGCTAGGTGGCAGAGTCGATAGAATGCTAGGCCTGAAATCTCATCTTCCTGAGTTCAAATATGCCCTAAAACTCTAGCTGTTTGATCCTGGGCAAGCCACTTAACCTTGTTTGCCTTAGTTTCCTCCTCTGTAAAATGAACTGGAGAATGAAATGTCAAATCACTCCAGAAATGATTGCTATGGATAAACAATCACTGGAAAATAATTAGGAATACTCTGATCAGAATTTTCTCTTTGAAAATTTAAAATTCAACTTAAGTATGTCAGTTAATCTCAATTTTTCAAAAATTCAGAAAATTGTTTTTTCCATGGGATGGTGCATAAAATGCGTAAGTTTTTGAGACTGAAATTCAATATCCTAAATCAAGTTGAAACACACTAAAAAAAATCAATGAAGTATAACTGGGGTCATGAAGAGACAGACATGACTGAAACAATTAAACAACAAAACATTCTTTCTTAAACATGTTTCTACTTTTTCCCCAGTCACACATTGAAATCTATGCAAAGGAAGTATCTTTCCTAACTGGAGCCAAAATTGCTTGGCACTATCAAGGAAATAGGCAAGTGAAAGGGTTGGTCTATGACAGAATTAGACCTTGAAGGAACCTCAGAAGCTATATAGTCCAACTCTATCTTTTTTACTGAGCAAGTTGTGGCATGAGGAGAGAATAATTCATTTGCCAAAGGTCACATAAGTAGCAAACATTAGAGTCAGAATTGGACCCAAACCTCTTAACACAGTTTTCTTTCTGTAACCCATCTAGTCTCTGCGGTTGCTTCCAACTCTAGTTCTATAAAACTGTGATCTTTGGTTCTAAATCCAATGATTTCCTAATGACAAGTCAAAGAAAGGAATATTTGAAGTCTAAAAATTTTACTATGTGTTTTAGTTATTGGAAATTATTACTTCAGAGAAAGACTTAACACAACATATGTCTATTAAAATATTCTATTATTCACCCCCCAACCTCAAACTTTTGTCTAGGGTTATGTCTACTCACCTGTATTGTTAAGGTGAGAGAAAATTGGGGAGAAGGGTTCAGACTCATGATTTCCTTTTTTGTAGGAACTTTTCCAGGGAGGAAACTTCTTATACCAAAGCACATTTCCTTAGTTCTGAAATTGATAAGAGTTGCTTGAGATACTGATAGATTCCTGTAAGACCTGTTTGACCTAATTAGTCAGTCAGGACAAATTTTAGGCTCCAGGGATGACTGAACTACTTTTTCTTTCTGAGATGATAAGGGGAATTTTATACTAGTTAAGAAAGAAAGTAACTTTAGACAATGACAATGACTTTGGGGAGCCACTAGACAGTGGTTTATGTATGCCTGAGTCTTTCCATTTTCCGCCAAGATTTTATACTAAATATCTACTAAATAATCAAAGTGATTCAAGTAGTGTGTGCCATGATAAAATATTTGCACAAACTCATTCAGTGCCTATGGATATGCTAATCTAGAATGGTAGCTCACAGACTTTTTTGGACTCAGAGCCCCTTTATACTCTTAAAAATGAATGAAGAACTCCCAAAGAGTTTTCATTTTTGTGAATTTTATCTATTGATATTTATTGAATTGAGGAATTAAAACATCTTAGTATTATGATGAAAACAGGTTTGACTTCATGGACTCCCCGAAAAGGGACTCTGGGTCCCTGGACCACATTTTGAGGAGCTCTGATTTAAAAGAAAAGGTGTCAACTTTTTGGTTTAGCAAATCAGATATTAACCATTTTTGTACTTCATTGATTTTTTTTGAGTGTGTTTCAACTTGATTTAGGATATTGAATTTGTCTCAAAAACTTATGCATTTTATGCACCATCCCATGGAAAAACAAATTTTCTGAATTTTTGAAAAATTGAGATTAACTGACATACTTAAGTTGAATTTTAAATTTTCAAAGAGAAAATTCTGATCAGAGTATTCCTAATTATTTTCCAGTGATTGTTTATCCATAGCAATTCAGAGAATACTGGCCCAAATCTTCCAATATATCTTGATTTCCTACTCTGTAGCCTCTGGGCATATATACATTATTTTGGTCTTTTAATAAAGTTTCTAAGTTGACATTTTAAAATTGTTATTCTACTTTCTTACATCATCAAATTTAAGTTTTTATTTGACATTTTTTTTTCCTGGGACTCCATTCTAGGAGCATAGGGCCACAACCTGTAGGCAATGGGTCGCTCAGGGTCACCCAGCTGGGAAGTGTCTGAGCCCGGATTTGAACCTAGGACCTTTCGTCTCTAGGCCTGGCTCTCAATCCACTGAGCTAGCCCAGCTGCCCCTACTTTAGGTTGCAGTTTCTTTAGCAGATGTAGTTTTTACAGGGTGGGGTTGCTAGCCCCACGCCCAACCCTCCTCCTTTTTCATCCGGGCTAGGGACCATCCTTAGCCCAGGAGTGGTAAGGGTGGGTGATAGGGGTCAAGTGACTTGCCCAAGGTCACACAGCTGGAAGTGTCCGAGGCCGAACTTGAACCTAGGACCTCCAGTCTCTAGGCCTGGCTCTCAATCCACTGAGCCCACCCAGCTGCCATATTATTTGATATACAGTTGAAATATTACAGAATTCGAGGGATATAAATTAGACAGCTTGTAAGTTGGAAAGAGTTAGTATACCACCTATGGCACTTAACTTGTTCCTGGCTCACATTCCACCATTTGCAGGAGGCTTTTCTTGGTCTTCCATCCTCACTACTAGTGCCTTCCCTCTGAGATTACCTTCCTTTTACCTTGCATATATTTTTATGCACATTTTTGCATGTTGCCTTCCCCTTTTATAATGTGAGCTCTTTGAGGGCAAGGACCTTTTTTGCCCATTTTTTCTATCCCCAGGAATAGCACAATACCTGATTCATAGTAAGGGGTTAATAAATAGTTTTTAATTGATTGTCAGAATATATTAATGACAATAGTTTATTTTTATAAAAGGCAAACCACTTTGTGATAAAGTGTATTACCTACAACAACCTTGTGAGGGAAGTAAAACATTATGTTATTCCATTTTACATATTAAGAAACAAGCTCAGAGTGGTAAAATTATGCCTTTGACCACACAGCCAACTAGTACAGCAGCACAAAATATTAGACCATGAAGAATAATTATAATGATAGAACCTAACTTCCTTTTAAAATATTTGACATTGTTTCCATATAGACCAATAATATGAGCCCACAGATTTATTAATGGGAGTAAGGGAAATCTTTTGTGATTATACATTCTGATTTTTCTTTTTAAAGTAATATCTACTATCTGTAATATTTTCTGTGTATGGTAGCATCTAATGGTAGATTTTGACTGAATGTTATTTTGATTAAACATCTCTATTGTCCTTGTTTTAGGTTTATTGGGAACTAAGCAGTGAGTTTGATATCACTGGTGATTTCCTCACCACAAAAGGCTTTTTCATGATTGCTGATGGGAAAACTGAAGCCAGCTTTGATATTCAGCTGCTGCCAGATGATGTTCCAGAAATAGATGAGGATTATATAATACAACTGGTTTCTGTGGATGGAGGAGCAGAAGTGGATAAGGAAAAAAGCTTTACAAGCTTCTCTGTTCCTGCAAATGATGACCCTCATGGAGTATTTGCTTTGTATGCCTGTTGGCAGTCTGTAGTGGTTGAGCAAAGCCTCAACAGATATATCCAAATTAATGTAACTCGGCTTGCTGGAACATTTGGAGATGTAGCTGTGGGGTACCGAATATTGCCAAACTCTCCAGACCAGCCAACTGTGACTGAAAGAACAGAGGGGCATCTAATAGTTAAAGGTGGTAAAAGTTATAAAGTGGACACAGTGCCAATAATGAATCAGGTTTGTAGTGTATACTCTTCTGATTCCTTTGATTCCTAAAGTTCTGTCATACCTAGCTAATGGTTGGTTTACTATGATTTCCAAAGATACAAATCTAATCACATAGAACACCACATAAAATTAATTAATTGCATTGGTAAATTCTGACATTGTTTTTTTCAGCAGTTTTAAACTGATAGTCTTTTATTCAGGCAAGATCTATAGATTTCTCTTCATTGCTGTAGAGTCTGCCATTCCTTTAGTGAAGTAATTCAGAACAAATTCTTTTAAAGGTAGAAGTCAGTCAGCTATTTGTAATTAACTTTGCATATGAATCCTCATAATATGTTTGTAAACGCATTTTGATCACTTATTTAAAAACAAAAACAGTTTTGTTCTTAATTAGTTCTATATAACTTATAGCTGAAAAACTTGGGCAGAAATTACATAGAAAAATCATAGTATCAACAGGTAACAATGAACTTTAAGTATTAAAGTACTTACTGTACAGAGTTTCATTTTGGTTGCTACCTCACATATCCTTGAGTGTTTTCCACTGTTTCTTCTTTTATTTGTCTGTCACAGTTACCTTGAGCCCCTAGCAAGGGCTATAGAAATTATTTTCCATAATATCTATCATATTCTTGGTAGTGTGTTTTTTTAAATGAATGACTTAAAAATAATATTAATAATTACTACAAAATGCTTGATATTCTTTCTTACATCGTTTTCTAATTAGATATAGCATTGATCTTTTATAGCACACACAAAAATGATGAGCAAATACAATTTAGGTAGTCTCTACCAGAAAAACCTATGTCATTTTCATTGTGTATGATCTTGGATGGAATAAGCCATGACCTGCTTATCTCTCGGGTAGTTGTCTCATTCACATCTACTTATTATATGTGTTGGAATGCCTACTGAGCCTTCTTGAAAGGAGACATTTTTGAATGTCCTTTTTCTTATGAAGCATCTCCATGAATTATTAGAGCAAGAAGGTCTGCCATAAACAGTAATAGATACACCACTAAGGTAAAATCATAGGGCTTGAGTACTGGGACTCTGAAATTTTAGAATAGCCTTGTCTGGGTTCTCAAACTCAGTTGTGAGGAGAGAACTTTGTTCATGGCCTCTTGGTTCCAGAAATATAGGGAAATCATGGATTCCCATGATGTTTGTACATCATTGAACTCTTCTACAAATCCCTAGCTTCTTTGGATTCGTTCCCTTTTGATGTTTCTAAAGCTATGTGGGCAGGAGGAGTTGGTCTAGAGCAGTGATGGAGAACCTTTTAGAGATGGAATGCCAGGCCCCGCACCCCCCAGACCAAGTGCCATGCCAATGCCCCCCCGAGACCATATTCTGTCTCCCTTCCCCCTCATTGAGTGCCAGGTGTGCCCTGCCCACCCCACTCTACATTCCTCCAATTAGACTGCTAGACAAGGGGGCTGGTAGTATAGTCAGGCTTAGGGAGAGGTAAAGGTGAGGGGCACAAGCACTCTGCTCCCCTCTAGTTATGTGAGCTATGATCCCCTCAAACCTAGAAAAAAACCCAGCTTATAGGAAAAATCCTTATTTATAGAAAAATGTAACCCTCAGGTTAAATGACATTTACCCCATCACATTTCTAGTCTTCCTGAAGCTGGTATCCTCCAAATTAAGCTTTTTAGCAAATGATCAAGGGTTCAAGTCAGATTTTAATCTGGATGCAGGGCTGATTGCTACCTCTGACAAGCTACTATTGTGTTATCCAGAGCTTCTAGCCCATCTGTTTTCCCTTAGTCTGGCACCCCTTTGAATGCAAATTGAACAGGCTAGTAAGAAGTGAGAGGAAGAAGAATGCCAATTAAGCCCAAGTTTGCTTGTGAAAGAAACTGGGGAAGGGAGCAGTAGAATAGGGAAGAGGCTATTAGCCCAGCCTCTGGTTCATAAAACTTATCCCTATATCACTAGTCTATAGTTTTGAACATTTTTAAAGTACAAACTCAAAAGACATATCCCCAAATCCCCCAAATACTTTGTATAATAAAGACACTGGATGTTTCTGATAGTAAAGACATCAGTTGTTTCTGTCTCACTTAGGCCAAAGGTAATTAAGAGGCCATTGCATTCTGAATGGAATGGGGCAATCTTGTCCTGTAAAGGATGTTGTCTTGAAGAAACCTGCTTACTAACTCCTACTGGGGAGAGGGAAGGGGAACAGCCTACCTGCACTTTTCTCCAGCTTTCTAGTTAGGAACTCTGGTGAACTCTGTGCTACAGGGATGGGGGTACTGGGTCCTTGGGGCATTGGGTCTTTGGCATGTGTGCCCACAGAGAGGTCTAAGCATGCCATCTTTTGCATAGGTTTGCCATCACAAGTATAGAATCATAAAGTCACAGAGGTAGGAAAACCTTGGATGTAATATGGTATGATAGAAAACACACTGAATTAGAAGTCAGAAGATCTAGGGTTAAATCCCATCTCTCTCAGCCATTGACTATGTGACTTTGAGGAAGTCAGGTTATCTTTCTGGGCTTCTGTTTCCTCATCAGTAAAAAGAAAGGGTTGATCTTTTTATTTCTCTGGGAGGAAGTTGTGGGACATAGAACCATAGAAGCTTAAATAAGCTGAATATAAAGGAAAAGGAAACTGTGAAAGTGATTTGAAGAACTTTGGGTTAGTGAAGAAGATCAGAGTGAATTTTGAGAGGAGATAGTTGGAAAATGAAAAATTAAACTGAAGGAGAAAAGGAAGAAGAATGAGAAAAAAGAAATGAAGAAAAGGATGAAAGGAGATGATAGTTGATGAAGCAGGCTAAGTAAGAAAGGACAATATTTTGTCTGGGAATGGAAAGGAAATTGGTTATGATTGTCTAATTGTGTTGGAGGGGAAAGAAAAGAATATGGATGTGACCACCAAGTCATCCACAAGTCATACAAGGGTATAAAATAGGGATTCTTCACTTTTTGGCAATCTGGATTCCTTTCCTGAAGAATATTTTTAATGTCTAGAGCAGTGAGTGGACTGTTTTCCTCCTGATTAAAATGTAATTGGGAAATGCTTAACAAATAAATATTATAGTACAAATAAAACAAATAAAAATATAATGTAGTATACTGTTAGAGATAGATAGATAGATAGATACTGTTAATTTGTGGTTTTCTAGGATCCAGTTTCTATTTGAATCATAAATCACTGGGTCCAAAGAATAGGTACCAAGAGAAGGGGCATGATTGTTCATTGATAGCCCTCATTCTCCTGTGCCGTCAATTCATCTTTTTTATCCTGCATCTCTGATAACATTTTCATACTTCTAGTTCCCATTTGTAGTATGCTGCAACCTATTAAAGTATACCAGGCACCTTTCCATGGATTTTTAGGTAGGCCTCAGCTAGTCTTCCATAAATTATGCAGACAAAACCAGAAAACCAGAAATGAAATATATGTTCAATAAAATTTTTTATGCAGTTTGATACTAAAATGAATTATTTGCCAATTACTGTAGAAAATTTTTAATTGTATAAAATAAACATTTTTAAAGGTGTTTCTGTTGCTGGACTCAGACCTCACACTGGAACTATTAAATGTAATCCATGTTGGTGGACAGTTCTATGGAATGCCAAAAATACTAGAAGAGGCAAAGTCAACTCTTCTTGCTATCCCTGAAGAAGCTGCCAATTCTGAGGTAATGGAACTTGCTTTTATTGCTAAAGAAACCACCGGGAGGCAATATGGATCCTCTTTTCTTGGAGAATCTGAACCTGTATTCCTAGGAAGAAAGTGAGAGTACCTTTGTGTGTTTATTTAATTTTATTTATGTGTGTATATATATCCATACTTATGTGTATATATATATATATAGACATTCATATATATGGTTAAACATACACTTTTTCCTAGAAACACATTTTCAGAGTTATGTATGTACATATGTATGTGTTATTCAACTGGCCTAGCTTTGCATAAAAAAGACTTGTAGAATTTACACCAATATTCTAACAATAATAACCAACATTTATGTTGTGCTTACTATGTGCCAGATACAAAGCTAAAGCTATACAGTTATTATCTCATTTGATCCTCACAATAACCTTTGGAGGTAGGTGCTATTATTATTCTCATCTACAGGTGAGGAAACTGAGACAAGTTAGTCAAATGATTTGTCTGTGATTACATAAGTAGTAATATGACTGAGGTTTGATTTTAACTCAGTTTTTCCTGAGTCCAGACCCAGCATGCTATAATGTACCAACTAAATTACTTCTTTTTTCCTCCCATATATTCATTTTTGATCAACATACATTTAAAGTAGGATATAGACTTCTATGAATAAATTATATCACAATAGATTTTTAGCTTTAACATTTAGTGGAAGTAGATTTTTTAGAGATAATTTAGAGACTATGTATTGGATATTTGAGTAGAAAGATAGTTTACATAAGAAAAACTTAAACAACATAACATTATTTTAATAATTTCTCAAATAATGATTTTGCTTCATTTTTCTAAATATTGTTTTTGCCTCTCTTTAAATTTCTCACACATTCTCTTCCCCTACTCTATGAACTCAGGACCCTGCTTTTTACTTTACTGAGAAATTGGCGGCATTTATTGTATGCTCCCTCTTTTTAACTTCTCTTTATCTCAAAACTAAAATCATTTCATTCCTTTTGTTTCTGATAATGAGATCACTCTCTTTTTTGGCAAGTCCCACCATTCTATAATGGATAGGGGCTACTTTGCTTTCCAGTGTCAGGACAACCAGCTTGAAGATATTATTCCTGTATTGAGGAAAAGAATTTTCTCCTCTCTTTGCCCTAGAGATATCAAAGGGAAAAATCACTTTATTCATGTTAAATGAAACTGTCATACATTGAGTGCCCACAATGCCTTTATTCCTTTTGGTCCATAGTAAGAATATTTCTCCAAGCCCAGTCACTCTTTCTGGGATGGACCCAAGTCTCTGCTCAGCCCGCTCATTACCCAATGGTCATGTGTCTGTGTGTAGAGTAACACCCTCCTGCCAGGTGCAGGTCATGGAATGAGTCACCAAGCACATTTATATGCCATTGCTCAGGCACTCTGTGTGTATATGTGCACAGGCATGCCAGGTTCTTTTCATTAGAGCAGTTATCTCTGGAGACGTGGAATAGAGAGCACAGTTTTAAGTGATGACTAGCTCAAGTGGAGCAAAGCTTTTGACTAGTGTGGAGCACTGGCCTGATTATGATGGAGAGCCCACCCTGGGGGCCTAAAGCAAAGCTACCTCTCATCTGTGACCTCATGCTACATTTTTGCCTGGGAGCTCCTTAAGAGCAAGAACTGTCTTATGCCTTTCTTTGAATCCCTGGTGCTTGGCACACTGCCTGGCACATAGGAGGTACTTAATATTGACTAACTGACTGGGTTATAAGAACCTCTCCTTTCCTTTTACCACCTATTTTCCTGAGTTAGGAGAGAGGGATAACACTGATATTCACATTCTAGAACTGTCTAATAGTAGGGTGTAGCAGATTGAAAACTGGCCTCAAAATCAGGAAACTCTCAGTTTAAGTCCTGCTTCTATTGCCTACTCATTGTGTGACAGTGGATAAGTCATTTAATTTTTCAGTGACAAAACTTACAAATAATAATAATAATAATAATTGGCATTTTTATAGCATTTGAAGGTTTGCAAAAGAATTTATAAGTTTTATCTCATTTTATCCCTACAGAAACCCTAGGAGGTAGATGCTATCATTATCATCATTATATAGATCAGTTGCTATAAGAAGAAGTCAAGCAATTTTCCCAGACTCAATAAATGTCTGAGGCAGGATTTGAACCTGTCTTCTAGACCCCAAGTCCACATTCATTCCACTATACCACCTAGCTGTGCTAATATGTATTAATTGAGTTTCCTAACTGGGATTACACCATGTCAATGAAATCATAAGTCCAGTTCATAAAAAAGATATATAGCCTATATTATTAACAATAATTTCATTTAACCTGTGATTTTACAGAAACTCAAATACATTTTAAATTTGTTGACACCTTTGGTTTATTACCCCTAGATAGTATCATTGGAAAGTATTTATTTTTGATCAGGATATAGAGTTCACTTTTACAGGATTAAGATTTGCATGACCCAGGTATATCTTTGACAAATTCTGATCTATTTGAAAAGAAGAGAAGATAAAAATAGAATCACCAGGATTCACAGCCTCAGAGTACCTTAGGTCACCCTTCAGACCCCAACAAGTGTCAAGTCTTGTCAATTTTTACCTCTTAGTATCCCTCACATTTGGCTCCTCTCCATTCTTAGGGCCACCACCCTAGTTCAGGCTCTCATCACATTTCATCAGGAGAACTACATTAGCCTCTTATTTGTTTTCTTTGCATTTATTCTCTCTTCTTTCTTCCACATCCTTGCAAAATTGATATTGCACTGGGTCTGATCATGTGATTCGCCTGTCAGAGAAGCTCCAGTAACTTCCTAGGATAAAATACAAACTCATCTCTTTGAATCTAGTTCTGTAGCCTGTCTTTTTAGACTTACTGAGCATTTTTCTCCTTCAAGCACTCTATGTTCCAGCCAAACAGGCTTTTGTTGCAGTTCCCAGGGCATGACATTCCATGTTATATCTTCCTGCCTTCTCATAGGCTTGTCCTTTGTGCCTGGAATTCACTCCCTTTTTACCTTTGTCTTGTAGTATCCCTAGTTTTCTTTGAGTTCTGCTCAAGAGCCACCTCCTAGAGGGAACTTATCCTGAATCCTGAAGCTGTTAGTGCCCTCCTTACTAGACATTACATTGTGTCTACTTTATGTTTTCCTTTAGACATTTTGTTTCTCCTCTGTAAAATGTACGTTCCTTGAAGATAAGAACTGTTTTGTTTTATTTTAATCTTTGTATTCTTAGGGTCTACCATAGTAGTTGATATATAATAGATGCTTAATAAATATTGTCTGAATGAATGCATGAATTTTAAAGTTGAAGATGATCATAGAAATCAAGTCCAATCCTCTTACTTTGCATATAGGGAAATTTTTCCAAGATTATTTATTTACAAAATTATTTTTAAATTTACATTAATTACTTTAAATACTCTAAAATTATTTATAAAATTTACTATTTAATTTAAGTGAAGTTCTAGTTCAGGATAAATTATACATTTACACACATACATTTATGTATTACATATGTATGCACATACTAATAAATGTATGTGTGTGTTTTTCTTTGCTTTTGCAAGAAAGGAGTTGCTAAATATTTATAGCTGTCCTTTTTGTAGTTGCAAAGAATTGGAAATTGAAGGAATGTTCATCAATTGGGGAATGGCTAAACAAATGGTGATATATGATGGTGATGGAATACTATTGTGCTGTAAGGAATGATGGAATAGGATGATTTCAGAAAAAGTTGGAAAGACCTACATGAACGGATGCAGAGTAAAATAAACAGAACCAGGAGAACACAGGGACAGCAGTATTGTGGAATGACCCAATGTGATAGACTTAGCTACTCTCAGAAACACAGTGATTGAGGACAATTCTGAAGGACTTAGGACAAAGAATGCTATCTACCTCCAGATAAAGATCTTTTGGAGTCAGGATGCAGATTAAAGCATATGATTTTTCAATTTTTTATTTAGGTTAATATTTTGGGGATTTGATCTTGTAAGATTAATCACTTAAAAATGAACAATATGGAAATATGTTTTATAAATACATTTAGAACCCAGATTGAATCATCTGCCATTACCGGAATGGAGAAGGAAAAGTGAGGGAGGAAATAAGTTAGAGCATATAACTTAAGAAAACTTGTGTGGAAATTTGTTATTACATATAATTGATAAATTTGAAATAAAAAAAGTAAAGAAAAGGAGGATGTTCGTATTTTTTATGTTGAAATGGAAGAACTTGAGTCTTTATATTAAATTATAATGTATTCTTTGATTTAATGTATTATCTTTATTCTAGTTAACTCCTCTATCTGCCATGTTAGAATGTCACTATTTGTTCAGCTCTCCATTTTGTTGTATACTTATACACATTAGTTATTGAGGGGATAATAAATATATAAATGATTAATTTTTTAATTTGGAAAACATGAACTCCTTGATTCAAATCATGAAACTATATAGAATTATAAGCTATAGGATGCCATTTGGTAGACCTTTCCACCAAAATGGATCTTCTTTAAGTAAAATGCTTACATTTAACCTTTTCTTCCTCCAAGAAATATATAATTTTTCCAATTTACACAGCTATGATATAATCTTCATCTTTTTTTTCATATTCCACCCTAGGTTGGGTTTGATTCTACTGCCTTTCAGCTTACAAACATTAATAGTGGCACAAGCTTAGCTATTATATCCAGGAGAGGTACCTATGGTTCTGTTACAGTTACCTGGAACTCCAGATATCCTTCTGAAGTAGAAATTCCTGAGTCTGTTGACATAGGTGACATTACACCAAAATTTGGTAAGTATAATTTTTAATTATTCATACATATAGACCTTCAGGTGTTTGACTGAATCTGGTGGGGAAATGCTACCAGGTTACATTCTGATGTGATGTTAGATAATCTGTTGGGGGTCAGAAGTACCCTGGCTGCTTGATACAAATGATGAGATCCCTTTCACTGTTGTTAGGAAAGATTGCCTGGACTAATAATAGACTTTTACAAGAGGACTGCCCAGAAGCATATTTGATATCTATATTAGAGCAGTTGAAATAGAAAATCTATTTATCAAGGTGCTTTACTCTCAAATGGTGAATTATTAGTATCTTAACTATTTACAGTAATGAAAAGAAGCAGTAGAGCCCTAAAAAGCAGCAATTTAAAAATCAGCTGGTAGTAGAATGGGAAGTGGCTTCAGGAGCAGGGTAAAAGGACATGCTCATTGTGACCTCTAGTTGTTCTATCCCTTCCTGTACTCCCACTGCTCTGACCTCCCTTTCTTCTCTTCTTAGTTTCTCCTATAATTAACTGCCTACCACTCTAGCATCCCTAACGCCTCTATCATTTAATGAATTATATCCTTCCCATCCTCAAGCCTGAATTACCTTCACCATATGCTTTTCCAATACTTCTATTTTCAAATTGGAAAACATTGCTTTAGGAAGCAGTGACCCTGATGATTATGTTCACTACCAATTCACATTCATTGATCCCAATGGGCTTTCACTATCTCCTAACAATCCTCATTTTCTCTCTCCATCACATGTCTATCTATTTCTTAATTTATTTAATATGTATTTATAATATTTCCCTCCCACTTCTCCCTCACTGAATAGTTTTTTAAAAGAAAGAAAATAAAGCCTTCATAACAAATGTACATAATTAAGCAAAATAAATTCCCACATAGGCCATGTCCCAAAATGTGCATCTTTGAGCTCAACCCTTTCATCTTTTCATAATAGTATTGTATTACATTCATTTATCATTATTTCTTCTTCTTGATATTCAGTCACGTCTGACTCTTCATAACCTCATGGACCATAGCACTCCAGGGCCTTCTATCTCTCAAAGCTTGTTCAAATTCATTGTTTTCATAACACTAACTATCCATCTCATCCTCTGCCATTTCTTTCTCCTTTTGCCTTCATTCTTTCCCAACATCTGGGTCACTTCCAATGAGTTCTGTCTTCTTATTATGTGGCCAAAGTATTTAAGCTTCAGCTTCAATCTTTGATTTTCCAGTGAATAGTCTAAATTAATTTCTTTAAGTATTGAGTGATTTGATTTCCTTACTATCCAAAGAACTCTTGAAAATCTTCTCTAGCATCACAAGTCCAAATCATCATTTCTATGGAGCTCAGCTTTTCTTATAGTCCAAATCTCACAGCTACTGGAAAAACCTTAGCTTTGAAATATATCAACCTTTATCAACAAGGTGATATCTATGCTTTTTAGTATGCTGTCTGTATTTGCCATAACTTTCTTTCTAAGGAGCAAGTTGACCCTCCCAAAAACTTGGATTTAGGTGCAATTATTATTCCCATTCTATAGATGATGAAAATGAAAGAAACAGAAGTTAAGTGACGTGTCCAGGGTCAACACAGCTAGGAGGTGTCTGAAGGCACATTTGAACTTTAGTTTTTCTAACTTCAGGTCCAGTGCTCTATGCATCATCTTTTGTCTACTTCTTCCTCCTTGATGCTTTCCCCTTCCATTCCCTGATAACTTTTAGTTCTCCTTCAACCAGTCTAACAATCCCTAAACTCTTTAACTTAAATCCTTTTACTCTTAAATTCCTCCAGGATATCTCTATTTGAATGTCAGCATCTCAAACACCAAGCATTCAAAGTGAAGCCCTTTATTCTTCTCTTCCCTCCCCACCCTGATCCTTTGCTTAAGGAGGTGTTTGGTTCAAATCATAGAAGCATCAGGATGACAAGAAAATCAAGTGTTAATAAAAATGGCCCTTTTATTGAAAGGTAATAAGCTCACATTACAGCAGTTCAGGAAGCCTGTGAAATAATAGCCAGTAGGGAAATCTGACAACACCAAATGGATCCAGAGAAAGGTTTCAAACAGCCATAGTCCCTTTAATATGCAACTTAGAGAGTTATGAAGCCTCTGGGCAATTATACATAAGCACCTTCATCTGGCCAGGCAGGTTCAAGTCTTGGTAACATCCTGGCTCAGCATGTGTTGACAGTTCTGCTGTCTGGGGTCAGGCTACTGCCATTATTATTAAAGAGACCCTTTTGTTCACTCTGCCTGTCTATATAAAATGTTCAAATGTCCTGTTTCCTATTAACCCTAAACCTGCCTTTTCTAAGCTTCTCTATATCTTTTTAGGGCACTGCTCTCAGGGGGCGAAGGAGTCCTACAGCCAGTCATTCAGGCTCATAATTTTATAATCGTACTTGATTCTTCTGTCATTTATCCCTAGCCTCCACTCTCAGGATTTAGTCAGTCTGGTTGATTTCATCTCCATGTATTTGTAGTTCAACTATATAAAAATTTCCCTACTCACAACACCACCATCCCAGTTCAAGACCCTCCCACCTCTTGCTTTGATTATTTTAACAGCCTCCTAATTGGTTGATGAGACTCCTCTATCTCCCACTCTCCAATCAATACCAATTAGGAGGCTGTTAAGAGCTCCTGCAGTAGACTATATTGATTGTCTTTATATGCACATTCCTATTCTTAAATATGAGATTGTAATTGTCAAAATCACTACTAATTTATTAATAGGTATACTTGATAAAAAATGAATTAAACTATTTAACCCTCTTCCTCAGACCTTCTTTACCAATAGTCTCAGAAGCCTTAACCTATAGATCTATAAGCTATTACAATAGCCTCCTTTGTCCCCTATTATTTTTAAAAATGATGGAGGCTGATATTATATGGGAAAATAGTAATTTAATTAAAGCCATGCTGATAGAGATAATTTGACCACGTGCCTGTAAAACATCTATTCAAAAATGCCCCCAAGTACCTATCTTGTCTACGTAGCCAAAGAGTTCGTCTCAAGCCCGACCTCTGAATTTAAGCTGCACTATACTTTGGTTCCTGTTGTCTGACGTTATCACATCAGAAACCTGAAACCCATTGGATCATGGGAAATGTAGTTCCAAGATCCCCTACATGTCCACAGGAAGTTTGTCAAATACTTTTTGGGACCCCAGTAATTTTAAATAACATATTACCCCCCTGTGATCCTTTGGGAGATAAATCTCCCCAATGGATCATGAAAACATAATCAAATTAGAGTTTACAATAATTCAGAGATAAAAGGGAAATAAAAGGGAGAAAGAACAAAACCAATGTTTGGTGCATTGACAAAAGCCATTTAGGGGGCAGTCCCCTTTTCTGGCATAAAGTGTCCATTCAAAATAAATGCATTCAACTCATTCAACTCCCCATAGTTCAAATCAACTGCACCCCAAAGTTCAAATTTGGATCTTCATAATCCAGTGAAGGCTTTTCAGGCATCTTCATGGTGTGGGGAGATGGCATAATCCTTATCCTGAAATTACTCTCAAAGAATTTAAACTTTACATTATAGATTATAAAACATACATTTTCTTCTGAGAATTATACATTACCCTGAGATTACTCCTAAAGGAGTTAAGAATTACCTTGCATTATAGATTATAATTCAGACATTATGATTATAAAAACTTAACACACACACCCCCTGAGGAAAAATTTAAATAACACATTTCTCCCCTGAAAAGGGTACCTCAGGTCAGCTAAGGATGCATGGCTAAGTCACAGGGTTGTATGAAATCAATTGTGTAATATGGGAATATTACAGGGAGGTAATAAGGGGATTGGGCTATAGGTAATAGCTGGTTGGAATAGGGAATAAGGCAAGGCAAGGGACCAAAGGCTGGAGGTAATCAAGGGAATATGCTAGGTAGTAGGGAAATTAAGGCAGAGGTATGGTTGGAATTGAGTATAGGCACTGTGGATAGGGTTTTGTGAATCCCTAAGGCAGAAAGGTGGATGAGGAAGGTACAATGATGAAGATTGGTAGTTGAGGTGGTAGGAGAAGTAAGGGAATGTCTGAGTTTAGGGAATATAAACACTGAGGTATAAAGAGTTGCTAGGGAGAGGATGAGTTAATCTAAGGCAGGTAACAGTGGCAGGGAAACACAGACTGGATACTCAGGTTAGAGACAAAATACTGAAGGAAAACAGACTGAGCCCTTCAAGTAAAAGGGACACTTTTACAAAGCAAGGTTAGAGTCAGCCAAGAAAGGCTTGAAACTGACTAGAGACTTCTAGTCAGTTTCACAGGTTCACTAAGAAAGGGACTAGAGGAAGTATTGAAGTTACACTTCCTCCAAAATGGATACCTTCAGCTTCCCTCAAACTCCAAAAAGTATGTTATTCCTCTCTCTCCTCCTCCCTCTCTTATTAATCAACTAATGAAGTAGCCAAAGGGTTTTGATTAAAGACAAAAGGGGTCTATTGGTTTCTAGGGTGGAATGGTAAGCATAGAGGATATTAGGTAACCCTAACAGCCACCTAGAGAAAGCTTCAGGTGGGGGAAGGGAGACAGGAAAGTGAGACTGAGTAGGGACCAGCCCATTCAGCTCGGAGAGGGTTTGTAACAAAAGGGGTAGGAAAGTTGGATACAATGATTCAATAGATAAGTTTGTAACAAGGGTAAGCCCTATTTGACTAAACTATCAAGATTTGAAACTAACACTCAGATCTACTCTCCTTTCAAAACTTCTCAGATATTCAGGTAGGGAAAATGAAGGTGGGAATAAGGTAGGCTAGAGAAATTCAAAGGAATTAGCTAAATTAACAATTTTTAAAGGAAAGCTGCAAAATATAGGCCAGGTTTCAATCCAAAGAAGGAGCTCAGATTGACCCTGATACTCTCCACGAGTTTCCCAGGGCCAACTGACTTTCCCAAGATTCTAAACCCCTTATTAACTGACAGAAAAACTCTGCAGCAAAAGCCTGCAAAGCTGTTATGCACCCTTTCTGTACCACAATTGGCAAAAGAAATAATAATAAAAAAGAATAATGAAATGTAAAATGTGCAAAAAAATGTAAGGAAATTAAACTTATAACAGGCCTTTGAATCAAGGCCCAATTAAAGTGATTTAAGCAGTTTGCAATTACCCATTCAGGGCCAGGACTATAGAAAATTCTCTCTATATAAGAGAAATAAGGGGAATGTCTCTTTCTGGTCTGATTTTTCCTGCACCTTCTCAGGGAAGGAACCAATAATAGCCAATCTTAGGTGCTTTACTAGGAATCTAAGTTAAAGGGGACCCTCATCCTCTAAAATGTTAGAAAAGACTGCGACTCCAAAAACTCAAACCTCAGTTTCAAGCCCTTCAGTATTGGCATAGAACTCCTGCAATCCATGATCTGTATGGCCTTTTGTCTGGGCACTTTGCAGATTCTCAGTCAGTCTCCATGACCTTGTGGCTCTTTTTAGCACTTCTCCTGGAATCAGACAGAGAGGCATTAAATCACAGTCCCATGATATTTACCAATAATTGGCAGGTTACCATAGTCTCAGCCTTTTTTAGATATGCATCATTATAGCAAATATATATTTGCATTAAGCTTATATCACTGTAAAATAAAAAAAAGGACAAATAATGATTATATATGTACTTCCAGTACAAGATGAGAAAAAAAGGGAAAAAAATCTAATTAAAAAAATTAAAGAGAAAGACAATAAGGAAATTAAAATTTCAGGGAAAAATACAATGCTCTCAAGGATAACAAAAAAAATGGGAAAATAACACATATTGCATTGCATGTGTGTAAGGAAGAAAAAATAAAATGTTTTAAAATAAAAAATAAATAGCTTAGAATTAGTGAAAGGTATCTCAACCAAAAAATGAGATTGATTTCCTGTTAACCCTTTGCATGAGCCGTGAGTGTAAATGGGTTTTACAAAATAGCAAATTCACAATGCACATTCAAATAGACTACCATAATTTCTAATAACACATTTTAAAACAATAATAAACAACCCATTATTATAATCACTTGCTATGATGTTTAAAAAATCATATACTTGTTACAAATTCAAACCTTGGCTAAGATATTTCCTCAACAAACTCTGTTACTGTTTGCTATGTAACTCTGTTACATAGCAAAATCTGATACTAAAAAAAAAAACTTCTGGGTCTAAATTATCCTTAAGAATTCTAGATCCTTCTGATAAAAGCAGGCTAAAACATAGAGACTAACATTACCATACAGGAGCTCTCCTGGCTTCCTGTTAAAAAATATATAAGACAACAATTCTTCACAATAAAATATATAAAAGCTTGTCCTTTAAGACAACAATTCTTTAAAATAAATATATAAAAACCTCATCATTTATACAGAAGGGACTAGGATCTAAAGTAAAATTTAAAAGACCTCTCACAAAATTACAATTTAAATCTCAAAGCAGGCATGTGTAAGATGTTCATAGATGGTACATATAACAGCATCCTTAAATAAATTAGGAAATACAATATAAGTACCTTATAACAAGCTATACAGTCAAAAATCTCTTACCAGTTCTAATAGATTTTTTCCCATTATTTGGGAGTTACAATAAAATCATAAACAGAATTAATCTAGCAGCCAAAAACTTCACTAGCTTAAAATGAGTCAGTGCAACAGGAATCAACCAAAAAAACAACAAAATTAATTTTCAAAACCAATCAGCAAAATACAGTAAGATACAGAGTCTTTTTAAAACAGAAATAAAACCCATTCAGTTCTGTGGTTTTTAAAATCCACCTCTGGTCCAAATTCAAGGTCCATATAATCAAGCTTTGCTCTGAGCTTAAGGGATTTCAAAGTTCAAAATTTTCCTGCAAGAAAGTTTGAAATAGGCCATGTGGCCCAATGAAGAGTAAACTCTAGTGCCCATGTAGAAGCGTGGGGTAGGGGCTGGAAAAAAAGTGTAGGTCAGTTTTTTAGAAAAAACATGTGGAGGGCAATATTTGGGGTAAAAACATCTTTTCAGGTTAAAGCCATTACCAAGAGAGCAGGGGGAAGGGGAGGCAATACTTCCCAAATCTCAAGTGGCAGTGGCTGAAGCAGTCTCTGAAGATCACAGCAAGTCAGGGCAGGGCATGCAGTAACAGAGGCTAGTGGTCTGTACTGGTGGGCTCAGGATTCGGGATTTGGCAGAGATCAGGAGAAGTGGCAGAGGCAGCAGCAGGAAACCCAGCATTTGAACAGTGTGGGTAGGGGCCACCAGGCCCCGGGCACTGGGCAAAAGAACTCTCAGCCCAGTGGCAATTAAAACCATTTTCCCTTTTCCCTGAAAAAGCAGCCTTGAGCCTGGGGAGAATGGGGAGAGGAGCAAGAACCGAAAAAGAGCAGCTTTGAGGCTGCAGGTCTCAGAGTCACATGGCTTTTTAGGCTATCTGAAAGATTGAGAGTCCAAACTCCTAGCTGGCTTGCCAAATTGTTATTTTTAAAAATGATAGAGGCTGATATTATAAGGGAAAATAGTATTTTAATTAAAGCCATGCTGATAGAGATAATTCAACGACGCGCCTGTAAAACATCTATTCAAAAATGCCCACCAGTACCTATCTTGTCTATGTAGCCAAAGAGCTCGTCTCAAGCCCGACCTCCGAATTTAAGTAGCACTATGCGTTGGTTCCCATTGTCTGACGTTATCACGTCAGAAACTGGAAACCCGTTGGATCACGGGAAATGTAGTTCCAAGGTCCCCCACATGTCCACAGGAAGTTTGTCATATACTTTTTGGGACCCCAGTAATTTTAAATAATATGCCCCTCCCTGAGAACACCATCCAGTTCTCCTCACTTTCCTGGGGTTCTGAATGGGGAGATAAGCATAGCCTAGAACTACTCTCATGGAAAGCACTGTTTTCCACTTACCAACTCACATAAGGGCTTCCCTCTGAGAGTAATCATCCTTCCCTGAGTGATCTCTGTCTACATCTCTACTAATAACGAAACTTTAGAGATATACAAGGAAATTCTAAAAACAATACTCTACTTTTACTTGTAGAAGTGGGGCAAAATTATATTTGGATTTTAATTCATTATAAATTGATCCAATTTCTCATTGAGCATATATGGGGAGATATACATGTATAGATATGGATATATGATTTTTTAAAAAAGTTCCTATTTTTAATCTCCTTATTTCCTCTACTGTGGCCATCTATTTGAATGTCCGTATCATTCCCCACTACATTCACACACGCTGGTTTCTTCAGTGACTAGAAACTCTGCAGCAAGGATTCTTAAACTGGGGTCTGTGGATTTGTTTTTTAAATATTTGGATAACTGCATTTCAACATAATTGACTTACTTGTCAATTTGGTATATTTTATTTTAAGTATTTTAAAAACATTATTCTAGGAAGAATATTGGATGCCATCCATGATACATAAAAAGTTAGAATTCCTTCCTTACAGGCAGTGGTAAGCTAGAGTTGGCTCCAATTGGGACCCTTAGAACTGATTGTTAAATTTCCAGTGTGGGCATTTATACCTTGGGAATGGGCAAATACTTGAAATTGGGGCTTGATTTTATGTTTTGTTGATTCTCTAAAGTTAAAAAAAAGCTTATGGAGAAAATGTTAATATGTCCCGTGTCCTTGTGTGTGTGTGTGTGTGTGTGGTATGGGGGGTAGTGATTGTTAAACATTTACTAGCACATCCCTGTCTATAGGTTAGGAATGTTCCTGTTATTCTACATCACCTGGTATTCCAAAATACAAAGTTCTACCACATTTTTTTCTTCATCTACAATATTCAGTCCATTTTTCTCCCATTATAGAGAAAGTGTTGTGGGGGGCTTGAGATAAACCCCCGGGGTTTGGTAAGGGTACCTTTTGCAAGGATTCAAGTCTCCAAAACTTAGCTTAAAAATAAAAAGAGAAATTTATTAATTTAGAAGGTAATGTTGAATCTGGCCAGGAGGACAGCATAGGTGGAAGACTGCTCCCTAGGTAGAACAACATAGATGGAAAGCTGTTCCCCAATGACATCAATTCTGGGGTCTTTATACTCTTTACAGTAGTGAAAATGTGACTCTGTGCCACAGGGAAGATGTGACTCTAGAGTGGTATGAACTGAGGAATGGGCAGGGGGGAGGTTTGCCTGAAGACAAAAGGGGTGACCCTCATAGTTTAGAAGATAGATGGATTTCTGAGATACAACTTGATGATATTGATGGGGTGTATCTCTCTGTCCCTCTCAAATCTAAAGGATAATCCAAGGAGGATAATTCTCTCAGGGTCTTATAGGAGTTATCAGATGTTTTGGGTTAAGAGTCACAAGGATAGAAAAGAGCAAAGGAATTTCCCTACTTATAGTTTGCCTGAAACACTTCTATAGTTTTGGGGTTACAATGCCCATGCGAAAAGGATATTTAAAAGAGTCAATATTATATTTTTATTCTTTGCCAAGTGAAAGGTTCTGAAGAAATCTTTTAATAGATATATCATTTCATCAGTATAGTTATTCTTTCTTATTATAGTAAGTTCTTATCTGTGTCTTTTGTCTGCTCTTGTTTTTTGCAAATCCTCCATAATATTTCTACCACATGGACCAGAGGAGCTTCTTACTGGTTTGTTTTTGACTTTTTGGATTTGGGGCATACCAGAGTATCACTTTGGCTGTCAATGTGTTGCCCTTATTTCTTCTTGTATGGCTGACCCATCTCTTTTCTCAGTTTTACATATTTTTACAAATTTTCACAGTGTTAATAAGAATTGAACATGTACTTAAAACCTGATTTTCTACATCTCTTCTCTTCCATACTCCTTTCTAGGCACTCTTACATTTTCTCATCATGAGCAAAGTAAAGAAGTTTTATTATCAACTCTTCCTAGACCAGGTCGACCAGAGGCATTTATTATTCATTTATCAACAGTTCAGAGCAGTGCACCTGGAGGAGCTCGACTGAGGTAAATGTAATTAAGACAGAATTAAGCAACTTTAAAGGCTCATTATAGATAAATATGAGGAATAAAAAAATCTGATGACAGATATTTAATATGAATCTATTTTTTCAAAATGGGAACAAGTTAGGGGATAGCTTTCCTTGATTTGGAAGCATGGCTCTCTTTTTAGTGTAGGCAAGGTAATGTGTTCTAAAGATGGCTTGTGACCCAAGTCTCTATAGCATGTGGCCAAGTTGTCTCTTCCACACTGTCCTCTCGATTACTTGTGAAGGTCACAATCCACTTGTCCTAAGAGTCCATACTTAGGGCCGTCTCCACATGGGTTGACACATGATCAGAGGCAGCACTGTCCTGTTCCTTCTCCAGCAAGAGATTATCCCGGAGGCACACTTTCCTCCCCCATCCACACCACAGCAGAAGCTAGATGTTACCAATTTGACATGTCACTTTTGAATGTTGTCCAACTGATAAAAATGAAGATGGAGACTGAAATAGCAGACTTGATTTTAAAACATGCAAATCCAGCTGGTTTGCAATTATATTTTTAAAATAAAGTCTCTTTATATGAATGCCACCTCCCCAAAAGTCCTCCTCTGATACTTCATTGTAATGTGTTCTATTCCTCTAATAAGCAACTCATCTGAAGTGACTATCAGTTAGTTGTTTACAGTCTCTACCAAGTTGAAGTGTCTGCTTGTCCTGGCAGTAGAAGCTTTGTTGTCTGATGTTCAGCTTAAGTTTTGGAAGGCAAGAATAGGTGTTTTTGTTTGTTTGGGGCATATATATGTATATATATATATATA